>NC_051850.1:117387981-117699210 GCF_905115235.1 Hermetia illucens | reverse complement strand
TCTGCGGGGTCCTGCCCCGTGTCTTCTTAGAGGTAAGGCAGGTAATCCCCGCAGTGAAGAAGTGTGGAAATTACTCCGGGAGACTCATGACCTGATTCATGCTGACAACCGACTGTGTGCCCTGGTAAATTTCCTATACCAGAAATTTTAAAAAGCAGGCGAATCATTTGCTTGCGACTGGTTGTAAGGTAGGTTGTGGACTAACTCCAGTTAATTTGAAGGTGTGGTGAAGTCAGACCAAGAGCAGACTGATAAATGGAAGTCGAAGGCAATGCATGGTAAACACGCGAATAGTCTTTGGCAGCTATTTGTTGATCGTCATTTGTTAAACAGATGGCTATATCAATATGTGCTATTCAAGACGGCGTGGTCGCCACTCGAGTTCATAAAAAGTTCAGAATGAAAGAATGGGTGGAGAGCGACCCTACAGGTATCGTACCTAAATCACGTACAGCTTATTTTCATGTCTTTGGACCCCCAGATAGTCTGGTTCAAATCATCAAGAAATACACTCTTCTGCTCTTCTGAATGCTTGGCATTGTGACCTATCAAAAATAAATGAAAATTAATAAAAAGCCAATTCAGCGACAAAATTGATGGGTGATACCACGATCATCTGGTCGTGGATAAGATCTGACTCAATAAGTTGTGGTGGGCGGGTCAGTTAATTCGTATGGATGAGGATTCAAGGACAATCTCTACAGCAAAATAATAAGACGAGTCAGATCCTGCCTGAAATGGAGCGATAAAGTAGGCCAGGACTCTAGACAGCTTTTAGGCATATCGAAGTAGTGGACCTGGGCGCAAAACTGGAATGTCTGGAGTTCCTTACTAAGGCAAGCCTTGACCACATACAGGTTGTGGTACCGTTGATGAATAAAAATTCGGCCACCTTCCCCCAAAGCTCTAAGGGTCTGCGTGCAAGAACTGAACATAGAGTTGTAGTGGCGCTGTGACCAAAATATAGGTCAAGAACTGCGATCCCCCTAGCTTCTTACCTGATAATGAGTCAATGATGAATAACCAACGGGTATGCCGTTTTCTGTTCCAAAACGCCATTCGTGTTAGAGGTGGAAAGGGGGTTGTCAGCAAGCCGATAGATATGAAATTTGCGTAATCGGCTCTGTTTATGTTGAGTATTTATCCATTCCAAATGCATCAAGTGGCAATCATACCAAAGTTTATTTTACGGAACTCTCCCGCCGGTTCCGAGAATGCAATAATTTAAATTTGACAAACAAATGTAAAATCTACCGGTTAAAAGAGCAACACCCAATATTTGCCTCTGAATATTATCCAATACTGAACATCGTTATAAAATTATTTCACGCATCAGCGCAACTTAGATGAAAGAACTTTCCGCAACTGGCGCCCTTTGGGTAACGTATCAGCGAACGTCTCAAATAAAAAATTTACCAGAGTGCCGTCCGCTCTCTGTTGGACAGCTATTTAAAAGACAATGAACGGCGTCGCGCAGTAAAGGAGACATAGATGTTGCGTTGTACTAGTCGCGTGTCCACCATTATCATATCTGAAATGAGGATAACCATAATCGATAAGAGGTTCCACTGATCATGAAAAAATTCCGACAAAGGCGTCGTCGATGGTATGGTCGAATTCCAATCAAATTCATTTAATTAAATTGCACAAGTCCAAACTGGCATTTCGCCGTCTTCCACCGTCCAAAATACAAATCATAAAATAACCGCATCATTCTTAGCTACACCACTCACTTGTAACGAAAAAAAATCCAAATCTTCTCTCAAAATCTACCATCCTATCAAAAAGAACAGACTTTCCGCTTATTGACCTCCATGCATACCTCTAACAATCATCTACGCAGCATCAGCTATCAGCAGCAATACTTCCATACTTCCATACACACAAATTTCCTAATACACAGTCCAGCTATGCAACAACAAGAAAAGGTTAATGATCATTTTTGGCTATTTGAAAATTTCTCTCGCTGATGTAAGGGAAGGGAAGTAGGAATTTAAAAAGAGGACAATGGCGATACTAGAGGAGAAGAAAGAAAATACTGCCTAAAGGCAAATGAATCTTCTCGACAGCTCATCGAATACTGACACAACTCACTATCAAGCAGTTTAAAAATATTTAAAAAAAAATATATAATTAAAACTCTTGCTACGAACAAATGGAAGACCTGTGCACTGAAAATTCTTACATAAACACAAACCCGTTTATGTCTGAATGAATCTGTTTCAGGTTTCAAGAAATACCAGCTTCTCCACATGTAAAACTTTTACCCTTGGTACGCTTTTTAACATTTATTACCAAACTTTACTATCCAAAACACGAGCACTTCAATAGTTATTTAACAAACTTCCTCGCAGGATTTGTCCAGAAATTCTAGCAAATATTTTCAACTTTAAATTTCACCTCAATTATAATGCCCTCAGCTTTGTTTGATACAAACATACACACAATAATAGGGGAGAGTAGTTTTTCTTGGAAATTGTTTATTATCTTCTGCAACTATTGTCTGCGTCGGTTACTTTCTAGTGAAGTATTTAGGTTTGAGGTTGCATTTAGGGAACCTCAGAATAACTCTCCATTCTATGGTATGCAACATAGAAAAGAACTTCCATGCTGTCTTTCCATTGTTGTTTTCCTTTCAAATTTTTGAAAAAAATGCCGTTTTTACTATCTACCCACCATATAATTGCTTCAGAGAATATTATGAACTATTGTGAAGTTTCATTTTGGTGGGGTTTTTAGTGAATCCTCATAAAAAAGTTGTAGATGTGAAAGGTTAGTTATTCTATTTACATATTTCATGTGCAGATGTGCTATGACCGAAAATTGCGTTTGTTTGGTTTTTAGTGCTTATTGTTGTAGTCATTTCCATGCTTTGCAGGGTCACCTTGCGAACATGATGGACTCAAGCAGAAAATGCAGGTCTTATTATCTCCCATACAAAAGTATAGCCTAATTTCGAAACTTTTAGTTCCCGTTGAACTTTAGAGTTTCAGGTCAAATTCAAATACGACAAAACAGTCCATTGTTTATAGAAGAGCAGAACAAACAATCTGTTTTAGGAAGCATCTTAAATTATACATCAAAATAAGGGCAGCACGTCATCAAAATAAGGGCAGCACGTCAAAATTCAGGCATGCAAAAGTAGAGACCAGCTCCTAAAAAAACTGTTATAATTGAAAATAAAATTTCCAATAACGAGATAGCCTTTCTTCATTCTCTACCACCTTTAACATCCTTTTATGAAAGCTTTTATATAGTGTCCTGATGTCTGATTGCCCCATTTACCCTTAGGAGGAGAACTATCATATCCTTGAGGTCTGGAAACTTAGCAGGACAACAGCATTTTCAATGTTATTGAAATCCGGAGACCTTGCTGGCCATGCAAGATTCCGGTCCAGTTTAAAGAGCATCACAATTGTAGAGTGCTTTGCACCAACGGAGACTTACAGCATACGAGCAGTGCAAAAGGATGGTTTCTTCGAAAAATTGCACGCAGCTTAGCGGAGGTTTCCTAAAGGTGACATTTTGATCGTGATGGGTGATCTGAATGCCAAAGTGAGCTGTGGCAACAGGTACTCGGATATACGATGAGGAAACGCGGTCTTGTCGATCGCAATGACAATGGTAGGAGGCTTGTGTATTTCTGAAACTTCCACCGCCTCGTCATTAGTGTTCGAGCGCAGAGCCTGCCATAAGTTGGGTTTCAACACTGTTAGGAACGAAGTACGCTGTTGCATCACCTTGGCCCAAACAATGCTGTCGACCAGCCAAACTCCGAGATAATATTTTGAATCGGACCGCGCCTGCTAAAACTAAACCAAATGCTAACAGTTCGGCGAGATGAAGGCCGGGGCTTTTGATTTAATAATATTATTTCTCTATCAAGACTCAGAGATTTTCTCACGTGCCTTGATTCAATGGCCAAAAACCTAGTCCCACTCGGAGTAAGCTACTCTAGTAGAGATGTGCAGTCTCGAGGCAGATTAATATCACCGAACATTGCTTTCCCAAGAGAGATAAACAAGGGTGTGGGGCGGTGGGGGAGTGGGCTAATTGAAAAAGGAACCGACTTAGAAAGGGAACGACGGGAAAGGATTAGCCCCGAGTTGTTTCACTCAACTATGCGATGAGTGGCGCCCGCCTTCATTTCTTCTTCATGTTGGGCTCGAAGACATGGCGGCACTGCGGTAGCCCATCCAAACCTAATTGTTAGAGGGAACTGGCGTTTCCCAGGGGTAGTTAGATGAAAAAGGCCTCAGCTCATTTCATACTTATTCAATAATCACAATTTTGCAAAAAATACTTAACAAATAGGCATCATCCTAAGGTATTTTTGCTATTTACATTCCTTAACACTAACAATTAACAGTTGATAGAGGCAACTGTACAGTTCTTTCGTTCTGTCTTTTTTTTTTCTATAAGCAAATTATCTCCCAAAATTCATTCCAAAGATGTCGATATTCAAAAGATATGACTGTTGTTTCACATAACGATCTAATTTTGAAACTAAATCGACAACTTAGCCTAGATAAATAACAAAAGGAACCCCGTGTTCAATTAAATAAAAGTGGGTTAAAAGCATTTTTAGGGCTTTTTTTTTTGAGAAATGCAGTTTCCGTTGTATTAATGAAAATTCCTCTCTCAAACCTTACCCAATTCCCAATTTATTCGATTGGCTATTATTTATATATATATTCTTTTTCTTTATAGTTTAATATTCGTAAATATTATGAACCAGTTCAAACAAACGTTCCATTAATTTTCTTCTCTTTCGTGCTAATACGTTTTTTTTTTCCAAATCCTTCTTCTTTTCTTTTTCTCCTTTCGAGAAGGGATAATTGTTTTGCCTTTAAGGGGGTCGTCCCGTCTGAAGGCTCTTTTTTCGCTTTTTTTAGAAATTTTTTGTGAAGAACCGGATAAAGGTACAAATACAATAGATAATTTCACCATATATTTATCAATATCTCGAGCATGCGTAGTAATTTTTCCAGCCCGATAGCATAGTTCGTTATTGAAATACAGAGCAACTTATACACCCGTCTCCAAAAAAGGGTGTTTTTCTGTTGCCACGTTAGATGGCGCTGCGATGATCTTAAAGAAAAAATGTAAACGGCAATTTAGCGTGCGGACTTAACCACAGCCCGCAAACTAGGATTATTAAAAAATATTGAAAGCTAATTTTTTGGCACCTTACTAAACCTTTTTTTTGCGAATTTTGGTGTTTTTTCAAAGCTTTTTTAATAAATAAAAAAAAACTACCGAATGAATCGGAAATTATCCTAGTTTGCAGATCGTAGAAATATGTTCGGAATAAGTCGTGGAAATTTCAAAGAATTTCGTTAGATAAGTTTTGGTGGCAGAAAGTTTTCAACATAAGTTTCGAGAAAACCCATTTAAAAAGTAGAATGCAGTTTTTAAATATAAAATCTTAACTGACCATTAATCTGCTATATCTCGTCCATAAACCTTAGGTTTATGTCTGAAAAAATTACTACGCATGCTCAAGATATTAATAAATTTATGTTGAAATTATCTATTGTATTTGTACCTTTATCCGGTTCTTCACAAAAATTTGAAAAAAAGAAAAAAAGGGCATTCACATGGACGACTCCTTAAAGGCAAAACAATTATGCTTTCTCGAAAGGCGAAAAAGAAAAACGATTTAGAAAAAAACCTATAAGCACGGAAGAGACGAAAATTAATGAAACGTTCGTAACCTTAGGTTTATGGACCCCAAAAAAATTTGAGGGAATAATCAATCTATTTATCCGATAATATCTTTAAGTCACATTTGTTGCCTGGTTTTATTCTTAATTTCCAGGCTGAAGCAGAATATCTTTGAGTTATTCGATATCCACTAAATAGGAAAATCTTATTTTAGCCTTTGTCGTACTTTATGTGTAAACTCAACACGATTTGAGCATGCCAAGCGTAAATTCAAGCGTATTCAACGCCAGCTGTCAAAAAGCAGAGAACATTCGCACTGTTGAGAACGGCAAAGCGAGGCAGGGCTGCCAGAAAAATATAAATTCCTCTCCCGTCGCCTAAGTTGGGTGATTTAAACCCGAAATATCAAATTCGGTCGCTCATCGATGTAACAACAGACCAGACCTTGTGAAGAATCAGATTGACAACTATCCGACCAACAGTAGATTTAGGAATTGTATCCTGGATATGCGTGACCAAAGGAGCGCTGATATTTGCGTGCAAATGATTATCGTTTACTTTCACTTCCGTGCGAATTCCGAGCTGTGACTCCCCAAGTTCAAAATCAAGCGCTTATATGACACAGTTGCCGCTTGACAGTGGGAGAACTATCTTGCTGGTCAGACGGCAGATAGACCCAGGAATCAGCCTGAAAATATTCGTCCCGATGAGACGTCGTAAGATCTTGCTGACTGCAGAATGATGGAAACGGGTCAAGAACAGAAGGGATTGAATGTTCTATTATCCGCTACCAATCATAGCGTATGCGATGCACTCAAACTCCGATATTGAGGCGCGGTGACAATATGGAATTGGTTATTGCGCTTGGTATGGAAGCGGAGGGCGCCGCAGAACGCCATGATTTTAAAAGTGTATAAGTGTGTGGAGGAATATGTTTGTTGTTTTAGTATATACATTAACTGTCGACCTTTCATAAACGATAAAGAACAGCTGGAGAGTTGAAAGGAACACATCACCACGGTTCTTCATCGCATTGTATCAAATGGTCAGCCACCTAAACATGAGGATCAAGATTATTCCTCCAAGTAGAAGAGAAGCCATCTAGGACATCAATGAACTCAAACGGAAATCTTGGAAATTCGACTCCTTTCGCAAAGAGTCCACGAAGGGCACCAGTTTTGTGTGTGACAATTGGAGTGATATTTACATACTCTCCGCTCTCGCAAAGATAATAGCTAAAATAATCCTGGAATGCATCAAAGAACATTTCTGCTCCGGATCCGCCAGCATTCACCACCTCAACATCCTGCTGATCATTCCGGACCATAGCACGGAGTTTAGATCTTCGCTTCCCCTGATGTTCATCGATTTGGAAAAAAATGTCGGCATCATCAACAGAGAGTGCATCTGGTGCTATTTAAGCAAGAAGGGTATTCTAAAGAAATTAATAGCTACTATTAGAGTGGTGTATGATAGCTCAAAGTGTCATCTTCTGCGACGAGGTAAAACCTCAGAAGGAATTTCGGGTCCAAAGTTCAGAACTACGATATCTTTTCTGAAAAATCTCGACCACGCTGCTGATACCTGTTGGCTGTCTCACCAGGTCATGGACCTGGCCAAATGGTTCTGGGTTTGGAAAGATAAACAAATAGAATTGGGCTGAAGATAACCACTTACGAAACCAAAGTTTTAATATGGTGGGTCATTGCACTCTCTCTATATGTATTAATGGGTAGAACATCGAAGACGCCGATCAATTTCTACATTTAGGAAGCGTGATTTTTTAGCAACATGGCACGGGGCGCCGGGTTCTTTCCCTGCCTTGTCTTAAATCCCGAAATGTAGTTCGCTTAACACCAAAATTAAGTTGAGAATGTTCTGTTCTAACGATCTTTTCTGTATTTATATATAGGAGCACGTGAAAAGTGCCCCCACTGTTTCTAGAAAGCTGTAAACCTTCATGAATACTTGCCCTCAACCTATCATCATCCTACGCCGGCTTAATACTATTTCGAACAAAGGGCTTAATCGACGCACTGGCCAGTTGCCCGTGGGTGATGTCAGCGGAGGCCGGAATTGACAGTGGATAGGTCACACATTAAAGAGGGCCCACAATTCCATCCATCCACAATGCCATCCTGTGCAATTCACTTTCATAAGACAGCCGACTGGTGGGTGGCTCTGAGGGCACTTGGCGTCTCGGGAAACAATGAAAAGAGTTGAAGAGTATTTCATTGAACTATGTACGATGGCGTGTAGGTATAGTTGACGCACTAAACCACTATACTATAACCATATATCGCAAGTGGATAGGGGAGGGTAGGGCCAAACGAGGTACCTAACGATTAAAAGGCAAAAATACTAAAACCATTGCACTTATGTGACTTCTTTTATTTTCATAATATTGCCTGGTAAATAATCTTTCAAGTTCTTCTCCTAGGGGGCAAAATGAGGTATAGCGATTCAGCTTCGCAGTATTCGCAGGTGAGTGCTGCTTCGTTGTCCTCATCATCCCCAGCAGCACAGAAACAATGTGCCCAATTGCTGTGTATGGATCTTCCAGCGCAGCCTTCATTAGAATTCAAATAAAGACCACTGCAGTACAGTTACATCATCTTCAATGACTGACAATGTCCTTTCCGTTAATATATTTTGTACAGACTCTCCTCAAATCTGGGCCTCTAGTAGTAAAGAGTAAACTTAGAGCAGTAAGCTAAATTCAATTTGAAATCGAAAGCGGCTATAATAAAAATCAGTAAATAGTTTTTTCGTTAAGTGAACGTTTCTTTTTAAGGTTTTTTGTGAAATAAAATCTTCTTAGAATCGATTCGATATATATCTGCCTGTCTGTCTGTCACACTTGATTTAGTCAGAAACTGCTAGACCGATTGACACGAAACTATGTGTTTAGCTGAAACGGGAAAGGGCGCATACATGCGAAAGAGGAGTGAAAGTTTTTTTTTAACAAAATATGGCCATGTGGGAAATCATTTGAAAGAGTTCAATTGGTACTTTTCGAAACTGGTCCCTTATTTGATGTAGGGTGAACCGTAGGGGAGTGAGGGCTCAAAATATGACCCCTAAAAGTAGAACCGGTTACGTTCTCAGAAACTATCTGATCGAAAAATCCGAAAAAAATAACAGTGGTGTGTCCTTAAACGAAATCTAGGCGTCAAAATACACACCTTTCCGAAATCTCCATAAATAAAGTTAATAATAGTATATTAGCATATTTTTTTAAATTTGGCCGGAAACCCCCTTAAGGTCATGTTAGAAGTACAAAATTTGGCATAACTTTGGGAAGTTTGAAGGAAATTCAGCTGTTATTAACTTTGTTATAAAGGGAAAATCTTATATTTTATGTGAATTTCGTGCATTCGAAAATGTGCATGACGTCATCATGGCATATCAATTTGTCGATACGACAACAAAGTGAGCGCATATGAATGGGGAGTAGCAAAACAACATTTCGTTCTAGTTTTTTATATATTTATATGTACATATATACTAATGAAGTTTTGGGGTTGTGCCTAATTCGGAAAAATGTGCACGATCAATTTATATACGTGCATGAAAAACATATGAACCAATATTCTCGGTTTTTAGCAGTATATAAGTAGAACAAGTCGAGAAACCGGAAGCTCAGCACTTCAGGTATGAAAGGTTTTGTGAATTTCCTTTATAAAGAGATTTGAGTGTGCATTTGTCTCATTAGCATGTAGCACGTAAACTATGCATATATTATGTGAAAATTTCCACTTTCAAGTAATATTTACATTCATAGTCTTGAATTTGCAGAGAAGCGACAGTTTTGACCTAGTATAACTTTGTTAGTAATAGTGTGATTTTCACCAAATTTGGCAGGATCATACTGTATGCTGTAGCCTATATTGCTGCGTTTTCGTGATTCTAGAGTGAACTTAAGAGGGTTTTCCCTGTCAATTACTAAAAAATCTAGTGATGTACTATTATTAACTTTATTTTAACAGGTATTGATATAGGGGGTATTTCGGAGCCTAGGCACTATATATATAGTTTCTGTGAATGGGTTCGTTAAAAAAATGACCACTTTCAACCCCCCGCACTCCCCACCTTTTCAACAAATGTCAAATCTAACAACGGCTTCGAAAAGTACTAACCAAGACCTTTAATTTGATACCCCAGATGACTATATTTGATGAAAAAAAAATTTACACCCCCCTTTTGCATGTATGGGGACCCCCCTTAAATTCGACGTAAGCGGATGTAACCAACTATATGCGTGAACGTTCATAGTTCCCACCTTTCTACAAAATTTGGTGCCAATCGCTGTAACCGTCTCCGAGAAAAATGCGTGTGACGGACAGACAGACAGACAGACATACCGATTTTAATAAGGTTTTGTGTTTACACAAAACTTTAAAAATGGGCATAAAAATTGTATGTCATAAAATACAAAATACAAAACGTTTAGACCCGAAGCACCAGCTCCCGGTTTTGCTAGTTGTTTATTTAATAAACCTTTGAAAATTTTTATTGTTGTGGAGTAGTTGATATACAACCAAACCACGGGGAGCATCCTGAATAGCAGTTGCTACACAAATATTCGGAATTGGTGCATAAATCAGCAACCTCGAAATGACAATAATTTTGCATTGGTAGTAGCTTCAGTGATATCTAGCACATATTGTTCGATAATGGACTGTGTTTCTATTCTGGTAGGTACTAGGACTGACATAGGTGTCATAATAGGTAGCAACATTACTGCTAGCTGATACCGTCGACGCAGATTCCCTGGAGGGCTCTGTTTGTACGATATTCGACATTGTAAGTTGGGATGAAGCTATAACAGTAGCAGGCTCGTTGTTTAATGCTCCAGTTGCTGTGGTTAGTGATTGAAGTGATTCTGAACAAACTGTTGGATAATAAGCCCGAATTTCGCATTGTAACAACCATCACTAGATTACTATGAAGCCAGGTCGTAATTTGCTGATCTTAATAATTACTCAACGTCTTCATAAAATCACCATCAGCGACCTGATGACGGTGGGTAGTGTGTTATAACCCCAAGGGACAGAGATTCATTTATTCGATCAATGTTTTTTGTGTGGATGCTATGACCATCTAGTAGAAGCAATGACGATTTGTTGTGGCTTCAGTGGATCTCACAAATTGTTTAAACCACCCGAAAAACAATTCTGCAGTTATCCAATCTGAGTCACTTATAACACCACATGCTCCAAAGACAGCTCCTTTGAGCATTAACTGATCCCCTTTCTGGGAAACACCATCATGAGGGGCATTTATTCTCCAATGGCGCTGAAGGATATGCAGCAGCAGCACAGCACTTGAGGCTCCAATTTGCGTTCGACCGTGCTTCACTACGATTTTTGATTGTGAAATAAATTCTGTATAATTCTAAAATGGTTCAACAACTTCTCCATTAAAGCCGGAAGGGCGCTTTCGTATTTTCATATTGCTAACTCAGGGTGTCTTTTCAAGAAGGCTTGAACCCAGTCTTTGGCAGCTTCTTGTTTTTGAATTTTGAACGGATGGGGTTTACAATCTCGATCTAGTAAATCGTAAGCTAAGACCCTTATACCTTTGATTGCTAATCCGTGAAGTCGACCTTCCACATAGCTACACAGGCTCCTTTCTTAGTGTTGCGTAAAACCAGACCGCCTTGGGCCTAGGAAAGAAGTTGCCTAGTTCTGATGAACTGTTTTGTCTTTCCTTTCTACAGTAGTCTGAGGAAGGAAAACCACCCCAATTAGTCTGTTTCCTATATGTTTGCACCATGCTAAAAGAAAAGAACACAATGTTAACTAAAAAAAGAGATACCCCTTTACACAAATCCACTGGCACAGAGACACACATACAGTGCTGGGCAGAAAAAATCCGATCAGTAGGAAAATCTGATTTTTGAGAAAAAATATCGAACTGATAAAAAAGTAAATATGAGGGTTTTTTGTATCGATATTTTGCACTAAAAATAGTTCCTGGAGAAAAAAATCCTATGTAACATTTTTCAGGAGGGACTTTTATTTAAAATTAGTCTACTTTTCGAAAAATAAGTAAATTTGCTTTATGTTTCATATCAATCACAAGACTGGTCGTATCACAATATTTTTTTTGGTTTACTTAATAACTGGACAATAAACTCATAAATGTTTAATTAGTATTTCGTTGACGTCCTACTGCCTTAATTACGGCTGTAATCCTCGCTGGCATTGATGAAATAAGATTCTCCAGAATTTACAGTCAACTTCATCATTCCACTTATATAAGAGAATTAAATCAAGCTCATGTTGGCTTTTCGGCTTCTGTTCAGCTACCTTTTTCTTTATTAGTGCCCACAAGTTTTTTATGGGGTTTAAACCCGGGGTGTCCCCGGGCCAAGTCAGCTGCTTTACTGAGTTTTCGGCCTGAAAGTTACCCACTTCCAAAGCAAAAAAGGTCAAATAATTGGAAAACCTTCAATATTTCTTATAAAACAGCTAGAGAAAATGAAATTACTTACAATGTGGGACCTATGACAGCGCTCAGAATCGTCTTGAAAAGTGACCCCACTTAAATACTGATATTGTTTTTCAATTCAAGGTATCAGTTGCTTCTCCAAGATTCGTTCATAGGCTGCACCATTGACTCTTCCATAAGTCCTTTCACATCATAAAACGAAAAGCAGCCGCAGATCATCCTGCCCACCGGCTGACGTACTGTGGTCTGAACACACTTCCCACTGCATCGCTCACCTGACCTTCTCCATACGTGGTGGATCCCATCCGACCCAAAAATATTAAATTGGGATTCATCGGAGAATATTACAGTTGCCACTGTTCCAGTGTGTAATTTTCGTGGTTCTTTGCCCATAAATAACGTTGCTTCCACATTCTTCCATTAAAAAAAGTTTTTTTTGCCGGACGTCGTCCATGAAATCCGCCCTCTCTAAGCCCCCGACGAACCGTTGACACATCAATTTCTGTCCCAATGGCATCTTTGTGTTCTTTTTCAATGTCCGATGAGCTTTTAAATCGATCTTCCCGTCTTTCCCGGCCTTGCAGATCCCCGTTTCCGAACAGTAAACCCAGTAGCTCAATTTTTAAGGTTTTGTGTGAAACAAAACCTTATTAGAATAGAGTCGATGTCTGTCTGTCCGTCTATCTGTCTGTCTGTCACAGCCAATTTATTCGGAAACGGCTGGACCGATTGTCACGAAAATTGGTAAGACTATGTAATCTGGTGTTCCCTTCACATGCAGCTAGTGGCGCCATTTTGTGTTAAGTTGAAGAGGGCTCCCCATAGATGTGAATGGAGGCTGCAAATTTTTTTTCATAAAATGTGGCCATGTGGGGTATCAAACGAAAGGACTCAATTAGTACTTTTCGAAACCGGTTCCATATTTGATATTGGGTGAAACATAGGAGAGTGAGGGCTCAAAATATGACCCCCAAAAAGTGTAACAAGTCTCGTTCTCAGAACCTATCCAACCGAAAAATCTGATAAAAATCACAGTGGTGCATCTCTACTAAATCTAGGCCTCAAAATACATCCGGTTCCGATATCTGCACAAATAAAGTTAGTAATAGTATATTTTCAATTTTAGAAATTTACTCGGCAACCCTCCTTATGTTCATCCCAGAAGTATAAAATTTGGCATAGGTGTAATAAAGGATATGGTGCACAATTTGGCCAAGTTTGAAGAAAATCCAATTATTATTGACAAAGTTATAGGGAGTAAAACTTTGCCATTTTTGTGGATTTCGTGCACTCTACAACCTGGATGACGTCATCTTCACATATCAATTCATCCAATACCACAACGAAATGAGTTCTTATGAATGGGGTCGCAAAGAATTATTTTGTTTTAGTTTTTTAGTCATTTTTATATGAATATCAATTACTCCAAACAGACGTGTGTGTAGGTATATAGTATATGCTAGCTAATGAAGTTTACGTAGTGTCTAATTCAGATAGATTGTACATTAAACCAGCCATGCTTATTATACGTACTATATATGTCCATATGTATGCTTTTGCACACGAAGTAAATCGGAAATATGGATACGATCATATATATGTACAGTAATCGAAAATAAGCAGTTCTTTTGTTTGGGGTGAGGATGATATCTTTGGCTGTAATATGTACGTATATCTTGTAGTTTGGAAGAGAATGAATGAATGATGAAGGAATATGTTGGATTTGTAGCTATATAGGAATAGAAAAATGTGCGTCGAAGTTTCTTACATAAGGTGAACACAAAACCTTTATACCCGAAGCACGAGCTTCCGGTATTCCGACTTGTTTCCTTTTAAATCAGCTACAGGGGACTGACTACAATGACCCCTATTTGTATTGTACTATATTTTTTTGAAATAACGTAATTATTTCTCCTGTGTCGATATAACTCATTCTAAGTGTTTTTGCAATTTTTTTTTAATTGACGCACTTCAAAAACCTACCACTGCGAGAAACTACAATCTAACGGTGCAAATAGTTTCTTCACATCTGCATTTATACAACGAAAAAAACTGCTTGTCAATTCAAATTAAAATAACGGACTTATGCGAAATTAAGTAGGGCGCACTTAACTGAGCGGATTTGTTTGCCCAGCACTGTATGTTTTATAACCACAAAACCCCGAAACAAGTTCAACTGCGGATTATACCTCATTCTATCTAAACAAGTCGGGAAACCAGAAGCTGGACGCTTCGTGATTCTAGGATGAACTTAAGGGAGGTTCTGCAGTCAATTACTAAAAATTATAGTAATTTACTATTATCAACTTTATTTGAACAGATATCGGTATGAAGGGTATTTCGGAGCTCAGGCACCATATAGTGGCGGCCTCTTGTTTTTTTTCAATTTTTTCGGCTAAGTAATTTCTCGAAACGGGTCCGTGAAAGAAATGATCATTTTCGGCCACCCGCGCTTCCCATCTTTCCAATAAATGTCAAAATTGAGACCGGCTTTGGACCTTTCATGACTATATTTGGTGAAAAAAAAGAACAATGCACCTTTCCCCCAAATTTGGTGTCTATCTTTATAACCGCTTCCGTGAAAAATGCGTGTGACAGACAGTAAACCGATTTTAATAAGGTTTTGTTTTACACAAAACCTTAAAAAGCACGTAATCACCTGCTGGCCTAATTGTTGAATTTGAATTCAGTAGATACAAATATATTCTGCGTAGTAAACACCAACAAAGCACAGTCTTGCACCGATCAGTTGAAAAATACGTGATATATCAAACGGCGTATTGACAGCCAACAGAGAGCCACATCATAACTCGTTGGAACGATTTTGATTACCCGATTAAAAGTGCTGAAAAGACCGAGTACCCCGCCATTCCCGCTACTCCGTCTTGACCGCATTGGGGGATATGCTGTCTAGGCAGGCGATAAAAAGAACAAGTGAGTCAATGCTACTTTTAGCCTACCGTATGCATGGCAACCTATATGCAAGCATGCTGCTCGAAAACTGAGACCATATCCTCAACTGCTCCCCTCCGAAACTACCCCGTCATAGAGTGGCTGTTTGTAGTATTTCGCTATTACGATGCTGGTCCTTTTTATAAGAATGTTACCAAAATGGCGGGAAAGCAGAGGATGCTACCGTGAGAGTTTTCTGTAAGGATTGTAAAGTGTCGAGGTACAGTCTCCCATCTCGGGGGAACGTTGGGGGAAAAAGGGTGAGAACCTAAACCGAAGTCAAGATTAAATAATCTAGTTGTTGGAGATGGGCTGCTAAACTCAGTTTTTTTGGTTCAGACCGCTAGCCAGAGAGGATGATTAATCGGAAACTGAAAAATGCTTTGTGCGATGAAACGGGACTTGGATTGAGACTTAGACACGACTGTACCACCAATTCTCAGAAAAATCGTGATGGAGTCGAGTCTTTAACGATGTAGTGCAAAGGAAACTTAATGCGGTGTGTCATATACTGCGGTGGCATATACTGTACGGGTATGTCTTAAGCTTAAAATTGCAATAAATATCACAACAACATTTAATAACCCTAATTCGATGCCACTGTGAAATTATCACATTTACTTCAAATTCAATGCAAGGCGCTCCTCATTTCCTATATCCACCAGCTTGGCTACCTCAAAACAATAAAGTCAAATAGGCTCCTTGCCGAGGAACATGACCTCAATAGTTTAGGTAATTAAATAAACCCAAATGACCGGGTCCATTTCCCCAACGAATCGTGGCAATCCAGATGCTCCTTAAAAGTCCATTTAAAATTATTAAGCCCACCCAGGGAAACTTTCTCGATGTAGTATTTTATACACACCTCAATGCCTGTTACACACTTTTCTCAACATTGTCAAACACCTTTATTCAGCAGAATTTCGAATACAATGGAAAACCTCTCCCCCACCTCGCATCCTGCCTCCGCCTGGCCCACTAACGGTGTGTTTCACTTGTTTATTTTCTTTACCGGATTCAAGTTAATGGTCCATTAATTTCTTCTTCAACGAAAAAAATATGAGTGTACGTTGTCATTTGCAGTTATTTATTTTATTATAAGGACCTTAGAAGGCATTTCGGATAATACGTACTTAATTTAATTTGGCCGTTCCACAGAACGACTGTATTAATTTAATGTCTCCAACATTTACGATATTGTAATTGCATCTGTTTTGCGTCCAATGCAAAGGTACGAGGATAATAAAAGGCATAAATTTTCAATTAACAACGTCCAGGAATCCTTCATTATTTTCTCGGCAGCGCTATTAATGGAGAGCTCGCAATATTGTCTGGAATAATGCCGGCAATTCCATCTTTGTTCCGCCGTTGCCGCTCATAAATTTTAAAATTTTGCAGTTGTGTCGTTTTGTGGCCGCAAAAACCAAATGTTCCGAATATTTCTGAAATGTAATTAGAAAAGTTTGATTTGTTCTCTTCATTGTCTTCATTTCAATCCATTTCTTGTGTATTTCGAATGAATACAGACCAATCACGGAATGAAGCCTGGCCGCGGAGATGCCTAACTTTTGTAATAACATCATAAAATGTTCCGATTCCAGGACTCGTGGCGTGCACTTACAACGAGTTCCTAACAACATTTCGATTGCATGATTGCAGAATACAAAAAAGTTTTAGCGAATAGTTTCCGCCGAAAAACTCACTATCATTGCACCGGATTGCGAAGTACTTCACTCTGAAGTGTTGTTGCGGGACATTGGGTGAACTTCATTGAGCCACTGATCCCAGAGTCCCAGATAGCAAACAGCAGCAAAAAGGACATAAAGCTGTATCCCTCGAAAAATCAATTCTCCGTTCCCAACCAGAGTGGCTGATTCGTGACGCCAAATAATTCAATTACAAAGTTGCAAAATATTTTCAAATAACTTCCAGAGTTCAGATATGACGGAAAAGCATGGAAAGCAAGAAAGCAGAAACAATGGCTCGCAATCAGGATGAACAACTCCGCCGTTAAATAAATACCATCATCTTTGATGATATGACTATGGTCCCTATTTCGACTGAAACTAAGCGGAAAAGTTTCCAAGCAAATGTTGATGTCGGTTCGATTTTATTGCAAAATATCGTAATATGCGTAAACATTTATGGGATGGCATATTGAAAACGGATTATTTATGTTTAGCAATCGGTAGTGCTTAATATAGAGCCCCAGATACAGGACTCTAACGCTCTTTCGTATGTGCGCCTTGTATGTGACAAATTCGTACTTCCAGGACGTCAATAATCGCAACGATGAAATTCGAGGACACAACATATATATTTTGGGGGGCAATAGGTTCAGAAAGAGCATCTCCCAGAAAGTAACTCATAACTCTTTCGCACACACACGAAGCTGCACCCACGTAAAAGAGTTAAAGGAAGCTTTAATGATTTGCAACGATAGAGACCCTTTTTGATTTGCATTTAGATACGAAAAGTCACATAGTCATCAAGTCGCTCTAACACGCCATGCTTGGAAATAATGTCAAACGTGGTTTTAGTTCGTCCATAGGTACCTAATCCTCACACATACATCCTTTTCACCTCATATTCTACCGGGCAAAGCAGTCCCATAGTGCAAATTAGACAAGAGGCGCCGAACCTATTGAACATCATATACGGCTGCGACTGATCCCTACCTACACTCCTTAGAAAGGAATTATATTCCTGAACTTTCCAAAACGCTCTCAAGAAGAAGCAAAGAACAAATCTGGATGTAGACCAGCAGCTAAATGAGAATTTGAAACAGCAAACTTAGTACTATCCTTATTAAAATAAAAACAAAATACTGAGGTTCTACCCAACCTCTATCGGTAACAAGTGCAATGATAGGGGGACCAAGAAATCATATTGAATATTACTCAAAACAAAAGTAGATCGCTAAGTAACAATGCTAAACAAGGGATTTTCTCGCTTTGCCCGCAAAATATTGGAACCGATACTGGTAAAACGGAGGAACTTACAAAAACTCATTCAAAGCGGTGCGCGCATCGACATCTACGCTCTGCAGGAAACTCCAAGTATTGGTACGAAAAGTTGTGACATACAACGCGAACATGGTAAAAAAAACTATAAACTCAAGTACTTTGGTAGCCCATTAACTCAAAATTGCCATCTATTAAAGTTTTCGTGACGCTTTCAAATCTTGTCATTTATTTGATCCATTGAAAGAGCTCCCTGCACCTTATTGTGTGCGCGCCACAGACATGTCGAAAAAGACGTTTTCTGTGAACTAATCAACAAAAAGACCTGGCAGTTGCCTGCCTTTGGCATACGCAATGAAGGTGACGAGAATATTATCGGTTTCACCGACCCTCACGACCTTCATATATAGTATACTTAAGGGGGTCCTCCCGTGTGTCGGGTTGGAGAAATCGATTTTTTTTTTGCATGAATTGTATCTATATATAGTGGAGAATATGTGGGCAAAGGGATTTTCCGATATTCCGAGTCCTTCAGAAATTACAGGGTTAAACAGGTAAGGAGTTTGCAGCCATGGCTAGAGTACTCGATGAGAAAGGGCATCGAATCTTTTTTACCTGTTAGTTTTTTACCTGAGCCTTATAAATTTGAACACAGGTATAAATATAAAAAGATCGAAAACCAATGAATTGTCTAAACTTATTTGCTGTTTTGAATAAAAAGGATAATCCAGTCTAGAGTGAGCACTGGAAGGCGTTCAAGTTATACTCAGTTATATTTTGTTGTAAGTATTGTGCTGTTTGTGTGTTCAGTGATTTTTTTAAATGGATCGTACGAAGGGAGATCGCTTTAACGTTCAACGTCATGCTCGCACTAAAAAACGAGTATTTCATGGGAATCGATACTTATCAGAGAAGAAAAAAGACTTCGCATCAACATCAGCAAAGAAACTTTTAGCAAGCATGAACATGGATGTTCCAATTGCGACAAGTTTTGCATATTGTATATTGGATTCTGCTGGAGTTTTCTCCGGTATTTCTGCAAATTTCTGCAAATAATAAAATATACGTAGTAGTAAAAAAGGAATGCGTAGGACACGTCGAGAAGAGAATGGAAACGCGGCTTAGAAATCAAAGAAGAATCACAAAGGCATTGGTGGAAAAGGGGCTGGAAAACTTACTGATAAGGACCTCACTATATTTTCTGGGCTGGCTATTCGTCGACACGCAAATTCGATAGAAGGAATGAAGCAAGAAATTTGGGAAACTTTCTTCCATAAATGTGCTACAGACGAAAATCCTCAGCATCAAAATTGTCCAGCAGGCGAGGACAGTTGGTGCAAATTGCGCAAAGCAGAGGCTAAACGAGAACTGGATAGTTTTCATCACGAGAAGGCACCTTTGACTGAAGAAGTTCAAACAGTCATCAAACCAATTAACGAAGATTTGTCACGAGATGATCTCTTGAACGGATGTTGAGGAGCAGAGACCCGGAATAACAATGAGTCGTTAAATGCATTGATCTGGACTTTCGCTCCTAAACACCTTCATTCTGGGGCCAAGGTCGTAGAAATAGCCACTTCTCTGGCTGTAATTATTTTCAATGAAGGATTCAATGGCATTCTCAAAATCCTAGTGACAATGGGATGTCAAGTTGGTCACATATGTCAGGTTTATGCCGACCGCCGTAATGAAGCGCGAATTTGGCGGTCCGACCGACGATCGACTGACCTCGTTAAAAGAGCCACAATTGACACCAGAGAGCAACAATCGGTCTTACAAGACTTTTTTGAAGAAACGGAGGGTGCTCTCTATGGACCAGGTATAGCAGATTAATGATGAGTTAAAATTTTACTGTTGATAATCACATTTAAATTTTCAAATGCGTTTTTCTCGAAACTGCATCTTGAAAATCGGCTGCCACCATAGCTCAAAATCTATCCAGCCAAATCCTTTGAAATTTTCACGGCTTCTTTAGTACATATTTCTACGGTCCGCAAACTAGGATAATTGCAATCGGACGGGTAGTTTTTTTTTATTCATAAAAAAAGCCGTAAAAAAAACACCAAAATCCAAAAAATTAAGTTTAAAAGCCCACGAAAAATTTACCTTTTAATATTTTGTAATTATCCTAGTTTGCGGACCGTGGAATATTGTTCACATTAAAATGCCGTTTAGTTTTTTTCCCTCAGATGAACACAGCGCCCTCCAGCGTGGCAGCAGAAAAACACCTTTTTTTGGAGATGGGTGCATAAATTAATACGTATTTCGAAAATTAACTACGAAATTAAGCTGAAAAATTTATCACGTATACTAGAGATAAAAATTGACCGTGGATTGCAGTCCTGCTTTTCGAATTCTGCTGCCGGCTGCCAATGTAACTTAGACAGCCACGAGATTTCCGAATAGGAACTGTGAAAGACATGTATGTTTCCATACGGATTTAAAAATTAGGCTCTCGGTTTTTCACAAGTTCTTCCTTATAGATCACAAGTCTGCCTCGGTACTCTCAGAGTTCTTCAACCAGTAATCAGGCTTTCGCATGTTGGAAGTTCACCACGAATATCTTACTGCTTGCCGTTAGCCCCAATAATGATAAGTACTTTTCTCCAATATAGGAGTGTTGTCCTCCTCCTCTGACATGGCACTTTTCTGTGATACAATCTTCACCTTAAGGCTTAAGAGTTAGAAGTCTAAATCGTCCAGCTTCTCTTCCTTTCCATGTCGACTTCAATGATCTACACGGTTCCATAAGGGATCTCGGTAGACTCTTCAACCGAATTATCCTCCGAAGCATCCTTCTCCAGTTTTACTGGGATGTTGAACAATCTCTAATTAATTCAAATACTTTCGAGGATCAGCCATCTGCCCAGATGATGAGGTGTTTATCTTTGCCTTTGAATACCCTCCGCATCACTGTGCGAATATTATTTAAAGCTCCTCACAGGTGTGTATCTGCTCTGAAAGTGAGTTAGATACCGCAGTGACATAGGTAACCTTGGATATCCCGTCTCCTACCATCACCCATGATCTACCCGATATTTTCCAGCTCCTGGGTTCGGATTTGGGTTTCTTGGGAACATTCTTCCCTTATGGGTTGATCTCTGCTGCTCCCCGCTTCTTCTTCCGCACATGATTGAAGGGTTCTAGACTTTCCCTCAGATAGCGCACAATACCTTTTAATGCCTGTGTTACTGACACCTGTTTCCTTCCCGACGCTTGATATGTTAACCTCAGACCTACTTTTGATAATCCTTTCCTTCTGATCAAGAACCCTATTTGCTTGTGAACTTCTGGTTTGGTTTCATCAGTCAGCCTTCTTGAGGTCCAAGTTCTCAATGGAGCATAGCCTCCCTCTAATGAATCCCACTTGTTTGTTGTTGTTGCTTGATTCTTGGCTTTTTAATTTCTTTCCTTATTAAGATCCAACAGCTGTCTAGACTAAGAAGTTCACCATCCTATACCTTACTCACTGGAGCGCCCAGGTATCACTGCTCCGCTCGTTTACAGTCAGTTATCGCCAACAGCAAGCTAACCAAAGGGCACGCTTTTCATAACACCCTGCATTGGAGAAGGTGTTTTTCGACTCCCGAGTCTAAATCCGTGGCTTTTCGGTAACAGTGGGGTTGCCTTGTGCAAGGTATGCCTGTCATCTTGCATTGAAGGTCTTGGTAACCGAGAGGCTTGATTCATGTAGAGCCACATATCAACCCTGGAAGGGCAATAAGTTGGCTCCTAGAGAGCATTAGTCTATCGCTAAGAGTAGAGTAAGCCGGTAATACTGATAATTTACAAAATTTAGTAATATATGTCCGGATAGCTGAGTGGTTAGAGCGCAAGGCTGTCGTACGGAAGGTCGCGGTTCAAATCTCACTGGTGTCAGTGGAATTTGTATCGTGATTTGACGTCGGATACCAGTCGACTCAGCTGTGAATGAGTACCTGAGTCAAATCAGGGTAATAATCTCGGGCGAGCGCAATGCTGACCACATTGCCTCCTAGTGTACCGTTACGGTCTTGAATGAAGTGCTCTAACACACTTCAAGGCCCTGATCCAATATGGATTGTTGCGCCAACGATTATTATTTCCGAGTTATCACAATCTCGGCAGATGCCGGATTTTACCTAATACTAGCACTAAGTGCCAAGCATTTAGGCTCGGACGATCCTACCTACTTAAAAACTAAAGGGGCACTGGTGGTGGTGGCCGGTGGTAGGTCAGTGGGAGAATCCTTTGAGTACTCTCCGCAACATCGAGCACGTATGCAGAATGGTGTACTTCTGCATGGTTTGAACCAGACTGTGCGAAAGTCCCAGGACATTATTATTATTATTATTTTATTATTAACTTGTTATGAAGAAGGGGCATTACGAGGCGTAGATGTCGTGCGCAATTCCACCTGTCAGTGCTACAGAAGTTGAAGCCCAAATGACTTCGCCGGTGAACCCTGAAAAGCAAAGCATTCCTGGATCTATAAAAAGGATCTTCCTCTTTGCGCAACACAAACTCAAACTGGACTGTAACAGCATGTAAGGATAGAGTTCCTCGTGTGTTAAGTTACTCTGATCTACCCGAGCAATAAGATTCCAAGGGTGGTGCGTACGTGAAAATCGCTCCCTATCTGTTGGTTTTCATCAAGGAGGCGCCCTCTGCTACTTCTCCCTCTCGTCCATGTTAATGGAGCACCTTAAGATTCTAGGATAAACTTAAGAAGCGTTACTAGCCAAATTTCTAAAATAAAGTATTTGAACAGATTTTAGTATGTAGAATGTAGAATGTAGAAGGATGTGTAAGTATAAACTTACCGAGGGCCCAGGTAACAAAAGAGAAAGAGATGAACTGAAAGCGCATCGTTGGATAGCAGAAGCAGTAACGGAGCCCACTGGATTTGTTCATAAGGGATGACAACGGGAGATAATCCAGAACTGAAAAAGAGATCCACTTATTAAAAACCCCAAAGACCAGAGAGCACTGGGAACGTAATTAAATACAAAAGGTCAAGAACGGATAAAAGAGCAGTCATGCCGGAGCTCATAGAGAAATAGATCCCTGATCTGGAGGACTTACGTTTCACTGAGCTGGGACAAAACTGTTGAGCTGCCAGAATTTATCAAAGAAAAGCGCAACGTGCAGAAAATCAAAAAGAACATCGCGAGAGTTATTCGAGTCCTGTTTACATACTGCGGAAAAGTCAAAAATACTACAGTGTAACTGACTACCCAAGTGATTCCTAACCACGCTTCCACCGATTGGCCGCCAAATAAAAGAGTTCGGTAAAAGGAAGCGGAGCGGACCTTAGAGTTCATAAGGAAAACATATAATTCAAGTGAGAACAAGGGTTAGCGTAAGGAAGTAAAGACAATGGATGGACCAAGATTACCAACAAAAAGTGAAAGCATGAATTCACCTAGAAGTGATTGATATCTCCATCAAAAAGGCCATAGTTGATCCCGACATAAAAAAAATTGAGCAGTCAGCAGGATGTGAAGACATCAGAAAGTGAACTCTATGATCTAGTTTGGGAAAAACTCCTGGTTTTTGCATTCAAACTAGAAACTGACTTGGGGAGAATGCCGCATTGCGCGCCAAAAATAAGATATCTATAAACAGTGAAGGGGTCTCTATGAAGTGACATTTCAAAGAAGAATATGCACTACCTTAAAGACAAAACTTCAATTTGGAGGAACTTTTGGAGGAGTCAATTGTGAATGTGCGAGAAGCCAATAGTGGCACTCAAACAGTAGCGGAGAGGGGTTCACCCCGATATAAACCTGACCGCTGCAAGCACTGCAATGTCGCATGTTGCGGCACGTTAGCGAGGGCTTTACACACAGCGATCAGCAGGCATTTTTTTTAATATTGAGGAGAGTCATGTGGTGGTCTAGACCAACCTATTAAGGCAGGTGCCTCCATTGAAGGAATCTCTTCACATGATCGCCGAAGAATCGTGACGCGTCGATGCCTAGGAGGTGTACATTCCCCCGTAGAACACCTAACTACTGAGGTAATAGTGAACTGACCAACCTTGCCATTGAACAAACAGCACATAGGACGGTAGGTAAAATAAATGAAGCAAACTAGCCATTCAGCGGAACAAGAGGGACTGTTTAAACAACACGGCCCGGAGGCGGATGTAAGCTCATGGGTACCACTTATAGACGGATAATGGGAAAATTCAAAGGCCGCTCATCTCTATGTGCCCCACTCTCTTGTTAAATATTATTCACAAGTTATTCCCCCTGAAAGAAACGGACACTGACCATTTCCCACAATCTCCAACTCTGTGACGATAATTTCCACGCTAACCAGAGACGAGCTCCTGGCTATCTGCGGTAAAATTGGTGAAAGTTCCTCCTCTGAGTTCTGTAAACCCAGATCATTGATGCCATCAAATTGGTTACTGCCTTGGCTGCAGATGCAATTCGCAAACGGATTGTACCAACAAATATTGTCTGGTTCTATCTGTGGATGTGGTAAAACGTTCAATTGAAGTCCAGTCAATTTCCCCGAAAATATTGTAATGTACTATTATTAACTTAATTTCGGCAGATATCGACATGGAGAGTATTTTGAGGCCTGGGTCCTGTATAGAGGCAGCTTCATGATTTTTCTTCAGATTTTTCTGTTGGGAACTTTCCGAGAATGGGTCCGTTAAAGAAGTCGTCACTTTCAACCCCTCCCCATTTTTCCAACAAATGTCAAAACTAAGACCGGCTTTAGGAAGTACTAATCAAGACCTTTGATTTGCTACCCAACATGGCTATAATTGGTGGAAAAAAAAATGTGCACCCCCCTTTTGCATGTATGAGGGCCTCCCTCTTTTAACGTAGAAAGACGTTACTCACTGTATGTCTGACCGTCAATAGTTCCCACCTTCTCACCAAATTTCATGTCAATCGATATAACTGTTTCTGAGAAAAGCGCGTATGACAGACAGACATTGAACCGATTTTAATAATGTTGTGTTTTGCAAACAAAACCTTAAAAAACGCGAACAAATTCTTAGAACAATTTCGTCAAGCAGCAGAAACCACGAAGGACGGTATTTTCTTTTAACCAAAGTTTCAATTTCTAAGGTTTTGTAAAAAACAAGAAGGTCAGACTTTTTTAGGAGAATTTGGAAAAACGGAATGACTCATAATTTTAGCGACATTTTTCCACAAACAAAAGTTGATTTTGAAAATAATTATGCTGAACGTAAAAAGACGATGGCGAACTTATAGGTTGCTATAGACAGGATTAAGAGCCCAATCTTGCTCTGTACGGCTCTAGTTTGGGGATAGGCATTTTCCGTTCGTCATATCGGAAATAATACCAACTGGCATGTTGATAGATAATATGACGAGCATATACATGGACCACATGGACCTTTATTTCAGGCAAAGAATGCTGATGTCCAGATAGCTGAGTGATTAGAGCACGAGTCTGCCATATGGAAGGTCGCGGTTCAAATCTCACTGGTGGCAGTGGAATTTGCATCGGGATTTAACGTCGGATACCAGCCGACTCAGCTGTGAATGAGTCTAATACTGACCACATTGCAACAACAACTCCTATGGGATAATATAATCCTGTAGTGTACCGTTACGGTCTTGAATAAAGTGCTCCAGCACACTTCGAGGCCCTGATCCAATTGGATTGTTGCGCCAATGATTATTATTATTTTCCGAGTTGTCACAATCTTGGCGGATGACGGATTTTATCTAATACTAGCATTAAGTGCCAAGCATTAAGGCTCAGGCGATCCTACCTACTTGAAAACTTAAGCGCTGGTGGTAAGTCAATGGGAGAATCCGTCGAGAACTCCCTGCAACATCGAGCACGTATGCAGAATAGCGTACTTTTCCATGCTTTGAACCAGACTCGAGACGCCAAATTTCTTTGATTTCACGAGCCAATGGTTCATAGTTCCACCTTCTTCTCCACGTATTTCCGATCAATGTTGCTATGATGGGGGATAGCAACATCAATAATATACGCGGAGCGACCCGTCTTGTCAACTAACAGTACGTCAGGCTTGTTGTGTAGACTGTGGCGATCAGTCAGAACTTGCCGGTCCCAATACATGCTGTAAGCAGAACTATCAAGTACTGCTTGCGGCTCATATCGGTAAACCGGGCATGTTCCCGTGATCCGCCCATGCTTGTATGCAAGGTTTTGATGGATAACCTTACATACAGCATTATGCCTGGTAATGTATTGCAGCGGTGCCATAACAGCACAGCCAGAAATGCGATGGTCCAACGTCTCTAACGCCGAACCACACATTCTGCACCGATTGTTCTCCACCCGTTCTTTCATGATGAGCTATTTATAAGCTCGGCTGGCGACCACGCGGTCCTAAATGGCACACATGAACCCCTCCGTCTCAGCAAAGAGCTCCCCAGCACACAGCCATCTGTTCGACAAATGCAAATCGACAGATGGCTGCCAAAGGCAACTCAGGTGTTTCACCCCACTCAGAGGATTGAAAGATCGATCCTTCAAGTTAAGTGGAGTCAGCCGACAGTCTGCCTTACAGACAGCCGCATGCAAGGGACTCGCCTGCTCTTTGCTGTAAAAATGAGCGCGCAGCGAGTCGACTTGGCGATGATACTAGGCCGCCACGTCAACCACGCCCCTACCTCCGATGTCACGAGGCAGGTTCATCCGTTCCACGGCAGACTTTGGATGATCCATTCGGAATTTGGACATAGTTGTCCGTATCCGCCGCTGGACGTTTTCCAAATCGGTCTTCGTCCACGGCAATATTCCGAATACATAAGCCAGTGAAGGGATAGCGAATACATTCAACGCGCTTATTTTATTCTTCCCCGAGAGATGCGATTTCAACACCAGCTTTACACGTCGCAGGAATTCGGACAACAGAGCATCCTTCTGATCACCAAATCGAGCATGGGTTCCTTGCCGAATTCCTAGGTACTTGTAGAAGTCTGTCTCGGTCATAGCTTCGATGTGGAGGTCACCAATGCTATGTCCGACATGCGGCTCGTGATGACCTTTGCGGATGGCTTGGATTCCACACTTGTCTAATCCAAACTCCATCCGAATATCACGTCTGAACATGTCTATTATTCGTAACAGACTTCTAAGATGGTTGCCAGTCCCAGCATACAGCTTGATGTCATCTAAGTACATCAAGTGTGTCAGTTCGCACTTAGCACGAAGGCCATATTTTTTGCAGTACCATGCCCTCTAGCTTCATTCAGTAGCCATGAAAGGGGGTTCAGTGCCATACAAAACCAAAGGGAACTCAAAGAATCCCCCTGGAAGATGCCCCTCCGTATATGGATGGAGTCTGAGGTATTAGTACCCTCAGATGCACGGACTGATAGGGTGGTATGCCACCCTTCCATGACTGTCGCCAAAAACTTTATTAGTTTCGGATCAATGCGATTCAAATGTAGGATATCGATTAGCCAGGTATGCGGAACGCTATCAAAAGCCTTGGCATAATCGATGTAGCAACTAAAGAGGTTTCTTTTGTCTCTAGTTGCTTGTCCTACAACTACCGAATCGATAATGAGTTGCTCTTTGCAACCCCTTGACCCAACTCGGCAGCCCTTCTGCGCATTGATCCTTCCGCTAATAATGGACGTGATGAATTTGTAGAGGGTTGGTAAGCAAGTGACCGGTCTTGTGTCTGCGGGGTCCTACACCGTGTCCTTCTTAAGGATAAGGTAGGTAATCCCCGCAGTGATGAAGGGTGAAAACTCCTCCGGCCGACTCATGACCTCATTTATACTGCTTGACAACCGACTGTGTACGCTGGTAAATTTCTTATACCAGAAATTCTACACCCAATCCAGACCTGGGCTCCTCCATTTCTTCGAGCTGTTTATGCCTCGTCGAACTTCCACTTCGGTAACATCCGCAAAATTCATGCCAGGCGTATTGGCATGGCGGGTGCCTTCGGCGGTGATCCACTCAGCATGCTGGGCGGGTAACCCCCAAAGTCCACCCCAATACTCTTTCGCTTCCGTCACCGAGAACTGTATTGTCTGGACGCTCTGTTGGAATTCGTTGAGAGATCTGAAAAAGCTCCGCTGGTTTCTCGCCTGTGTTGCATTCTGGACACGTCTGGAATGACTTTCGCCATACCGTCATAACCGACTGCATATGACAGAAAGTTTCTGTTTCAGTGTGTCCAGAATTTCAACAACGGGTGTCTCACTGGGGATGGCATCATTCCGGTAAACCCTCTGCACTTTATTTCTCACCCGTCGGCTGGCATTGCCAGTGCTGATCTGAATCAATCTAGCAATGTCCTGCCTTAGTGAGTCCCGCCGACGTTCCAGACGAATTTTCCATGGTGGATCTCTCTGGTCACTCAAACCAATAACACGAAAGCGAATCTTCTGACCGTGCAATCTGATAGCCGCAACTGCACCACAATACACAAGTGATTGTAGTTGCAGTAGCGACATATCAGCACACACTCGTGATGCAATATCATCTCAGCTGGACGGTGGAGAAGAGTGCTTCGGCGAGTACTGAACCTGTTGCCTGTAGTGCGGCGTGGTGTTGCTGATGCCGCCGCCTCTGCCCCCACCGACTCTCGGTCACCAGTTTCGAACACGTTCCCTGATGGTGGCTGGGATTGTGCTGCGAGTAATAAAGCGGTACTGGCCTGCGACTCGCTGCACAGTTACGTGCGCGAATTGCGGGAAACGCTGGACGAATCTCTGGTGCAACAAGGGCCGGTACGATATTGTACCTGCCCCCGCCGTTAGTAGTAGTAGGAACGGATGATGAAGAGGTTCATTTCTTCAGTCCATTTCATCCGCTTCCTACGTGAACCTGCCGAAGTGATCGCCACAGATTGTGGCGAAACAGCTGCAGCAGGCGGAGCAATGCTCCTGGTCGTCGTGGCTCCTAGACGTCGAACCGCCCCACGACTAGCGGTTTCGACGCCGTGCTGTCCATTACGAGAGCCCCACCCAGTCACCAAGTCAGACGACTCCCGCCGGTTATCCGTACCGGACCTCAAATTTCTTCTTTTTCTCATTTTCGGTGGTGCATTTTATCCCTAGCTGCCAGGTGTTGGGATAGCGTCCTTAGTGAGTAATTTGCAAGACTGCAAAGTTCCTGCACTTTCATCACCTACCCCTTGAGACGCTGCGGTGGCGTACAGCCATTCAGACTGAAGCTATCCATCCATCCCTCCTCCTTTCGCAACCAGGCTTGGGACCGAAGAATACCGAAAGAGGGAAATCTACAGAGTGCGGCAGCATAACTACCTTTTTTAAAATGCGTGCCACTCAGTTTGTTGATGTCATAGCGGAGCGCTAGTGGTCTCGTTCAAGAGGGGATACTGTAAAGGTTTGTCCCGACACGGTTCAGTCGCCATCATGCGTAGTGAGGAGCGTGCCTTTGCCGTTGAGGTTTACTTTTCAAGCGGATGTTCGGTTATTGCAACACAGCGTGCATTTCGGAATCGCTTTAATTGGCTCCGGTCCCAGACCGCAAATCAATTGTTACATGGGTCACTACATTCAGACAAACTGCAACACATCCCTATAAGATGGCGATTGTGCAGGAACTTTCAGAACGTGACTTCAATTCACGGATGAATGCGTGTGAGCTTCTTCTTGATGTCTTTCCCGAGGGTGCTATTGTTTTTTTAGCGATGAAGCGCATTTTCATTTGTGTGGGTCGGTTAACAAACAAAACATGCGCTACTGGGCTGACACCAACCGTCGAGAATTGCATCAAAACCCTTTGCATTCACCCAAAGTCACAGTGTGGTGTGCAATTTCCTCAGTTGGAATTATTGGTCCCTGGTTTTTTGAGGAAAATGAGGTTACAGTGACAGTGAATTCGGACCGGTATGTAAACATGCTACAGAATTTTTTTTTCCCACGGCTAGAAAATTTGGATTTGGGGGACACTTGGTTCCAACAAGACGGTGCAACAGCACACAATTCAAGAGCATCGATGGCTGTTTTGAGGGAACACTTTCCAGAGCGTCTTATCTCAATTAAAGGCGATTTGGAATGGCCGGCACGCTCTCCCGATCTGTCCCCTTGTGATTTTTTTCTATGGGGTTTTTTGAAATCCCGTGTTTATGTGAACCGTCCAAGAACCCTACAAGATTTGAAGACTAACGTCCAAGAAGAAATTGCCAACATAACACCTGCTATGCTAACAAGAGTCATGAAAAACGCCAGAAATCGGTTTACGCAATGTATGGAGAATGGGAACTTCAAAGCCAGATTATTTAAGATGGAATAGAATGTTGAGAGGTGTTCTTCGAAAAAGGAAAAAAAAATCGTGGACAGCTTTAGAGAAACAGAAACAGCAGGACAAATGAGTGCGAGAAGACTGAACTCGCTTTAAACGCACAAATGATGACAAAAGAACTTCATGGTTCTGGCTTTAAGCGGCTTTGTAAAGAAGAAAAAGCATAGAAACAGTGGAAAGAGAAGTATCAAACAGAATGCAAACGTTATCAAATTTCAGTACCTTCTAAATGAATACTTTTTTGCAAACCAATTTTTCTATGATGCTATTGACGTAGCGACCCAATGCCATTGAGGATCTAGTCAGTTTCAATAACTTCGTTTTACACACCTTATATCCCCATAGGAGGACTTTAAACTGTGCCATCAAAGAATATAGAAAGTTTTGCAATTCATGCTAGAGATTAACAAGTTCGTTCATTAGATCGACGGTGCAACATCTGGATGAAACAGCACTTTCTTTTTCTTCAAATCGGGCCGTTTTCCCGCGATTTCATCCTTCAAACGCTCCAATAACGCTATGCGATAGTCGCTGTTGATGGTTTTTCCCTTCTCAAGATAGTCGCTGAATATTATACCATGCGCTTCCTAAAATACTCGTGCCATAGCCTTGCCAGCCGCACTCTTGAAGTCGGTTCACCAGGCGCAGCCCCCTCAGATGACGTCCGCCTTGATTCTGGTATGAAATATTAGAGCCATGTTTCGTCCACTGTCACATATCGATGCATAAACAATGCTCGAAATCGTCATCTCGCTGTTGCTTTTAATCGATTGTTCATTCGCGCGTCACCCGCTTTGAACAGAGCTTTCGTACACCCAAACATTCATGCATGGTATTTCCAACATTTTCCTGTAATATCTTTAGAGCCCCAGCTATATCGATCAACTTCATTTTGCAGTCATCCAAAATTATTTTGTGGACTTTTTCTATTTTTTTTTCGGTAATAGCCTCCAAACGTCAAGCCTTGGCTTCAACAGTATTTTTTTTTGGCAAAGAGCAATGCTTTGTTAACACACGAGATTCCTTGTTATCCATTTTGCTTCACAGCTGTCAAATTTGTACACGTGTCACGTTTTGAGTGTAAGCGTTAACTAAAAATCATATGGATTTAATACTAACAGCACCATGTGTGTGTTAACGAACTTCAGCCCACCTGGTATGATATGTGGATCCTTAAAGTCGACTTAAAAATTCGAGCTTAATCCATATAAGCCCGTAACATTCGGTTATAAACTTTAAACGAATTTTACTATCTTTTTAAGGACGTATCATCCTGCTGGCGATAAATCAGGCAAATTGTGTGACATGATACATTACATTAAAAACTTCACCAATGGTGAGATATTTAATAAGTGCGCCCCCGATTCAATGCAGACATAAAATAGATTGAGACTCCCCTCAACCGATGAGAGTATAACTTTCATTTCAGTGCCACATTGAAAGATGAAATCAACTCAGCAGATTCCTACCGAAATTTTTGCCATTCTTTCTCCCGAAACGTAATCAAATAAAAGCCACTACCCACATCTTATCCAAGTCGGATATTGCTAAATCGCATGTTCTATGTAGTTTTCATTCACTTGTGCTTGGGGGAAACAACATTTATAGCCTAAGTTTATTACAGGAATTCACACGTCTGCAGCATATATATCTGCGAGTATCCTTCAGTCAGATGCTTGGCTGTGTGTACATGAAATCCAAGCTCGAACAATATGATTTGTATGGCAATTTGCTAGCTTTTAGCAAACAAACCGAAAGCACGAAAATTGGATGTATGAACCTCAGAAGGAGGACAACATTCTCGCATTTCTCCTTCATATAAATTATCGTCTTTGTTGCATCGTCGTGCGGGAACCGTGTTTTCTCATGCATACTATTGTGTGCTTAGTAGAGGTGTGATTTTAGATTATTGCTAACACAAATTTCCTTAACGATACATTACGCTATTGTTGGTAGGGAACCGCATTACGTTTCCCTTTTACAAACATAACGACTTGTGTCCTTGTACGAAAGCCCAAACCTTTTCCGGAACCATAATTGATTTGCATGCGGTATATTTTCATAGAGGCATTATACGAGGGGTAATTGCGCAATAAATGTAATTAAGATAGATTTCGAAAGAACCGAAGAGTTAGTCGATTTCCTTATAAAATCGCTTTAGCGATTTATCTAAATGCTTTGCTTGCGACACCGAATCCATAATCACTTTTTCCGTATATATGATACATCTCTATTGAACGTTCGACGGCGGTGATTAGAACCGTTGGTGGCAACCTGAATTGGTTTTGACATTACTTGTCAATTAGGAAAGTGCGGGGCCCGCGAAGTGATCATTTATGGCCCCGTCAACCATTATCAGAAACTACCCAACCGAAAAATCTGAAAAAAAAATCACAAAGCACAGGGCTCAACATATCCTCCATACCGGTATTGGCTCAAACAAAGTTAACAATAGTACATTGCTGTATTGAGTGAAAAGGTACCTCGAGTTCATCCTAAAATCATGAATATAGGCTATGATAAAGAACATGATACTGGCAAGTTTAGTGAAAATCCCGCCATTATTAACAAAGTTTTAATAGGTCAAAGCTGTCAATTTCGTGTAAATTTACTGGAACCTAAAGCACTGGATGTTAATGTTACGCTAAAGTGGCAGTCTAGCATGTCAATTGCATATATTAGGTTGTTGCACATGAAATGGCCGATTTGGCAATCAAGTGAAGCTAGTTGCGATTTTGCTGCATGAAACCACCACTAGTTGGCGCTGTTGGTGTCGGATAATGAAGTATGAGTACTCCTACATTTAATCAAGGAGTCATTTCAGTTTTGACCATCGTTGTGATAACAGTGAATAAAAAGGAAGAAAGGATGAAAAAGAGCCAAGAACGTATACTTTTTCTATATGAGTTCAAACTCGCTCATAAAGCAGCGGAGGCGACCAAGAACATTAATAGCGCATTTGGAGCTGATAGGGTAAGCGAACGAACTACACGGCGGTGGTTCGAAAAATTCCGGTCAGGCGAGGTAAACCTTCAAGGTGAGCCACGTGGATATTCAGAACCATCGACTGACAAACACGATGTGTGTTTGCTAGTCGAATCCGACACACGTCAATCTGTGAGAGACATTGCAGAGAAACTGGGCGCACACTATTCGACAGTTTCCCAGCACTTGCAACAACTTGGAAAGGTGAAAAAGCTCGACAAATGGGTTCCGCTTGCTCTTACGGAGCAAAACATGGCCCTTCGAATGAAAATTTGCAGTTCTTTACTCACCCCCAATAGAAGCAATTCCTTTTTGCACATAATAGTGGCATGTGATAAAAAGTAGACATTATACGACAATCGTCGGCGATCAGCGCGATGGCTACATACTGATGAGCCACAGAAGCATATGCCGAAACCGAGCCTCCATCCGAAGAAGGTAGTGATGACTGTTTGGTGGTGTACAGCTGGAGTTACCCACTATTCTTTTTTGCACCTGGAGAAACGATAAATGCACAGAAACACTGTGCCCAACTCGAAAAAATGCACCAAAAGTTGAGTATTCAACAGATAAGATTGGTCAACAGAGATGGTGTTATACTTCTTCACGACAATGCACGACCTCATGTATCCAGAAAAACAGTTCAAAAGTTGAACGAACTGCAGTATGAGATTCTGCCTCATCCACCATATTCACCGGACCTTTCGCCAACCAACTACCACTTTTTTAAGCATTTGGATAGTTTTTTGATAAAAAAATAATTTAGGAACGAAGAGGCTGTCAAAATTGCCCACGACGAATTTATCAACACCAGACATTTGAACTTCTACGAAACTAGCGAACATGCTCTTGAATCTCGCTGGGAGAAGTGTTATGAATCCACCTATTTTGATTAAATAAATAAATTTTTGTAAGCAAGTCGTTTAAAATTTTAATACCAAAACGGCCATTTCATTTGGAACAACCTAATACATTATAAGCTATTTGCAAATGGAATAGTTCCACACTCAAATGTTCTTACACAAGGAATGTACAAAACTTTTCATACCTGAAGCCCCGAGCTTGCGCCCTTGTTATGGTAGAGCACTCCAGTTTACTATACCGCTGATTTCTCTGATAGCAAGCATGAACCAGATACGGGACATCCAGAAGACATAGCACAGACACAGGCGTAGATGGTGGGGGTGGCCAAAATTGGCATCCAGATTGCCTATGACCAATCACAAGGACAGAGGTATCCCTAAAACAGAAGAAGCAGCGAAAGTTGACCGTATAGGTCTGTCCACCCTTAAATGTACATCGGTGATATCGGAGAAACCCTCGGCATACAAGCAAAGGTTGGAACCCTAACCAATCGTATTACCATCGAACGTAAAGTCACGGGTGAAATTACTTCCAAAGAGGACATAGTTGCGGCAAGACACACAAACTGCGGCACTTGTTCTTGCTACAGAACGCACGAAGAAGCTTTTGGATGCAAGGTTGGGTTAAAGTGCTTCAAATATCTGAAATTTGGACACTTTGACAAACATTGTGAAAATGACAAAGATCATTCCAAGTTATGCAGGAGAAGGATTGCGATAAAACGCCATCATGGTTGTTCTGTAACATAGCTGACAGTAAGAAATGTCCAGTGTTTAGGAAGGCCTAGAATACTACAAAATCAACAGGAAGGTAATACAGATAAACTTCAAACGCCGCGAGGCGGCTCAGGATCTCCTAGCACAAGCTGTAGTAGACGAAATGTGGTTCTACTCAGCAAACCATACAATCCCAGATAATAATGCGTGGATTCATGGCAAGAGGAAACAGGCCGCTATATTGGCATGCGGAGAGTAAGCGTTCCTAGAAATCAAAGAGCGATTAGAGGGTTTCGTTCGATCTAAAATAAATGGTATCAACTTTTGTAGCTGCTATGCAATAGAAAAATGCCAAACAATGACAGACAATGTGGCGACAGATGCAAACACCAGAGGTCCACTAATTTATGGGCGGTGAATCCAACGCGTGGGCAATAGAGTGAGGTAGCAAGCATGCTAATATCAGAGGTCGTAGGCTACTGGAAACGTTTGCGTCTTTGGAATTAGGAATTGCAAATAAGGGTGAAGCAAAAACATATGGTAAAGTCGTGTGGGTTCGATTGATGGCATCACTTTCGCCAACTTTTCCCTTCTGCCTGAGATGAGGTGGTGGATTAGCGAAGAATTCACCCACAGTAATCCTCAGGCGATATTGTTGGAAACAATCAAAGTGCACAGAATGTGGTGCAAAATCTCAAAATGGCGGGTCCAAAGTGTAAGGATAGCCTCTTCGTTATAGATGTTTTCGAGTTGGTGATGAATCCCCTCAGTATGAACCAGGCATCAGCAGAAAAGTTGACAAAATACTAGAAAATAAAGACGCTAAGGGCAAAATGTCCGAACAATCGTCCAACGTTCGAGGAGAAGATTGGACTTCAAAGAGCTACTCTTCACATTTAAACAATTGGGGCACGATTTTCAGAAAGCGATCAAACAAAGCAAAAACAGAAGCTTTAAAAACCTCTGCAATGAAGCTGATGCAAACCCCGGAGGCACACCTTATTGAGTGGGGATGTCTAAAATAAAGGAGAAGAACAAGTTACATCTCTGGCAATGCTGGCATCAATGGTGAAGATACTGCTCCCGCAAAGATCGGACACGCCAACGCGAGGCCGGAGATGTTCATACTAGCAATGCAAAACTGACACGACAGAGACGTGTTCCCTAGAAAATGGAAACGGCAGCGTTGCCAAAAGGAAACAAACAACCTGGCGATCCACCATCATATCGCTCGACACAGCTGAATTATATAGCGACAAAGGCACAAATTACTACCGTGTGTCAGCTGGAATCCCCCAGGGGTCGCTACTGGGTCCAGTCTTGTGGAACATCATGTACGATGGAGTCTTCCGCCTGCATTTACCAGAGGTGGAGTACTTCAAAATTCGGGTTGGAAGCCAGACCATAAAAAGCAAGGAGGCGGTTAAATACATTGAAGTATATATAGGGTTACCCTTCACCCCTTGCTAGAATATAAAGCGTCAACCATACTTACGCACCATCGCTCGCGGTTAATTAGAATGCGCTACAGCTTCCCACGCGACTTCCCGAAACGGTCCCACTCGCCCTCTACTGTTATGTGCCAAGTGCCCTTGGGGCGACCCACTCATCGGTCGTCTTAGCAGAGTGTATTCCACTGCAAGGCATAGTACGCAATGCAATTGTCTCCCTTCCTTAATGTGTAACCAATCCACTCCCACTTCCGTCTTCCTATCACATCACATACGAGTGACAAGTCTGTGCGCTGAATAAGTTCTCCGTTTGGGATAATGTCAGGCCAGCGGACTCCGATAATACAACGCAGACAGGTGTCGACAAAAGCCTGGAACTTTTGGGAACCTTGGCATTCACAGAATTTGTAGATTTTAGACAAGGCAGCGAAAACGAATCTATCGCTGTTAATGCGTCCGGCAACATCTAGGTCGGTGCCACCGTCCGTTGGCAGAAAACACGTTTCCTAGGTATACAAATTGATCGACACTTTCCACGCTCTGCAGTAACTGCAGGTGCAGTGATAAATAACTCTGCGAGGAGACTGTCTAATCAAGCGGCTCTACATACATTAATGGCCGAAAAAATTTATCTTCTGCTTGAATGAACAGTCCGTATCCGCATATTACGGTGACTAGCCATTTCATCCACAAGAGGAGGAACCTCACCAGCTGTAATACGGTGAAGAACCATGGTGAAGTGATCTTTACACCTGTTCAGTTGTTCACTACCATTAACGTCCTTCATAGTACCATCGGTACCATCGAAAAATTTCCGACAATGTGCAAGCTCTTTCGTGATGCGGTATACAATTCTGCAATCATTGGCATCTGTGGCATCTACCGCTCCCCTGACCAGCACAATAGCAAGTTTTCTCTTGTCACGACGTACGCTATGCTAGCCTTCTCAGGATTTCGCTCGATATCGGAGTTCGAGCGCGTCACGCCTGCCACTACTCGCAGCGCAGTAGAGCCTTGAACCCTTTCCGTTCATCGATGGGCTTCCATGACTCCACATTCAGCCAGATCTTATGGTACCCCTTCGGGACGTGCCCGATGATCTGTGCTGCACCCGATAAAAAAGTGTTTTTATCGAACGACAGCTGGACAAGCGATCGATGTTGGACTTAGGGGGTCGCAACTCGCCAGCCCCGCGAGAAATGGCAAACGCAACACCAAGCGAACGTAAGCGATCCCAACAGCTGGTGATTCCTGTCGAGGCCGATGCCAGCGCCTCTTTTGTGATGCATATACTGAAAACAACTCATAAATCCTAGTTGCTGGTAGAGCGTGGGTCAGTTGGAATCCAACTGACCGTATGGCATGCTCTATGCCACCGATGACGAGGCGTGGAAGTTGCGGAAATCCACGAAACTTTCATCATATTGTTGTGGTCGAAAAGACCGAGTTTCTCCATCATATGCCCGAGGAAGGTGTTGTCAGATCCCACCTTGCCATTTAGATCACCAATCACGATCATAATTTCACCTTTAGGAAACCTCCCCAAAGTCGCGTTTACATGTTGAAAGTTGAAAGCTTCCTTCTTCCTTCTCCACTACATCCATTGGTGCGTAGCATTGCGCAATTGGGCCGAAATCTTACAGTTAGTAAAATTTTGTTTAAGAAAAACAAAAAAAAGGGAGCAAATACCACCTTGTAACCATTTCGATCATGCTGCTCTCAGGGCAGATGTGAGGTAGCGTCTAATAAGTTGCCTTTGCCCTGGACGAAACCGAAAGTCATTACAGTTAGTAGTTTGTCAGAAACCGCTTTAGAGATCAAGAGAGCGTACCTTCCGGTAGCCATCAGAAGTAACCCGAAACCGGATTCATGTCTGCTACCACTTGGCTTTCCAGAGTAAAAAAGCACATTGCCATTAGTGGCAAGAGGGAGAGGAGTTCCCTCCAGAGTCTCACCATCATACTTCGCTTAGGCCCAGAACGTTCAGCATATAGCGCTGACATTTCCGCTCAAGTAGGGGAAAGTGAGCATTCTGAGGACCCTCACCACTCTTATTGAGGAATGTGCGCACATTGTAGAAACCAATCATAGTCCTTTTTCAAAAGCCAAAGGTTATTGAACTACATCAGGAAAACGACAACCCAAGACGCTGGGCAATTGACCAAGAGCGAGGAAACGGCAACATCAATGGTCAGATGGCAGAACCGATGGGATAGCTCAACGAAAGACCGATGGACGCATAAATTGGTTCCGATCATCCGTATGTCGATCGATCCTACAACGAGCTTATAAATACCAAATAACGCAGTTTCTGGTCGCTGTGGGTAATGCAAATATCTACACAGGGTTAGGAATGACAACTTGCCAGCATGACCAACCTGCATAGGCGAGGAGGACCAACATTCCGAGCATGTATCTTCTGGTGGAGTGCATGCTTCAGTTAGAAGGCAAATTGCAGAAATTAGTGACTTCGTAACTAATGTGTGAAAAGAACTCCGAATAGCGGAAAGGGAAAGGCGACCGACAGCCATACAGGAATGACAGAATAATTGTTAACCGGCCCATAAAGCAATATCTAACGACAATTTCGCGGGGTGAGCGGTTGAAGGATGTACGGGTGTGGTTTAGCAGGTAGGTGGGGATTTACATCCCCGAATCACGCACATCAGCGATTTCTGCTGAGATTTTGGAAGGTTCTACATCCTGGCTTAGCGTAAATGCAGCTCTTGTGAAGTGTCCATTCGCAATCTAGCTGTTTTAAAACATAATAGGGTTCTCAAAACTGCATTGGAAATGGTTTAGAATAAATATTCGACAAACCCTGAACTCTAGTTTGATATATGAACGTTCAAGCCCCTAATGTACCATGAGATATGTACCACCAGTAGGTTTTCCTTCGCCAGGCGCCTTTTTCTTCAAATAAACCGAACCACTATGCACTAAGAAACAACCCTATCCCAGCGAGACCGTTGCCATCAGAGTCCTAAAAAAGTCCTGCCTTGGAACGACCGCCGAGCGACCACCAGATGGGAATGGCGACGATTTTGCCGACCATCATGTTGTAATTATTAATTTTAAAACTATTTTAACAAGTCGAACCGAATAGTCTGTTTTCCATTATTTGCACAAAGACCACGCTCGGCGGTAGAAAGGCACCCAACCTGCTGCTGCCTACGGCTGCCACGATGGGATGGCAAGATTAGGGCACGTTTCTAGGTCCTCTCGAGTTATTATTGTTAAATAACTCACATCATACTAAATAAAAGTTAGTTCATATTAATGACAAAGCTCTTTCCAGCGCCGGCTCAGCTCTCCTTCATCGAGCCAGTAACCACCCAATAGAAGTTCAGCTATTTTCTATCGTTCGCATTTGCATGCACGAAATTTCGCTTTAACTAGAAATAAGCATTATTAATGCACATTGTGAAATCCAGCATGATTAAATATGTGTGGATAAATGATCGTTTTCGAAATATTTGCATTAACTTTAAAATATTCTTCTGCGGAGATTAAAAGTGGAAAAGTTTTGTAAATAAAATTGAAAATAAAATTTACCAGTCTCAATGCTTGTCAACGCACAAAGCAAAGGAAATGATGCAGGTACTGTGAAGTCGCAGACACTACACCTATTTGAAAGTTGAATTTGCAATATAGTGGATAATAAAAATAAAATAAAGTAATAATTTATAACAAATTCCCACGATATTAAGAATCGTTCACACATTCCCAAAAGTAGTCTTTCCATTTTAGCGGCGTGGATGGCTGACTTCCAAATTCCCAACTTGGGCGAACATTACTATTTCAGTAAAGGGTTTGGTACTTTGAAAGTGAAACTACAGTTTCAGTATTTTCTTCACCATTTTCTCGAAAGCTACATGCTTCACATCTATCCAGCGTAATTTACAATATCCATCATTATATTGGATGCAACCTGCTAGAGGTAGAAGTTATTCATTGCAATGCTACAAAGTATGATATATTGCCAGTCGACAATCCTCATGCGGTATCATCCTTCAATGATAAATTACAACGTTAGATGCGCGTTGTTAGGAATGGGTAAACATCGTTTCCAAAAACCTTTTGCTAACTAATAATTCATGGGTGCTCCAGACTAAAACACGTGGTTGAGCAGATAGAATAGTCAGACCAATAGAACGAGAGTGTGATCCTAAAGGAGCTCAACGACAGGAGAAGCATTTTCCACCGAACTTAAATTCTTAATTCCTCTTCGAAAGTCTAAATACAGATGGGGAACACTTTGATTTCTAACAATATTAATTGATTTCAGTCTGGCTCTCAAAGGACTGTAATAATTGAAAATTATACCCAAGCGTCTTGTACAAGCCTTAAGTGCTTCGCTCCCATCTACCAAATTTCCAACTTATTACTCCAATTCAAAATGTTCGCCCACTGGAGTAATCTAATAAAACACTGCCTGGAGGCAATACAATTTCGCTGCAGAGGGAAGCAATACTTAACCTCTCAATAATTCAGCCATTACGGTTATTATCCATTAACCATAAATTTTTCGACGCAAATAATTTTCATACACTCCATGTAATAATTTCAGTTTTTCATTCAGCCACCGTCCCTGAATCATATTTTTACGGTTCCGCAAACTAAGTACTTAGCGCATACGGGCCGGGTCGTAAAATCCACTTCTCCGGGCATTAGTTCAGCTCCATTTGTATTTCATCTCGATTCAGTGGGATTCGTGGAAGCAGAATGGCTGCCATCTCTAGCGTCGCCAGCCTTTCTGCTCCAGCCCCTGTTCGGAAGGGGAGAATCTAAATAGAGAAGCGTAATGGTAATAATTTCATTGCTCCGAAACGCACTAAAGATCCTAACTACACGGGCATGCTCGCTCCCCCTATGTCGGGCCAGCATAAATCAAGCTCCCAACAAAACGAATTTTTTGATTAATGCGAGTTTTATTGTGGTGCTTGGAATTTATGGTTCTGAAAGAAGTCCTTCCGTAATGCTTGCATCCAGAAGAACCCGAAATCGTGCTTGGGTCCATTGAAATTTCCACTTTTCTCCCGCAAAAAGAAGCGAGCAAGAAACTTTTATGCTAACAACTACAAAAATAACGGACCATAAGACTGATTTCATTTTTTTGTATGGTCATACCTAACCCTCTGAGCTTGCACCATACAATCTGGCCCGATGTCCTGTGTCATTGATTGTCATCAGTTTTTAGTTTGGTGCGAGGATACAATGTCATTGTGGCCAAGTCAGCCCGACATCCTGGAAAAAAGGCAAGTTTCCCTTTCGGAAAATTCTTTTTTCTCTCCTTTAGCAGAGATAAAACTTTACGATTTTCCGGCGCACTGGAAAATGTATAAAATTTTCTCAATGATATATCACTATGGATGAGCCGAAAGGAGGCGGTGGTAGATCTTATTCTCTGGGCAATACAATTTGTAGAAAACTCGGTTACAATGACAAAAATTTCAAATAGAATTTTCATACATACTAAGTACACTATACAGACACGTTCTATAGGTACGTGTCCGTATCGCACATAATCCGTCTTTATATTTCGCAAGGAAGGATGTCGTCCTCTGGTAACTGCAGAGAAATTCGTATTCAGTCCCGCACGAAATAGTTTCTTAATAAAATCCCGAAATAGTTCTGTTAAGCTCAATGTTAACTTCTTTCTAAGTAAATATCATCCTTTTATGTATGTAGAGGAGGCAAGGACTCTGCTCCATTCGGTTTTTCTGCTATTTATGAGCTGATCTGAGTTTCAGCTGCCGATGTCCAGAAATATTGGACTACATTATTTTTCTTGCTTTACGAAGGATGAGTTTTTCTATTGCCTTAAACGGCGGCAAAGGAAAGCGATTCGGCTGTCATGAGCATTTTCCATGGGAAATCTGGAATCTCGGGGCCAATAAGAAGATGTCTTTCATTAGAACAATCAGATTAGGACTTCTGGGAATTCGTTTATGTTCTTCATCCATAATTCAAATTAATTGCAATTTCATGAATGAGAGCCCCAAATTAGGTAATTCAAAGTAAGGAACAAATGAAGATGAGCTTCGAACCTCGCCTCCTGGAATGAAATTTCAAATGTCAAGGATATTCCTGAGAATTTTCACATGGGATAGAATGACTTAAGTAAGAATTAATATTTTACTGATTTCTACATTTCCAGGGATATTCATGCCTGCTAATTATATAATATAATATAAACCCCATCCAAATATTTAGACGAGGTTACTGAGACTTCCACCACCAATAGCTTTCCCTCTCATTTTACTGTAAACCGCCAATAATTTTGAAAGTCGTAATTTACGGTTATTGAACGATTCGTGGACCGCACCCGTGCACCACTCCAACGCTAGGCATAGAACAACCGTGTCGACTTCTCTGTAATCAATCAACCTTAACCTGATTTAACACCTGTAGCATTTGGTTTCCGTAAATGATCTCAGGAAGGCATTCTAGGAAGCTAGGAATGCAATTTCCCCCGATATGATTCAATACCTCGCTAATTCGATGCATTGTTGTATTACAGTTGTAGTTGCGTAAATAACATTAAAATTGAGGTTCCAATTTGGGTGGCTTTTAATCCGAATCCGGTCATTTTTTTTATACTAAACTAGTTTAACCCGGTACGCGTTGTTCTGCTTAAATATATTTGCAAAAACTGCGGATGTTCTTCGTGTACTGGAAGAAGCAAACAAATCAGATGATTCTCTCGCCCTTGCACTTCATCCCCACCTAATCGAGGAGGGCAATCAGATCCAAGTTTGCAATGAGTCTCTTCTGAAGTGGTTCTCGTCATGAAGCTTACCGGAGGCTATAGGGACCATCAGAACCGAGCTCCAGAAGAATTCTTAGGGGATGTGCTCCCGGCTCCCGATTATTTGTGGTTGACCTCCCTTTGTGGGTGGTAGTTTCAAGGTGATTATGGTTCTGCTCATATCGCGAGCAGTGCTCCTTGTGGGCTGTAGTGTGGAGTTAAGCTGTACAACTCGGGTCCCGTACTATTTAATTGAGGCAAATCTTGGCTATGCCAACATCACCGAGACTCTGTTTGTAGTATCCAAATCAATCTATGTCTGAAGAGGACCATGAAAGTATGCCTATACGCCATTTGCAGTACTGTAAAGCGGCGACTCCACTTATCATCCTCATACAAGAAACGTAGGTTGTTGGTGAGGTAGTCAGGGGCTTAAACTTCCAGCATGCTGACCTGTTGTATGCCAATGGAAGCGATCGACCCCGCTCCTGTATGGAAGTCTCAAAAGACTTCCAGGCTAATTTGGTTAACGACCTATGTGATGGCGGCGCCACATCGACTAAGCTAACCATAAAAAGTCAGTAGGGAGATAAACAGATACTATGGTACCCTGCATATTTTCCCTATAACGCAGAAGATGTTCCCAGTGGAACATTCATCAAAGCTATCCAATATGCCAAAAGTAGAGCCATGGGGGTAATAGCAGCATGTGATGTCAACGCTCACCACATATGCTGGGAAAATTCGAACATCAATGCAAGAGGATCGAGACTACTGAAGTATCTAGTAGGAACCGATTTACAGATCCTTAATTTGGGTAATAAACCCACTTCCTTCAACGTGATCAGGCGAGAGGTCATCGACATCATGGTGCATATCTTGACATCGCGGCTCTGATCGTAGAGTGGAGAGTATCAAACGACATCACACTCTCGGATCACAGACGCATTGATTTCGTATTGGGCGTGGATCCACCTCCTCCCACTCCATTTTGGAATCCGCGGAAAAAAGATTGGGTGATCTATAAAATAGAATTGAGCACCCGAGTCACGATCCCTGGGAAGCGCATCAAATCCATTGCTGGAATTGAGAAGACAAACCAGATGATCACAACTAGCATGAGAGAAGCTGTCGAAGAAAGCTATCCACTCAAGATTCCAAAGAAGGGTAAAACACCATGGTGGAACTCGGATTTTGCAAAACAGAGGAGAACGACAAGGATGCTCCTCAATTGTGCTCTGGAGACGCTTTTGCGAAGAGATTAACTCTCTTGAGGCAACCTCAAAGGTGAAGCGGATTCTGGTCAAAGAACGTCGCCAGAAACTGGATTATTTACGTTTACCGAACGGGACGTACACAGAAAGCGATGAAGAAACGGCAAACGATTTGCTTCAAGTACACTTTGCAGGCAGCATCCGAAATCTAATCTCGAGGCCAACAGTTGCATACAGCCCTCAACCGAGAGACTGGAATCTGGCATGCAAAGTAGTATCACTGGAGCAAGTAAAATGGGCATTTAACTCATTCCATAGATACAAGTCTGCAGGTCCGGATTCCTGCGCTAGTAATAGAGGGAATGGATGCCCTAGGTCTACATATTCGGAATATATATCAAAATATATCAGTCAAATGGCATGATGTGAAAGTATTATTCATTCCCAAATCAGGGAAATCCACCTACACAGACTCAAAAAGCTTCCGACCGGTCAGTCTAACGTCCTTTCTGCTAAAAGGACTAGAAAAACTAGTAGATCGGTTCATACGGATACACACATTCTTAACTGGCCACTTCACCATAGGCCACGGAGACAGCACACCATGAACTTACGGCCAAACATTGAAAAGGCGATGTTCGAAAAAGAATACGCCTTAGGCGCATTCATGGACATCGAAGGTGCCTTCAACTATGCCTCATTCGCGGCAATTTGTGATGCGACAAGACTGCATGGAATCGAACCGCTGTTAATCAGTTGGATCTTTCACATCCTAGAGTGGGAAAAAATCCACATATCGGTCGGCCAGAAATGGATTGAAGCAAGGTGTCTTAGGGGCTGCCCACAGGGAGGGGTTCTCTCTCCACTGTTACGGCTCTTGGTAATGGATACCCTGCTGTGGCTCCTGGAGGACAAAAAGTCTTCGCGCAAGCATTTGCAGACGACCTTGTCGTAATAATTACCGGCAAGTTTGCGGTCATAGTGTGTGACCGCTTGAATGCAACTCTACATGAAATCCACAGCTGGTGCCCCCGCAGTGGACTCACGGTGAACGCTAGGAAGACTGGACTAGTGGGGCAGCTATATGCTACCCACCTTAGCAGGGCCGGAAATCCAGCTGGCACAAACAGTCAAGTACTTAGGAGTACATTTCCACCAAGTTAACGTGGAAGCACCATATCCAGGAACAATATCAGAAATCCTGCAGATTGACCTGGTGCTGTAGGAATGCGATAGGTAAGACCTGGGGACTATCACCAAAAAGGATGTACTGGATGTATACATCCATAATAAAATCCATTTTGATGTATGCATGCATCGTCTGGTGGCCAAGACTGAACTTTGCTAACAGCAGGAAGCTGCTAACGCAGATTCAGAGACTTGGTTGCCTAAGTATTACTGGAGCAATGGGTACTACGCTGACTGCGGCACTTCAAGCTATCCTAAATTTACCCCCATTCACTTGCAGGTGAAACACGGCAAACATTTACGTTAAACCCCCTAGACCTTCATGTCATTGCAACTGAAATTACCACATTTTGCAAACTTCACCACTCCAAACGACGCAATTTGAAAGTATGCCTTATATTTCCGAATATGCTGTAAATCATGTTTGGATTCCTGAGAAACTCATGCAATATGAGTTAGAAGGGGATCTGGCAGATCAGTCGGCAGTGCTAAATTGACCTCACCAGTGGAATAATACACGACAGACTTTCCTTACTGAAACCTAAAAGCGCGACGATGTGAACACAATATAGCCATTAGATCAATGATGACATTTCAATTCATTTTGTACTTGAAATTTTCATTGTAATTGAGTATCGCTTTATTGGGTTTGATTCTCAATCTTGTTCGAGCCTGTCGTGAGCGTCGAGCTTCACGTGATGTATACACCATGCTGTTGAGATGTTTCCACAGTCCTGGAAGTGGAAACTCAGACTCGGATGTTGGCAAATTATGCATCTCGCGTTTCCGATGTTTCAGCAGCTCTTGTTCCAATTATTCAATGTTTCGCATACACTAATAAAAAATCAAACAACATTGTACTTTTGTGTTTAAGAAAAAAATTGGCGAAAAACTAATTAGCTGATGATGTGTAGCAGACAATTACAACTATATATTTACAATTCAAATGTCTTTTTCTTCAATGAAGAAAAAAAAAATCGTTCTGCGTTCGTTCACAATGCGAGTTCCATGGAAAAGAACTTTAATATGATCACTCACTGACAGCTGTCTGTCAATGTGTACTTGTTAATGTGCGTACGTATATGTGTTACAGATGCTCATAGGCGCCTATGTGTTCGTTATTGCTTTTTCTTCCTATATACATTTTATGTGGAAAAATTCGATGTTGACATAACTTACGAACGCGTAAACCGATTTCGCACAAACTTCACATAAATCTTCTAAACGAGCTTGAAGGGGCCGGCGGAATTTCGTCGCACTAAACGGACGAAGCACAAAGCGACCGCATAAATTAAGCTTGTTTTTATTTAATATAGTGTGTGTAGTGTAGGTAATTTCTATGAAAATGAAACCACATATTTACAGAAAACTTGAATGAAAATTGATCGTTGCGCATACATATGTACATATCTATAATATTATAAATCAGAGAAAAAGACGTTTATTTTTTGTACATTCATAAATTAAATGTGATTTAAAAGGTCTGTAATTTTCGTTTGTTTGTAACTGATTTTTATTCCCTAGTAAGGACTTCTTACAGCATTGTTAATATGAGACATCATTCTTTTCATAACATCATTGCCGTCAGATCAGACGCAGTGGGAGTCCAACTATTCCCCTCGGTTTCGGTATCATATCTTTTGGCGATGGCATTTTGCACATATGTGGCAATAAATTCATCGATACACGCATATTGGTCGAGGTCCTAGCTTCTTAGGGGTAGCCGATTGGCAAAAGCCCCTGCGCAAACGCACAGCGGTAGGCCATTTTCTTCGTAAAAGTTATCTTCATTTGAGCTTATGGTGTGAACAACAGTAGTTAGGGCAAGTCCAGCGTGTTTAGAACAGTTAAAAATGGCCCTTTGCGTGAGTCTGGCTCAGGCATCGTGAATCATCAAAATAGCATCCAGAACCGTATTTTTGGGTACTCAGAGATGACTCCAACGTTCAGACACTAAATAATTTTGAGGACAAGATTTTTATGAAAGTTTGACTTTAAAGTTCTAATAATTCCTTGATTCATGGGCCATAATAATGCAGTAGTATTAGAAGCCAGAAACACCAGGGTTACGCTTCTACGGTCAGCAATATAAGGAGGTGCAGGATCATTATCTACCAAAAGCAGGATTTTCTTTTTCGTTAATGCGTAATCCCAATCACGTATTCATTTGGGGAAAGCGTCATCGATCATGCATGCCTTACGATTACTCTCATAATCCACTGGTAACTGCCAAATTGCACACGTAAATTAAGCTAAACTTTTTCTAACCAATCGCTTACATCAACGATTTTGTGTCTTACTTTAAAACGGTTTATCCAGCTCATTGAGCAATTGAAGTAAGGGATATTGAACTCTTAAGCAAAAAGGCTAGTTTTTTATTGAAGTAGCGGTCCATTTAAGGGTTTTTTCCCGATTACGCTGAAGCTTAAACCACTGTAAAAGTGTTTGATCTACTTGTTCTTGAGTGGATGTCCTCACACATTTAGTTTTTAAAACATTAGCAGCATTAAACAAGGGTTCTACCTCATCTTTATTTCTTCGCGAGGACTATAAACTATGTAACCTTGCGCTTTTTCTTCAATTGGAAAACTCTTTCGCCTTGCGAATATCGTATTCGAGCGCGTAACAGGTCCTTTATCTCAATGAATGAAAAACATACTGGCCGTGATTTACACGCGGCAAACAATCTACGTGGTGTAAGCCCGCCATCCGCGTACAGTTCGGCCTGTCAGTTATGCCTGAATAGTCCGCACCTCACGACCCCAAATGGAAAGTGACCGCCGTCATTACTTAAAAGCTCTAAGCATTCGTCAGCACTTGTTGGCGAAGCGCCATCGGGGTACCTGGTTACTAGCCGCGGAATATTGACTTTTTAGTACCAACATAAAAGTCTGTTCAAAAGCGCCAGTAACCGAGAAAACAGCGAACGTCTCGGACTTTGGTATTCAGTTCTGTCTTCTGGTAAAAGTAGTTCGCGACATACATGCAACCGTCAAGATTAGGGGCGATAATCAGCTGAATTAGGATTTCATAACAACCAGCATGAATAGATCGGTATTTATTGACTAGAACATGAAACGGAAGTATACTTCAATGTGTGGGCTATAAATTGTTGCAAAACTCCAGAACAACAACCCTTAGTACACCTATTTCTCAGTATGAGAATGGTTGTTACATAATGCACAACGCAGACTCTATTTTGCCCTAGATACCCTTCCAATTCGATAAATTATTTTCAATTACATAGGCAAAGAGTTGGGTGGACTTGAAGAGAATGACGCCTCTGGTATTGTCATCAGCATCATGGATTACTTTTTCCAGGGCCAGCTTAAAAAGGGTGGACAATAAGGCATCTCGAGAGTGATCCTGCTGCTACAACTTAGTCACTATTATCAATTCGGGGGGTCAGAGTACCTGCTCAGAGCTATTCATCAATTGGTACCTTTCTTGCTAGAGGAAGAAAAGGAAGTAGACAAGTTGGAATATAATTCTGTTCAATTTGTCCCTCTATCAAGTTAGCTCAGGAAGGAACTCCACTACGGGACTCGACTCAGTTTCTTTGTTTCCCGGGTCTGTAGCTCTTTTACTAACCTTACTATGTTTGTGCAGATTGCCAGCAAGTACTGTGTCATGGTCAATTGACCCGTTCCTTGGTGGTTGAGAAAGTGCAAGTGGAGGCATTTGATTTAAAATACGCGATAGCCACGACAGTAAATTTAACGGCTGTGTTGAATCTTGTCCGGGAACACGTAGTGGCTAATTTTTAAAACCGCACTTCTTTACACACTATCTCCCTGCTTCTACTCTAACTAGTAAACTCCAACTGAACCAGTTCTGTATGGAAAACCCTATTACAGCCTGGTTTGTCAACAAGGTCGGAACAACACGCACCATTGAACACCACGAAACTCGAATTAACAATTTCTTTTTTTTAGGGATTGGGGAGTCCTGAGTCCGCATCGATTTGATGCCAGACCGGACCAAATGAAGAGCAACTTGCTCCCACTCTTGATGGTCAATTTCTAACTCATATTCCCCGTTGAACCAGTCGTTCTGTCTTCTTTTGCGACTAGACTAGTTTGTGGCCGTACCAATGATAACGTTCCTCAGGTGATTGTGAAGATCATTTGTCGATGTTTGACCTGCGGGGCGTCTGTTAACTTCAGTTATTGCGACATTCATTTCCCCTTTATAGGTGTTACGGAGTACTCTGTTCCGCATGGGTTAAGTGTTCTTAACGACCCGGGTAACTGATTACGGAATAGCCTAAAGCAGATTCCGTAGCGCAACAAATAGAGACAAAGCTCGCTGCTGGCAGGACCTGGTCGACAAGGTAAATGGAGACTCGGTTAGAAACCAGTAACCTGAAAGAGGCAGTCCTTTCTGTGAAAAACAAGAAGGAGCCAGGAACCGATGGTATCTCGGCAAAGGTATAAGAACTGATGCCGTACCATCGGCCACATATACAGCAAGGCGCATTCAACGCTTGCCAGGAAGGTGACATTTCGCCTTCTCCATTAAAAGTGGTGAAGCCTGCGCTGATCAGCAAAGGGAAAGCGGAACTTGAGATGCCGTCTGCATACCGAATCAGTTTGTATGATTAGCACTGCCGGGGAATTGCTCGAGAAGCTCATCAGAAATATCCCCACTGCGATTCGGCTCTTAAGCAGGGAGATACACAGTGAACTCATTCAAATCGTGCATGCCGTTCATCGAGCGCAGGCAGACGGCCGATGAGCTGCCTTTAATTCCCTAAGATGGAAGTACATTCTAGGCACACTAGGGAAAACTTTCCACGTCCCGAACTATCTCTTGCGAATATTAAGGGATTATTTAAGAGACCGCTCCCTATTCTTTGTGACGCTAAATGGTCAGAGGAGGATGGAGGTTACGTTATGGGTAACGCAGGGAGTCATCCTCGGGCCGAACTCTGGAACACTTCCTACAGTAATCTGCTAAGGTTCAACATGCCAGAATCGCGTCTGGTCGGTTATGCCGATCGAACAGGCGCAAAGCAGATTTATTGATTTCATCTTTGCATTGGAAAAAACCGAAATGGTCATCTTTACTAAAAAGTGAAGCCCGACTCTGTGTCCCATATCGATCAACGAGATGATAATCGAATCAAAACAAGCTGTTAAGTATCTTGAAACGATTGTTGACTCAACGATGAGCTTTTTCGAACTAATCAAAACAACAGTACGCAAAGGCGTAGCTGGAGTTTCGGCCTAAAGTCGGCTAATCGCAAACATTGGGGGTTCTATGTCTAGCAGGTGAAGTCTCCTGGTGAGTACAATGTCTGTTCTGCGCTACGGCGCAAAATATGGGCTAGCAAGGAGGTATTTTGTAAGCGCCTTGCGCAAGTACATAAACTAGGACCTTTGCTGGTGGCGTCTGCTTCCTGCACTGTCCGCCGTGGTGGTGATTGAAGGAGTAATTTCTATTGTCATTCTTGCTGGCGAGTGTAAAGCCATATACAAGCACAAGGGAGGGGTTGCTCGTGAAGAATGACAACATACACTACAACTCTCTTGGCAAGATGAGACAAGAAGCCAGTGGACTGCACAGCTCATTCACAACTTGGTGGTTTTCTAAATCGGAGGCATGGTGAGATTGACTATTTCCTTACCCACCTCCTATGTGGGCACCTGCACAAAACTGGGAAGGTATGATCTCATCATTATATGTTTTGCAATGGGGTTGTCACAATGCGCAGTCCGTTGTCATTAATAATAATAATAATCATTGGCACAACAATCCATGTTGGATCAGGGCCTTGAAGTGTGTTAGAGCACTTCATTCAAGACCGTAACGGTACACTAGGAGGCAATGTTGTCAGCATTGCGCTCGCCCGAGATTATTACCCTGATTTGACTCAGGTACTCATTCACAGCTGAGTCGACTGGTATCCGACGTCAAATCACGATACAAATTCCACTGACACCAGTGAGATTTGAACCGCGACCTTCCATACGACAGCCTTGTGCTCTAACCACTCAGCTATCCGGACACACATTGGTATTGTCATTGGTAGTTTCAAACAAGCTTTAATAGCGCACCCTAGGCTCCGTTCCTATTTGAATGCTAAAACCTCCAAACATGAATTTGATATCATGCCTGGGGCAGGCTCCAAAAGTCTGCCTCTCTGGCCCGTTGAAGATATTTTTCTGCGACTCTGCACATTCCTCTGTAGGAGTGTAACCTGAATGAGGCTTATATTTCGAAATTTGCCTCAGAAGCGGAGAGTGTATAGTCTTCATACACGTTTCATTTTTTGGCTAACTAGAGAACCTATTCCGAGCATATGGTTCCCTGGATGGCCTCTATTTGGTGTAGGGACTCTTCTCCAGCAAACCGATTACTGTTCAGTTCAGCAGTGTAACACTGTGAATTCAGTCTTATATTAGGATCGGGTATCGGCAAGCTGCGTGGCAGCTGCTTTCCTGTAAAGCAGTGCATGCTCCATAAGAAAATGGACAAATCGTTCTTACGTTTCGGTTGCCGGATCGGTCGTTGCAGAAACCGTCCAGTCCGAGACTCATTTCTTGGCCCCGTGACCTTGATTATCTGTGTAAGGTTGTTAGCTCCACCCAAAGCCTAGCCTAGAGGGCCCAAGTGGTGAATGGCAAAATTATATTTGGAATTTGGACCGTTTTCGAGATCGGCAATCATCTACGGCAATGTTCCTGTGAAGAGACCTGTAACATATTCAAGGAGCTCATTTTTTGCTTCCCTGAGAGATGTGACTTCAGCACAAATTTCAGCTTATTTATCAATGCACTGCTAGAAAAATGATGTGCGCTTTAAGCCGAAGTTGAAACAGAATAGATTTTCATTTCATTCGAAGACTTTCATTGACACTGGTTGAATTAACAGAGTTCTATACTTTGATAATAGTAGGAGTCTTTTCCTTCTACCCTAATTTTCAACCCCCCGATCTTGGAATCTTCGTACCTAATTTATCAAAATTACCCCATTTTTAAAATCATCAAATGCCAGACTCTAAGACCTCCCACCCAAACGAGCTCAAAACAAAATAGAAATAATTGAGAAAATATGTAGATGGTCCTTGATTTCTTTCTTCTTTTTCTTCAGCCTTTGACCCGTTCACAAGCGGAGTCGACTCGTCATCATCGGTTTCGCCATTTAGCTCTATCAAATGCCTGATCAGGGTGCAATCTTGAGGCTTTTAAATACCCATCCAGCGTATCAAGCCACCGTTGTTTAAGCCTGCCTTGGCAATCTTGGCAAGTGGTGCCAAGGTTGCGTGAATGCGTGAAACAATTTCATAACGCAGTTCTCTATTGGCTGATAGCGTTGACCCGAGGTATTTAAATCGCTCAGATCTGGGAAGATCACTGCCGCTGACAGTGATTATGCCTCTTTCATGGAGATCGGTCGTCAAAAATTCAGTTTTGTTTAGATTCTATCTGAGACCGTATTGCATGAGGCGATCATTCCATTTTTGGACAAGTTACTCAAAATCATTTTTGCTATCAGATGCTAGGAAAACATCATCTAGATAAAGCAGGGTGTAGGGCACTGGACATTGGATATCCCGTGTCACGGTGTTCATAACAAGAACAAAGAGGCTGACATGAAAGTACTGGAGGTTTAACGTGAGCACCTGCCATGTAGGTATAATCCCACGGTCCTCTTCGGGCACGGAATGATTTTGGGACCACAATCAGAGCCACGTCCTGACTGGTACAGCGGTACTGGTTTATACTGAGTGCAGGCTCAGCATTCATATCAGTGGATACAGGGCCTATCTAACGCTTCTGCCGCAACTAAGGGGTGCAGCACCCGAGTTTTACCGCGCAAATCCATTCTTGAGCTCCGAGGAGCTCTGCCCGCGATGAAGGCATAACCACAACCACCATGAAAATCCCGCTAGGGAGCCAACGACAAATAACCAGGCCGAGAACACATCCTCCAGGAGTTCTCCTGGAGCATATACTCTTAGAAGGCCTTCCCGGTTCCCATGGTACCAGATAACCTCCGGTGAGGCTTCGTGGCAGAGCCACTTCTGATGAGTTCCTTGCAGACTCGGGTCTGATCGTCCTCCTCAAGTATGTGAGGACTGCGCTCCCCAACGGGTTAACTGAAATCAGCCCGAAGCGGAGAGCGCAACGCAGGTAGAACTGCTCCAAATGTCGGCAATGACTGTGCAAGTGGATGATGAGCAAATTCTTCAGTTGAAATCTGCTCGAAGTATTCTCGCCATCTATCCGTTGCGGCTCGACGGTTGGTAAGCAAAGTATCCTTCTTATCATTAACGCAACAGAAATGTTCGGTATTCTGTGTACGTTCGTTACGGCTTTTAGCAAGTCGATACAGATCTATCTCGCCATTCCGAGTGTCCAATTTATCGTAAAGATTTTCGTAATGGTTTGCTCGGGTGACAGCAACCGCTTTCCTTGCTTCCCGGTTCGCATTCTTATAAATTTGCCAATTGGCCGGCGTTTTAATGTCGAGAAATTTGTGGTAGAGGCGTTTCTTTCCACGGATCTTCATTTCAACATCATCATTCCAAAGCCAACTATCTCGGTTGATGTACCGCTTACCCGGCTTGGTGACCCCAAGGGTTGCAGAGGTCACTGTGGATTGTGTCTTTCATTTGGTTCCATGATTTTTCCACATTCGTAATGGACGGCAATCGTATGAGCGGGATCGTTTCTTTTTCTTCTCATCAAATCGCCACCATTTAATGCGCCGCGGGCCAGTGCGTTCCCCATGCTGTTTTATCGGTGGCTTAATTCGCAGAACGGCAAATGTTGAGGTGCGATGGTCTCATAGGGAACGACTTTGCAATCAGTGACAGTGCTAAAATGTTGTTGATTTGTGTTTTACTGCTCCCACTATAAAATGTAGAAAGATGAGACAATCGTTTGATGAACCATGTATTCATAAGTATCATACAAGGTCATGGGTATCCGCAAAATCGATTATACACTCGCAACCCTCATTGCGCGCTCCCAACCCCTTTTCCCCATAGCACCTTTGCCTTTTCACCCACATAATTATAATATAGTCGTCAGCAGGCACGTGACAAGTCTTTTCATCGAGAAGTTGCCAGAAAGCATCTTTCTCGGCATCAGGTCGACCTGTCTGTGGTGCGTACGCGGTGAAGAAGTGAATAGTGCGATCAGCTGATATAATGATGAGTTTATAGCCATTTTTACCGCATTCGCGTTCAATGTCGCAGCTTTTGGCACCAGACAATCGGATTTCTTGCAGAGCGCAGATATCAATGCCCCTTTTCGGTCTTTCCAGTTAGGGTACCAACATTTAGCGTGCAGACACGTATTTTCTTAGTTCGCTTTGTTCGCACTAATTTGCTTACGTCCTGACGCCGTTGATGCGTCAAACACCCTTGCCCATTTCTCGACCGGACCGAGGTCCGTCCTGCCGCGTCGACTGAGGTGGACGCCGTACCATTTCTCCGAGGTTTGTGACTCAATCCGCTCATCATGTTTGTAACGACATTGTATACATTTTCTTGGTCAGACTGTCGCGGGATCTGTCACCAAGAGAGACCAGGTAGGATTTAGCATAGTGGAATAACTCCAACTATACTCTATTTATCTCTTTCCTGATCTCAAAGGGGTGGGGTGGTCAAAGGGTAGTATAGGTCCCGGGGCGAAACGTGGATTGGTACCCACGATGGAGCATAAAACCTGGGAAATGCCTGCTGAACCAACACCAACAGCTCTACTATCAAACCCTGTCTCCACCTCCACGTGGTGACCGCTGGGAGCTCTTTCTTGACGAAAAGCTGCAGACGGAGAAGGATGAAGGCGAGTCTCCCGCGTCTAAAAACGAGACAAATTGTACCAACTGGTCCTCCAGGTTGGGGGTTGGGTAGGGCTGACAACCCTACACGGAAAACAACCTGTTACGAAGCCACAACAGGAGCCTCAGATAGGACGGATTTTAAAACGACGGACCCGGCAACGACAAAGGAACAACGATTTGCGCATTTTCTCATGGAACGTGCGCTCCCTGTACAGAGATGAAGCTGATAAGCAGCTAGCCGATACCCTGTCCCAATATAGGGCTGATGTAACAGCGTTGCAAGAGATGCGATGGACAGGGACCGGTTTCCTGGAGAAGAGCCACTACACCATATATTATAGCGGTCATCCAGTAAACCATGTGCTCGGAGTAGGTTTCTTAGTCAGCCAAAAAATGAAACCTGCTGTTATCGGCTTTGAAAGCATAAGCGAACGGCTATGCACTCTGGGCTTGCGAGGCAAGTTTAGAAATATAAGCCTCATAAACGTTCACGCCCCTACAGAGGAGACTGCAGAGTCGGAGAAGCATACCTTCGACGGGGCAGTAGAAAGAACCCTCGAAGCCTGTCCCAGATATGATATCAAAATCATACTTGGGGATTTTAACAGCCAAGTAGGGAAGGAGCCCGTATTCAGGCGATACGTTGGCTCCCATAGCTTACACGAAAAAACAAATGATAACGGACTGCGGACTATTCAATTAGCAGGGTCACACGAAATGGTTGTTGGAAGTACCTGGTTTGCGCGGAAAGCGATCCACAAACATACGTGGGCCTCTCCAGACGGGACCACTTTCAACCAAATTGACCACGTGTTGACCGAACCTCTCAGCCTTGATGAATGTCAGAACATATAGGGGGGCCAATATAGACTCGGATCACTATCTCGTTGGCATAGTGCTCCGAGCTCGAATAACAATACCACCTAGAATCTCCTTTGACAATCAGGTGAGAGTAAACACTGAAGCCATCCTAAACACAACCCTTCGCGACACCTATAAGAGGGAAATGGATGCCGCAATAACCGCAGTCAATAGAGGACCTGGAGATGAAGCATCAACTAATGATCTTCACAACCACCTGAAGAACGTTATCATGGATACGGCCACAAAAATACTTGGCCCCAGCCGCAAAAGGAGTCGGAACGGCTGGTTTGACGATGAATGTAAGCTAGCAACGGAACGGAAGAATGCCGCATACCGAGTAATGTTGCATTCTCAAAGAACGCGGGCACGCGCAGAGACTTATCACGAACTCCGTCGAGCGGAGAAGCGACTTCACAGACGGGAGAACCAACAAGTCTGTGAACTAGAAAAGTACAGGGAGCAACCGCACCAGGCGCGGAAGTTTTACCAACAAGTCAGCAGGATGAAGCCTTATACACCTCGATGCTCATCCTGCCGAGACAAAGACGGAAATCTGATTTCCGACAGAATGGGCATATTAGAGCGATGGGTTGAGTACTTTGATGAGCTACTGAACAACCAGAACATCGGCGAGTTGGAGATCCCGCCAACTGAAGACGACGGACAAATACTGCCACCACCAAGTTTAGGAGAAACAGTCCGTGCAATTCATCGGCTAAAAAATCATAAGTCGCCAGGAGCCGATGGAATTACAGCCGAATTGGTTAAATATGGAGGCGACCAGTTACATCAAGTGGTTCATTAACTTGTGCTCAAGGTATGGGACAGCGAATCAATGCCTGACGATTGGCAACGAGGCATAATCTGTCTCATACATAAAAAGGGAGATATCACACAGTGCAGCAATTATAGAGGTATCACGTTGTTGAGTACCATCTATAAGATATTCTCCACTATCTTGCTAGGCCGGATTGCCCCATATGCCCAGAACATCATTGGCCCATACCAAAGAGGCTTCACTCCAGGCAAATCAGCAACAGATCAGATTTTCTCTGTGCGGCAGGCGATGGAAAAACTGTTGGAATATGGACAACAGTTGCACCATCTGTTCATCGACTTTAAAGCCGCCTATGATAGTATAGCCAGGGTAAAGCTGTACACGGCCATGAGAGAATTCGGTATCCCGACGAAATTAATAAGACTGACTAGGCTGACCCTGACCAATGTGCGAGGCCAGATAAAAGCAGCAGGATCACTCTCAAGACCATTCGACATCAACAACGGTCTACGACAAGGGGATGCATTATCATGCGTCCTCTTTAACCTGGCCCTCGAGAAAGTGATCCGTGATGCTGAGGTGAATGCAAGAGGTACGATCCTCTTCAAGTCCACCCAACTACTGGCCTATGCTGACGATATCGACATCATGGGAAGAACCACCCGAGACGTAGAAACTGCCTTCATCCAGATCGAGCAGGCGGCGCGAGATCTTGGGCTGCACATCAATGAAGGCAAGACAAAATATATGGTGGCAACGTCAGCACCGAAGACGAATCAACCAACAACATCAAACCGCACTGGTCAAACACAAACACGAACAAGAATAAGGATAGGGGAATACAACTTTGAGACCGTTGACAATTTCTCCTATCTAGGGTCGAAAATCACAACCGATAACAACTACGATGATGAAATCCGCGCACGGTTGTTGTCAGCCAACAGAGCCTATTTCAGCTTACAAAGACTGTTCCGCTCGAAACGTCTCACCATAGGGTCAAAGCTCTTACTGTACAAGACTATGATCTTGCCAGTCCTCATGTATTCCTCGGAGACTTGGGTTCTTAGCAAGAAAAATTGCGAACTCTTGGCCGCGTTCGAGAGAAGAATCCTCCGAAGAATTTTTGGCCCCCTACATGAGGATGGACGATTCCGTAGCGTACACAATGACGAAATCTATGAGCGATACCATGACCGTCCGGTTGTGGATAAAATCCGGCTCAATAGGTTACGGTGGGCGGGTCACTTAATCCGTATGGATGAAGATGATCCCACCCGGAAAGTCTATAAGGGCAATATCTATGGTAGGAAAAGAAAACGAGGCAGACCCTGCCTAAGATGGAGCGATGGCGTGGGCCAGGACGCCAGACAGCTTTTAGGGATATCAAATTGGTGGACCTCGGCGCAAAACCGGGATGTCTGGAGTTCCTTATTTAGGCAGGCCTAGACCGGATACCGGTTGTTGCGCCGTTGATGATGATGATCTCAGCATTTTATTCTTGTTTTGCTGAGGATAGTACAGAGTACGTTGCCTTTACCTTTACCTGTGCTGGGGACCAGCATACTATGTTAATAGCTGGCGGAGTTTCCTTGATCTCCTTCTGTCCGTAGAAATAGTTCCTGTAGTTATTCATAGCACCAAAAGGGCAACTATGAGACTAATTCCAAAAGATTGAGGGGCCGGGATGTAAAAGGGCAATTAGCACTCTCCTCAGCTGGCTGCTCATAAGCAAGCATGTATGATTAAACGTCCTTGTGATCCGCTCCTGTAGTTGGCCGTAGCCCTATATGGACTTCGCAGAACCTCATGTTAGATTCTGGCTCCTGTTCATTTTACCAATTTGAAATGAACTCTATAATAGCCCAATAATATTCGCCCCTAAACGAAGATTTATTTGCAGGGAATTTCTAACTGAAGTAACCATAGATTACTAGATTAAATCGACACTTTACACGCAATAAACATTCTTCCGCATTACGACTCTCTCCGAAATCCGATCAACCCAAAAGCATCCACTAAATCAATGTTCTCTCATATCCAGTCATAAAATTTCATTTCTTTTGAGATATACCCGCTTTATGCGAGCCAAACCAATTCTTGTATACACGATTTTAAGATTTATCAACCCTTCGGAAACAATCCCTCTAATGCTTTTCAATTTTCATGATTTTTTGTGTTCTGTCTCATTTTATAGCTCCCACGCTCATTTTTCATTTTGACGCAATGCTTCCAATTTCGTTGGTAATTTAAATATATTATACCTCAATACCCGGCAACATCTTGCACAATGAGAGAGGGTGTACAGAAAAGTCTGGATTTCCTAAGTATTTTCATATCAAATGCAAATAAAAATCTTTGATCGATCCAATAAATAAGATTATTATTTTATTGCATACATTCTAAGCTTTATTTTCCTTTTTCTGGAGCTTACGCTACGATTTCATTTTATAGATTTCCGTCGCAATTTCAGATTACCAAGGATGCCACAATTCTTGTATGAACGCAGGCACACGGATACATCATTCCTATTGGGCTGAAAAGAAAGTGAATTTTCCAAGTTTTACCTCAATAAAAATCGAAAAGCCCACAATCAGGTTTGGAAATACGAGCAGAGAACTTCTTCAGATGATGCGAAGGAATCCTGGAAAATTGTGCCAGAGGTTGTGTCGCCCGTCCACAGTTGGGAAAATAATTCTTTTTAAAGCTTCGGTACGAAATTCGGCTCGAATTTCGGCATTGCACGGAGCCAGCCTACTTAGGTCAGGCTCTTATATGTGTGGCGAAAATATAACTTTCATGGAATAAGATATCACTTTCAGGGACAGGCGAATAGAAATATTTACTGCCTCGCCATAGAGGTCCGCTGCCTTATCCACATTTTCCCTTATGCAGAAGAATACCGCAAAAAGGACGTTCTTCTCCTCCCCAGTTTTCTGGAGCCAAATACTTTTTCTCCGTACTTTCCACGACTTCTAACTGGCACATATTTCTTCTAATCTAAACTCAAAAACGTATCCTGAAAATGGCAACAGTGATTCTTTACGATGTTACAATGCTTCGTGGCCTCAAAATTTATGGTCGTGGTATTTTTAGAGTTTTCGTGTTTGAAATAGGATTGCGGAAATTTAATAAGAGAACTTCTGAGCCAGACCACTCCGTCATTTCGTAGCAATTTCGATTTTCAGCCGCGACTTACTTTCACCCTTATTGTCTGTCTTGTGCCGAGCCTGACGTCGTATTTCTCATATGACTGACGCAGCCCCGGAATAGGGTCGATATCCGGAATCAAATTGAGATGGCGTTTAAGTTTTTGATTTTATTATTTCTCTAAGTGGCTCACCGTTCTGTCTTTGAGCGCTTTGAAAAGCAACTCCCTCGCCGAAATGTTATCAACCCTTGCTATGTATATTGCATAGTTGTATGTTGGCATGTGATGTCTCCGAATCATCTTCCAAGGACACCCTGTGCGATATGAGACAATATCTCAAAACATAGCAGAACACCCTCTACCCATTCGAAATGGAAAAAATACCATCATCGCGTCATCAAGAAAGAAAATGGATCTGAATTTCCATTGCGCAAATGTGAATTTCCTTTATCCTTTCTAATGGGATTCCAGCAAGAGAGGCATTCACAGAATATCAATCCAATTCTAAAATCAAATAAGATTACTTTCACAAATTTCAAATTAAATCATGTGTATGCAAACGGTACTGAGTGTAAATGGTAGCGATCCAATCCCGAATAACTGCGTCCTTTGAACCCAGTAATTTTCCGGTTGCAAAAAGCGCTTGACAAACTCATCATTATCAAATGGCATTTCCCTTTTAGTGAAACCGAAGAACCTTAACACCAGGAAATTTCAGGATTTTCTTTTTGATAATAACTTTGGAGGCACTTGATCCGTAAACTGCGTAATTAGGGTTACTTTTTCTATTTAAATTTTGGAAATTGTAAAAGCTGCTAAAGTACTATAGACCTTTTTCGATTTTGGTTAATTTTTAATGGCATCATCTCCTTAGTTATTTCCATAAATAAATTCCACGGAAAAAAGCTCCTTGATGTATTTGTTGTTTCAAAAATGCTTGATTCATAGAGTAGAGAAGCTAGCAAAGGCGGTGTAAAAATTATTTGAAACCAAGAAGGAAAGAAGCTCCGCCCTTTAAAAAATCGTCGCATGTGTCTATGTGGTTACCCTTCCTCCTTAATGAAACAACAATGTATCAACCACCACCACGCACCACCAATGATCGTTTGCTGAAATGCACTTCAGCTCCCCGAGAGCTTGCTTCCACTGCTGATCCACTGTTCTGCGCTATGTGTTCCTGGGGCTACCCATTCGTCGGTCGTCTTGGGATAATGGATTCCACTGCATGTCGTAGCCAGCCATGGAGTTATAATCAGTCGTTAAGCCAAACATACACGATCTGGAAAACCTGTCAGTTACGCTTACGCCTGGACAGTCCAAAGCCCACCCGCCCGCCTCTTGAAGAATCCGTGCACATACCGGCAAGCCGGACAACAACGTCAATTGACCCCCAGGTCCCCAAAGCGGTACACATAAAATTCATATAGAGACCAAAACACTTATTTCCTAGGTGGTCTATTCAGCAGTGTATGCAGTGCCTGTCCGTCTTAGGTTATACATGGAAGGCTTGCCCGACCTTCTTTTAGATATGCAGTAGCTTTCTTATATCCAAAACATACGCAGGTCCGTGTACAACTCCTCCACAGGTATCAAGAAGGCTTCATGTTGGACTGTTAGATAAGCCTGTGTATTGTAGTGCCTCCTCAGTGAAGAGGTCTTTTTTTCTCCGCAGCTTGTTGAGGTACAGAGGACTAACGAACACCTTCCCCACTTCATTTACTCGCTGAGCACTTGTTTTATCACGAGCGTTTGCCTTCTGCGTTTCCCGTGAGAAACTTGTGACTTGATTCTTGGGCTTTTTCCTCGTCAGTGCGCTAATATAAGGCAATTAAATGCCCTTATCAATGCTCCCATATTTGTGAACACTCCATCTCTCCTTAATGAACTCATATGGTTCATTTATATCTTTCCGATTTGTGAGAAACTTTTTTCCGGTTTCATCCTATTTAGTCTCCCCCCACCAAAAACAGTTGTTTTTATTCGGAGATTGTGTGTATTTCTCAATCCCGTGACGCATCCCGGTCACACTCATTGTCTCAGGCGATATCTCCCGAGGTTGCAACTCTTTGCAAAAGGAACCAATGTGAATCCACTTTCCACTCCACATCTACATCCACAACTAAGATACTACGATCGCTCGATATCGGCGGCTGCCCACTCTTAAAAATCATGCTACTAGGTTCCCGAAGCCCTGCACTGTAGAGAAGTTCTCAGAAAGTACTACTCTCACTATTGTCACACTTAGTGCAATGTGCTTTTATACTCTGGAAAGCCGAGTGGTAGGAGACGCACACCCGGTGTCGGTTTATTTCGGGTAGCTGCCGCAAGGTGCGCTCTCTTGACCTGGGAACTGGTTTCTGACAGACTTTTGATTGCAGGAGCATGGCAATTATACAATGCTGTTCATCAACGGAGACTTCCAATATAGTGGAGAAGGATGCTTTCTACGAGCAATTACACGCAGTTCAGGATAGGCTTCCCAAAGGTGACATTGTGATCATGGTGAGTGATAGCCATCACACCTGGCTCAGGCATATGAGGGGGAAGTACGTTTTCGGTGCCCGTCACGATAATGTTGGGAAGTTTGCGGATTTCCAGTTGACGCCGCCTTGCCATTAGTGACGCATTGTTCGAGCACAGAGCCTGCCATAAGGTCAGTTGGGTTTGAACTTACCTGTACGAAGAATCAGATTGGCCACGTACAGCAGTAGATTTAGGTGTTGCCTCCTGGATATGCGTAACAAGAAGGGCGCTGATGTCAACCGTCAAAGGGATCACCATCTAATGGCCGCTTGCGTCTTGAGTTCGCTAAATCTCGGAGGGCTTTAGAGTTGCGGCGCCCCAAGTTCAACATCGGCAATCTGTATGATTCAGGTGTCGCTTGCTAGTGGAGAGTTATTTTGCTAATCGTTCCCCAGCTACACTAAGTAACTCGCCTGAGCATTGTAACGCCACCAAAAATGTTCTTTCCTTGGATGCTGCAAGGGGGTCGGTCACGTTCTAAAGGGGCATCATAAGATGTGGCTGACCGCGTATCGTAGAAGCTGATCGATGAACACAAGGGGTTGAAAGCTTTATTGGCCGATACCAGTGATGGAGACCGCGGTGTGCTGGCTCCAACAATTCCCTCGCAGAGTTATTCATCACTGCATTTCTAGCCACTGCAGGTCTACTATTCGGATGGGCGTCCATTTTGAGTGATAATTTGAACAGTATATGCATGCTCCCTGCCGTTGCAACGATAATAGCATGGAACGCATCAAAGAATATCTTGGAAGCTTGATCGGCAGAGAGCAGACCGTTTTCCGCTGTCCATCTTCCTGGGTTGGCCACATCAACACCGTAAGGATCATTTTGAAACAGTGCTGGGTGTTTAGATTATCACTTTATCTGCTCTTCGTCGACTCCGAGAGCACTTGCGTCAGCATGAGCAGGGAATTTATATAGCGTATTCTACGCAGTAGGAGCATTTGGGGAAAGTAATACCTGTTATCAGAGCGACATATGATGGTGCAAAATGTCACGTCTTTGTCGGGATAAATTCTCAGAGCAATTGCTGTCATCGGTGACATTCTTCATGCTGACTTGCCCATGGCATTATTTCTCAAACACCTCAACTACGCTCATGGAATCTGCTTGCTCTCTCTACAGGTAATGAACCTCAGCCAAATGGCCAGGATAGTTAAATGGATAGGAAGAGAGGTAAGTAGGGTGGGACTGAAAATAGGCACCAAAAAAAAACCAGGTTTATTAGTCTGACAGGCCATCACAATCACCTTATGTGCATTAATGGGTAGAGCACTGAAGACATCTTTCAATTTGTATATCTAGGAAGCATAGTTTCTGCCAGCGATGGCTCCGGCCTAGGTGTTGATCCACGCATTAACCGCGCTAGATCTACTTTCACTATCTTGTTTAAAGTCTGGGAATGTAGTTATCTTGTTCTTTCTGCATTGCCACATGGGAATTAAAGCCTGTTTGCGTGGTTCCATCGGAGAACGCTGGACTGGCAGTGCTTCTCACACAGAACTTGGGGAGCGTACAGGTCTGGCACTCGTGGACGATGCGATCGGAAGACGAAAGTGGCAGTGAATAGGTCACACATTAAAGAGGAGCGATTGCAATACTGGCTAGTAAACATATAAAATTTTATTTACCACAAATATGCACACTTCCATGACTATTTGTAACAGTCACTCTTCCCCTCCGATGGAACGAATATTCTAATAATCCTCACGAGTGCGTGCCCTGACCAATTTGGTAGCCTATGAGTATCCATGAGTATCACTTGCACTTGGTGATTTTGTTGAATTTCAAAACTGTTCACCGTCTGGGCTGTTGATTCGACGGAAACTTAATGAACGTTGGCTATTGAAGTGTCTTTTTTCGTTTGCTGATGTTCAGGTCGGTACATCCATTCAGTCTGGTGACCCTTCTCGTCTCTTTTATCACTCCTTCCGAGGAAATGGGAATGATTAGTCCCGGTAGATCATGTGGTTGAAAGAGGCGACTTTGTGTTGATGAGCGTTGTTCGAAGTGCTGAGCATAACTCGGTTGGTATCTGTAGATCTCCAGTCCTGATTTTTTTACTTTCTCCTTAACGAAAGTTCCAAGATGGGCAATTGACCTTCCTTTTTCAGCTCCAGGTTAAACTCGACGCTGGAATGCAGTCTATTGAAGAAGTCGAGCATGTTTCTATATCATATTCCTCTTCAAAGCCTTAGCTTCAGATCACCCGAAGCTAACTTAACACCTCGCTGATTAACGGAAAGAGGGGGACCCCCATTGGAGTTTCTTTTAACGGTTTATAATATTCACTCCCAAAATCAAGCAGATTTCCTGCATACAGATTTTGAATATGAAGCTATATTGCTTTAACTTATAATAATAATAATCGTTGGCGCAAAAATCCATATTGGATCAGGACCTTGAAGTGTGTTAGAGCACTTCATTCAAGACCGTAACGGCACACTATAGTAACTGATTTGACTCAGGTACTGGCGGTTGACTGGTATCCGACGTCAAATCACGATACAAGTTCCACTGCCACCAGTGAGATTCGAGCCGCGACCTTCCGTACGACAGCTTTGTGCGCTAACCAATCGGCTATTCGGACACTATTGCTTTAACTTACCTCGCCACTATGGACCTTCTTGTTATTGATGCATCCAATCCTCTATTAGACCGGTCACATCTCTAAACGGGACACCCGGGAAAAAAGCCTTGACCTCAAATAACACTAAGACTTCGTTTCCCGCGATATTGCCAATGAATCGAAAAACCTTGGAGAACTCCGTGAATTTTCAACCGATCTAGTCTCAAAGTGTTTTTTCTTATTCCGGAATTCCCTCACTAATCATTGAACATTTCTGCGGAAACCCTTCTTATTTGCTTTCCTGGTCTATGGATCTTGGGGAGTCCTTCAATCCTAGAAAGTATGGGGATTTGAGATTTTCAGCCTGATTGTTCCCAAAATTGGTTGTCATTCCTTAATAACTCTGTCGACCTGTTTTACGAGTTATAGTAGAGAATCGCTCCAAAGTCTTCTATACGGTTCATTATCCTGCCTATCCTTCATCCGGTTTTCATAGTCTTCTTGGTTCAATAGGGACAATGCATTCGCTTTTTCCGCCTTGATGTAGTAAACAGGCTTCTCAGTAAGCTGCTCCATTATCTTTTTCTCTTTCCTGATATTTCTGGCCTTTCTTTCTTCTGCCCTAGTAAGGAACTCGAGACATTCCAGTTTTGCGCCTAAGTCCACCAATTCGATATCCCTACCATCGTGGCCTATATTATCGCTCCATTTCATACAGGATCTACCAGGTATTTTTTTTACCATAAATATTGCCCTTATAAACTTTCCGGGCTGGATCACCTTCGCCTATAGTAACCCGCCCAACTATTGAGCAGGATTTTATCTGCTACCAGACAGTCAAGGTAATCCATTTGAAGGCCTATATATGTATTTCGTGCTATCACTCATAAATTTATTCGTTATGCAAGCAACGGAATCCATCCTCATGTAGAGGGCAAAAATTCTTCAGAGGACTCTATTCTTGAACGCGACATAGAGATGACAATTTTTCGTGCGAAGAACTCAAGTCTCAGAGAAATACTTTAGAACTGGCTAGTTCATTGTCTTGTATAGGCCCTATGATTAGATGTTTCGAACGAACTAATGTTTGTTAGCTGAAATAGACTCTGCTAGTTGCCAACAACCGTACGCGGATTTTGTCATCGGTGCTATTATCGGTTGTAATGTTCAACCTTAGATAAGAGAAATTATCAAAGGTTTCAAAGTTGTAGTCTCCCATCTTTATTGTTCTCATTTAATCAATGCAATTTGATCTTGTTGCTTCTTTGTTTTTAGTGCTAACGCTACCACCAAGTATTTCGTTTTCCCTTCATTAATGTGCAACATAAGTTCCCGCACATATCACTACCGGCTCGGTCTGGCTGAGGGGAGATTGTACACCTCAGCTCGGTCTTCTCATAATTGTAAATATCGTCAACATAAGCCAGAAATTGGTTGGACTTGAAAAGCGTGGTGTCTTTCCCACTTCCATCAGCATTGCGAATCACTTTTTTCAGGGCCAGATGAAAAAGAATGCATGGTAGGGCACCCCCTTCTCTCAAACCGTTGCTACTGGTGAACAATCTCGAGAGTAGTCGTGCTGCTTTTATCTGGTCGCGTACAATGTCAGGATTACCCTAATTAGTCTTATCAATTTGGTCAGGATACCGAATTCTCTCATGGCCGTATACAGTTTTACCCTGGCTATTTTCACATAAGCTCTTTACTGTTCGTAAATTTTTTGTAATGTGCTCCTTTTTCTTCTTCAGCCTTTGCCGTCTTGATCGGTTGTTCCATTTTGCTATATCAAATACCTGATCTGGATGCAGTCGCAAGGCTTTCAAATCACCGTCCACCATTCAATCCACCATTGTTTCTGTCGATCTTTTCGTTTTTTCCCATCGACTTCAATGGTCAGACCTATCTTGGCAAGTGTGTTCTCGTTAGCGCAAATTACATGATCATATCATCGGAGGCGCCTCTCTCGCAATTTTTCCACGATCGGTGCAACCCCGCATCGATCGCGAAAATCTTTATTTAGGGTGTGACCATGGCGTATCACGTCACTAGTCTAACGCAACATCTTCGTCTCCATTACTGCAAGACGCAGTTCATTGTATTTTAAGTCGGCCAATGGTCATACCTATAGAGAGCGACAGAGAAAACGACACGGCAATACATTTTGGAGTTGAGAAGTTTGTTGATGCGTCGTTCACAAAGAACACCAGTTGTGGAATGCCACTTCATCCAGTTTGCACTAATGCGTGAAGCAATTTCATAACGTGGTTCTCCATTGGTGATGATGATAGCATTAATCATCGCGCAGTTCTGGACAAGTTACTACCACTAACAGTGGTAGTGCCTGTTTCATTGGGATCGGTTGTCAAAAATTCAGTTTTACTTAAATTCAATCTGAGACCGTGTTGCATGAGGCGGTCATTCCATTCTTGGACAAATTGCTCGAGATCATTTCTTCTATTAGACGTAAGGAAACCATCATCTGCATAAAGCAGTGTATAAAGCGCTGGATGTTGGATGCTCGACGTGACACTGTCCATAATAACAACAAAAAGAAATGGTGAGAGGGCGCTTGTTTGGTGTACACTAACAGCGACACGAGGTGGTTTTGATACACCTGCCACACTTCGAATTTTACTTTTTGGATCATGGTAGAGCAATTTAACCCAGAGAACGGGTTATTCTGGCTCTAGGTGTTCATATAGACCATACCAGATGGATTCGTGGTGGAGACGCGTTCATTGTCTTTTATATTTGGCCAACACTCAGAACTATAGAGAGCGGTAGACGGACGACATTGCGGTAAATTTGAGATTTGAGGCGTTCGCTGATGCGTCAATCACAAAGAACACCAGTTGTGGAATGCTACTTCATCCAGGTTGCGTTAATGCGGGAAAAATTTCATTATGCAGTTCTCCATTGGTTGATAGCATTGACCTGAGATGTTTAAATCGCTCAGTTCTGGGCAGGTTGCTGCCATTGACAGAACTGAGCCAATGGAGAACTGCATTATGCTCCTCACATAGGGAAACACAAAACCTTTTATACCTGAAGCGTCAAGCTTCCGGTTCCCCGACTTGTTATTATATTGTATTCCGCCTGATATCACTTACACTTTTCCAAAATGATTTTTACTATATTAATTTTGTGTCTGTTGGGTCTCTGTTATGTTTTGTAGCAATCCCAACCTCTATTTAGTTTTTTGCAACTTATCTGTTTTCTATTTATAATGCCTAGGACACATAAGAGTATGTGTATATTTCTCCACCTTGCCATTAATCCTTTTTAAATTACAATTTTCAAGGCACATCAGATAATACAAACTATTTCAGTCGTAGTTTGATTATTATATTCACTTTTGTGAAGGTGGGGTTTACTCACCTCAGCGCAATTTCACCATAGAAACCGACAACTAGGCGCCACTCTCTTTTCATAATAAGCATTTCTCATATACTTATATGTACTACAGAGCCTAGAGCGAGAGCCTACTTAGAGACTACATCTCAAGTAGTCACTTCTTCTCCCTAAATTCATTAACATGCGTTCTTATTGCCGTCATACTTCACAAGAAATGATTCCCAAAGCAAACTGTCGTCAGTAAACAGAAAACCACAAAGCATTTCTGCACAGATAGTGTTATTGTTGAGGAACACGAACGTTGAACCGTCGTCTTCTCGAACAACCTAATTAAACATAATTGAATTCGTACTATCGAAAAAGCTCTGATACCCTTTTCGCTCAAATAAAGCCTATCAACTGCTTGAGCTCACGTCCTCAATACCAAAGTCAAAGGTTACCTTCAAGGTTAAATCCTCAATTTTTTTCTAATTTCGATATGATCCAAACGACAGAGCCAACTCCGAACTCCGTGGTACCACTGCAAACAGAAATTGCCACTTTCTCTCCAGGATTACTTGTTACGCTCAGTTTGGCTTCACTCTGCATTAACTACGCAACCCAATAACATTTCAACTCACATAATCGCAGTGGGAAATTTGATTTTTTTCATCCCTGGCACGCATTTGCACGCACCCACTCCAGTCCAGGGTTTGGTTACTATGCCTTAAAGATTTTAGCATCATATCACAGTGAATTATGACGACCAATACGAAAGCCTGCAAAGTACATTTTGTGACACTGCGAAATCGTTTAGCCGCAACTCTGGCGCTTAGTTTCAGATTTCCAGGGCCAGGTATGCCGCTCACGTGGACGTTAACGGTTCGGTCACGTATTAAATTTCGCTAACCGTAATGCTTTGCAGAGGCCAAGGTTTGTTTGTTCTATCTCTTCTCGGGACTACCCTAGTCACAAAGTGATGGCTCAAATTTCTCCGAGAAAACTGCTAAATGACCATAGAATTTCTGAATTCGTGTAAGGCCATTTCAGCTATTGGTCCATTTGGCATGACCATATTTTGCTTTCGGCCTGTGACCTACTTGGAGTGAATGATCCTTTTCATAGTTTCTGGGCACAGAGCTGGCAAGGACAATTTGTGCTAAATGTCTACTGTTTCAAATGGCTATAATTGAAAGCCACCAGTGAAGCGTAAGTGCGTTCTCTGTGGAAGGTCCAATGGGCTCTGTCCATGCACAGCAAGCCTTCCCTTTCGTCAGATTAAGGTGAGGCAGACCGATGGAATTCGAACTTTTAGATAGAAATTTTGGGCTACCACGTCCCTCTGTTGGGCTAATCGAAGGGATATCAAAAAGGGACCTTTCACTCATTTTTTGCCACAAAGAGTATTTCAACAATACCAAAAAGGGTTTTTATGGAAAATTCACTGCAATATTATAACATCCCCGTTGTGCTATCGTCATGTTAACTTACCGGAATGGTACTCAAGTATCACTGAACAACAGAATAAGCACAATCAACAGAATTAGGATAATCAAACAATTCCCACGGCGAGATTAAATCTCTTCAATCTTCGGTCTGCCTTTAACTCGCTTCCGCTACTCTGGCTCCAATAAATCCTCCTCCGAAGTTTACATTGCGAAAGGCCTACTCTTGTGCAAACACACCCCAGTACATATAATGTCATGACTTTGTACACAGCCCCCGAAACGTCTGTGTGTTTTGTATTTCGCCCGTTCGAGCGCAATGAACCGTCATCACCTTAAGAACCACAGGCAAGGAAAAATTGAAATTGCTCAGCAATTTGTGCACCCCGCATGCAGGTCAGGTACACTCCCGTCCGCCCTTTTCACCCCCGCACTAAGTAGGTATTTATTTATATCTTTCACCTGACTGTATATATTACGTTCGTATGCACGCTCCCTCAGATGTGATTTCCATTCGAAATCAATTTCTCCTCGTGTAAATGGAAATACAATGGGAAATTGTATGTGCTTATGTCGCTATTTTCTCATTCTTAGAGGACGAAATATGGGATAAGAATTGAATTAACTTAGGAATAAAGAGATAAGGGTGAAGCGAAAAATGGTAATATCAATTTCCAAACAGTTTTCTATTGAGTAATTGCGCAGCCATATAAATTTTACATAAAGGACGTGCCCTCATCCCGTGTGAAAATTAATCCACTCATGTGTGAACGAATTGTAAAGAGATATTCAGAAATTTCAGCAGAAACTGAAGGTTTCAGGAATTAAAAATTGTTCTTTGAAGGAGCAATTACGGCGCCACGTGGAAAGTGGAAAATTAATCTTGCAAGATGTCAACGATATTGAATTCTAATCTGCTTTTCCTTCTTTGTTCCAGACGTAACGAACGGCGGGATGGATGGACCAATGAATGCCTTCAATTCACTCAGCGGAGGGATGCCAACCGGGTACATAAGCCCGAAGTGGAACGAACCCTACTTTGATTCATCGACGCCAAGAAATATTACAGCACTCGTAGGCAAATCTGCATACCTTAGCTGTAGAGTTCGAAACCTAGGGAATAAGACAGTGAGTATTTCTTTATTTACTCTTACAGGAAAACTGGTCAAACGATCGTTCCTTACTACGCTTTTCATCGTTTATGCGTCCATAGCCTAACCTTTACGTTACAAATTGACCCTCGGTGTTAGTAGTGCTATAGGTATCAATTTGATACAGTGGCGTGCCGAAAAATCTCCTGTATTCCAGCCTGACCTTGGTGTTTAGGCAACAGCGAATGAAGTCGTTCAGATCTGAGGGCACTGTAGCAGCTAGTGGCTTCGCTACGTCTTCTCGATCCTTTGCCCGATTTGAAAAGTTTTTAAGTCCTGTTGCGTAGAATCACCGTTGGTTCAGCCAGATTTCATTGTTAACAGTTGTCATCAGTGCCAATGACTTCACCGTACCATCAAACGATCCCTTCTAGCTACTTGTTCAAAATGGATACAAAGCTATATCGACCACGAATGCTCTTATTTTGGATGCATCTATAACGGCGAGGCGACCGGCTTCATCATTGCTAGCTATCCACCACTTCGAACAAAAGGGACGAGAAAAGGCCCTGTTGTAGGTTTCAGATTTATGTAGAACGTTCGTTAGTGTGGCGATCGCCAAGGATGTCAGTGAAGGAACGCCACTTCACCCCGCTTTCAAAGGTACTCAAACAATCTTCAGTCTTTAGTTTCACGGTATTTCAAATGAGTAGCTCTAAGTGTGCCGGTGTCGTGTCGGTTTGTTGTGGTCAGATCTAGCCGTAGACATTATCATACAGATATAATATACTAGCTGAGCTTGGCAGACCCAGTTCTGTCAAGAACTGTGGATTTTCTTCAGTTAGTGTAAGAAGTGAGCCAAAATAATGATACACTGGTCTGTTCACTTCGAATGTAGGTGTGAAACTATCATATTTTATAATAATCGTCGTACCAAACTGTGCCATTTGAAAGCATGTATTGCATTTCCGAATATTCTGCAAACGGTATTTGGATTCTTGAGTAGCTCTAATAATATGAGATAGAAGTGGCTCTGTCCAATTAACCTTGCCAGTGGAATAAAACGTACGAGTACTTGGCATTTTCTACTGAAATCTTGAAGCGCAGCAATATAAGCACGATATAACCTATTTATCAATCAGGACATTTCGGTGCATTTTGTAATGGTAGCCTTTATTGTAATTAAATACTGCTTTATGGGGATCGATCCTCAATACTGATCGCATTCAATTTGGGAATTACAGCAACTCTGAAAGCAGACACATTTGCTCGAAGATTGATAATTGGTACAACACGTTGTTACAACTTTTCGCTACACCTTGAAGTGGCAAACACACTTTCAACAGCTCTTGAAAAAAAATTTTTGGGTGGCATTTTCAATAATTTTCAAAATCTCTCTCTTATTCGTGGAGGGCGTGAAAACTTTATAGTGGAAAAGGTGCCTTCTTCTAGCCCGGTGACAACCCGTGTCGCTTCGAAAGTCCTAGCAATCGAGGGGCGAGGTGGGGAGGGGACGTTCCAAAGGAGGAATATTTTGATGTCGTCGAATTAGAATTTGATTTGCCGACCCGGCCACTGGAAGAGAAAGAGGTAAATTGAGGAGGAATCAGCAAGTCTCTCCTTTCTACCCCCGCTAAAAACCCATGATGGTTACTTCCTCTTAAAAAGTTATGGTGTTCTGAATAGAGGTTATTTTTGTGACATTAGGAAGCTTATTGGTAGGGCAATCATCGCCACGATGTACAAGCGGAATTGGAAAGAGCGCTGCCCTTGGCCCCTTCATGTAAAAATTTATTCATCTAATGTACTCATGTGTAGTATCAAATTAAAGGTCTCGATCAATGCTTTCAGAAGCAGATTTTAGTTTTGACGTGAACTGTAAAATGATTGGACGAGGAGTCAAAATGTGCAGACTTAAGGTGAGGCAGGACTCATTTTCGGAATCTACCCATCCGAAAAATCTTTAAAAATAATCAAAACCATATACTTATGTAAAATCTCCGCCTCAAAATATGTCCCATTCCGATATCTGCTCAAATCGACTTAATAATAGTATATTACCAACTTTTCGAAGTTAACTGGAAAACCCCCCTTAAATTCGTCCTGGATTTTCCAAATTCATTGCACCATGTAGGACAGTATTACCCGCAACACCGCATTTTCCCTGAGAATCCGGCTATTAATATCAAAGCTATAGCAGTTCAAAGTTATCAATTTCCTGTCAATTTACTAAATCTTAAGCTAAGAAAATATGATGTTGACGTCATAATTAACGAGAATAATTGGCATTCGAGTGAAACATTAAAGTCTCCTACATAACGAAGTCAATTCTCCCTAGCCTTTTCGCCCTTTGCTGTTATTAGGTGAGCCCTTTTTAAGGTTTTGTGTAATGTTGCGGTCATGGTGTTCATCGCATCCCAATCCTCCTACCAAGCTACTATTCTTCGGACAAAATTTTCCGGGGATGGCATTTTACCCTCCCTTTAAGTTTACATGTTTTTCCACGAACCTCGCGCATTGGAAAAATGCCTGCACTGGACCTTCCGGGACCCCATCGTAGCTTCGATAATTAGGTGAGGTATCCCATTAGAATCTATGTAGGTATTGACGGTATCCACCTTGACCGGTGAGATACTGGGCGAGATTATAATTAATCTCCCCATGTTTACTCTCCAACCCTTGCCTGATGTTATGAATCAACTCATGTATCCAACGACCCTTGTTTGAGTGGTCTCATTACGGTTGCCATCTTACTATAGATCTCTCCCTTTCTGACTGTCTGCCTGTATATCACTCCTATTATCTCAAAAACGATCGCTCCTATTGATATGAAATTTGGTAGAAAGGTAGGACCTGTGAATCCCCTTTCATGTAGTAGGTAACATAGTTCAACGTTGAGTCCACATCCACTTCATGTTGGACCGGGCCAAAAAGCAACTTACTCCCACGTTTTTGGTACAAAGCACCCAAGCATATAAAAATAAAAGAACTAACGGTTTCGTCTAGGGCAGAGGCAGGGACTTAGGATCCTTCATATCACAAACAAAAATCTAGCTTTAGCATACCTAAAACTAATGGCGGTTTAAACTTGGATATGATTTGCATCCTTGTCGTGTTTTTGCGATTTTATAAAGGAACGTTTGCTACCTTTTGCCCCTTTCGGTCAGGCCGCTCCCAGGACAGAAGTAAGCAGCGTCGGATGAGTTTTCTCTTCCCTGGACCAAACCGTTAGTCTTATTCCTTTTTCTTTTTGTATGCTTGGATGCTATGCCCCAAACGAAAGATCCGTGGGCAAAAAAGCGTGGAAGTAAGTTGTTCTCCATTTGGTCCGGTCCAACATCAATTGGATGTGGACTTAGGATCCCTTATATCCCAAACAAAAAAAAACTTAGTTCACGAGTTCCTTCGACGGCAGCCGTTGGTGCAAGGCTTACCATTTCAGTTTTTACGTCGCAGATTCAACACCCTTCGCTATGTTAAAGAAGGCAATGCACAGAGAGCAACATTTGTATAAGCAACGGCACAAAATTTAATGGTGAAAGAATGCTTCTATTGGACTTCCAATTCTTTGAAGATTCTTGCCCGATACACTCCTACGTCGGGATCCTGTTTCTCAGAATCAATAAAAAGTAGGTGTGGGATTTAAAATTCGCACACTGTTCCACATTGGTCGGCAATGTGTCACATGAAGATCGTGAGCAGAATTCCATGTGCCTCTTGGCAGCTTCTGTTATCTTGTGCTGTAATGTTTTCCAGGATTATTCTAGTCTATCGTTGCGGAAGGTCGCGGTTCAAACCTCACTGGTGGCAAAGGGGTTTGTATCGTGACTGGATATCGGATACCAGCCGACTCAGCTATGAATGAGGACCTATGCCAAAACAAGCTAACAATCGAACTTCAAGGTCCTGATCCAATTGAATTGTCGCCCCAACGATTTTTTTATTTATATCCCCTTCTTAAGAAAGGTCTTAAATTCCCAATGTCTCCGAATAAATGGATGACCAACGCTGCAATTGCATTAAGCTCGGAAGTTTTACTGAGCTTGAGCTTCTCCCCATTTCTTAGCGTCAGTGCCACGAGGATATTACGCCATTCCTGCTCCTTTCCTGATCAGCTTGTCTACCGCCTCGTCGTCTTCTATCCCCGACATAGCCTGGAATTCAGAATATTTAGACCTTATTATGCGAGCCAAAGGTTGAATACCTTAATTAAACCTAGTTGCATCCAAGTGGCTTGATAACCGCCTGGTTGTCGGTGGAAATCGCAATGTTCTGCCCCTTATAGTTCCATTGGAGGTGAAAGGAGGTAACCTACGTATAGCGTATATTTCCGTTTGAAATGCATTAGTATGTGTAGTACCTTCCTTTTGGAACAATGGCCCCTGCGCCCACTCACATGCTCTGCAGGATCCGGTAGTGCATCAGATAATCAACTACGGGTTTAGACAAGCCGAAGGTCAATGTCACGCTGTCCAGTAATACGGAATACCAACTAGAAAGAATATCGGTATGTCTACCTAGGCAATTCTCCCCTGACATTCTGAAGATAGGTCTGTTTGCTGGTGTTTGTGTCTGAAGACCAAGAGGCGTCAATCCAAGAAGGCCCTTCAGAGATGCCATATTATGACATATTATGTTACCAATATGCCTCTTCCAGAGTAGTTTTTGGTCAAGTCTGAATCTCCTCTGTTTCTCATTTATCTTCTATGTCATGTAATCTAATGGCTCTTAAATACCCTGCTCAGCCCTTCTGCACTAGGTGCAAGTATTTCTCAATTCTGTCACATGCTTGGTGTTCTCATATATGTCCTTACGGATGAACACAATATTCCGCGGAAGTTCATCGAATATTATAGTCCACATTAACGGTGATGGTACCCCACCCTGTGGATAACCTTATTTTGCGTTCATGACACTGGAATTGCTCTCTAATATTCTGCTCATCCAGAAGGCCAGCGTTTTCCCTGCACCCTTGTGGATTGGATGCATGTCGTATCACTGCAACCGATTTATTTTCAAAAGCTAGTTCGACATCCAAAAATCCTCGCTCGTACTTCAATTTCTATTGCATCACGGCAGTTGATGTAGGGCTATAGGCCTACAATGTCAGCCCTTATGTTGTATTGACCACGATCTTCTCCACTGATTTGAGTACAAATAATGTCAGGTAAATTGGTCTGAAAAATCTACACTAAAAAGGATCCTTTTTACTCGGTTTCGGAATGAAGATCAGTTTTGCCGCTTCAATACAGTCGATACTATGTCCCGTACCACTCCTAGGAGGGAACCTAAAATAATCGCTAGGTTCCTTTAAGTAAGCGTTGAGCAGAAGCCATTCTCTCACACGATTCCAGTGGTTTAAAAGTATCCATTTGCCAACTCGCTCTAGCTTCCGAGCACAGCTCTTTTGCTATTTTCGAATTTTACTTTCTCCCGTGTTTTCTTATAGGTTAGGACCCCGCGAAATTAGTTTTGCAAAGCAGATTTAACTTGTGCTCCTCATTCTTACCCTATCCTTGACTATACCCAAGATGCCTATATAATTTCTTCAATTCCTTCACAGAATTTCTTGACACAATTTTGTTTTGTTTCCCTAATCGCGTTACTATTCGACGGTACTGCACTTCTGTACCTCGGTCAGTTCCCGGTTTGTTCCACCAAGCTGGAAATCTTGGATCTCTGACCTCAAGTTTCCGTTCCACCAAGGTACGCCCTTTGACAACTTAACTATCTTAACCGGACAGCCGGCCTTTTATGCGTTATTGAGATCTTCAAGCATTATGGGAAGTTCTAGTTCGTTCTTGATATCGTCGCTCAACAACCGCTTTTATCGATCATAGATCTTACATAGAAATCTCAATCTGTTCTCTTGGAATTCCATTGAATTGAGGGTCAATCCGATACCCTCCAATTCTTAATTAATGCATACTTCCATACATGTCCGGATTGATCAAGTGGTTAGAGTGATGAGCTGTCGTAGCGGGCAAATTTCACTGGTGACAGAGGGAGTTGTTATCGCGACTGGATGTCGGATACCAGTTGACTCAGCTGTGAATAAGTATCAGAGTCATATCAGGGTAATAATCTCGGGAGAGCGCAATGCTGACCACATTGCCTTCTACAGTGTCCTGTCCGGTCCTGAATGAAGTGCTCTAACACACTTCGAGGCCCTGATCCAACACGGATTGTTGTGTCAACGATTATTATTATTCTTGTGGCTTGGAATCCAAAGTATACTTAGGATTATGTCTAGTACCTCACACCTGTGCTAGTCACAACGTTTTTTCCCACATTATCTATTTCTAATCACTTCTTCGTTCGGACTCGCAGTTTCCCCAGATCTCATCATGTGTCCTGGCACCACACCCGGGAACATATATGTTATAAATTGAATTTTAGATATTCCTAAGAACCATTCCAAATTACCTTCATACCACTTTCCTTCTTTCTTGTAGAAACTGAATCTACCCCGATACAGCCCGAGTTTTTGCCCTCGCCGCTGCTGGCCATTGGCTCAATTAATGTTTGGAGCTTTTCTTCAATATTGCAGTATCGTCCCGCTCCTCCAGCAAGGAATTTTCCTGTGACACGCTACCTGCCTTAAGCCTCAGGAAATTCAAGTCTAAGTCGTACAGGTCGTTCTCCTCCTGGGTAGCCGATTCACTTCCCTATTCGATATTGTCTTTTCGGCCTCCGACCTACGGGGGCGGGGTCTCGATAGCCTTTTCACTCAATGTGTCCTCCGAAGTATCGTTCTTCGGTTTTTCTTGCGCACATACTTGGCAACGTTGACGAGTCTTTAATTGATACGGAATTTATGTATTTGATTAGATCCAAGTCACCTACCTCGATCGTGAGGATATTTTAATTTTGAACTATTGAGAGGTCTTGAAGCTCTTCCGTCGCTAGTGCTGCGGCTTTGGGAAGACAGGCTATCGACATGCATGCCTCTGGTATATTATATATGTTATCTCAGCACATGTCGGCAATTCTACTGCCTTTCAGCTTGGTAATTTAGAGATTGTGACCCTGAGCCGGGGCCTTCGTTGCGCAGTCTGCCAGTATAAGGCCTAATCGAAAGCGCATACTGGTGAACATAAGTTATGCATTCCATCTCTTATAAATCTGCCTGCCCCAGCCTCGATGATTTCCTGCTGCTGAGTATCTGCTTCATAAATGATTTTAGTAGTATGGCAAGTCGGATGTTCTTCACCGCCCAAACATAGCTAAGAATTGGGGCCCTAGCTCTTATCCTCATCCTTCAACTACCCTAAATTTCCTCCTTCGTTGAGTTTCTAGAAAACATTCCCCTCTTGTAGGCTGAACTCCGCTGTTTCAATATTCTTCCGTTCCGTTGTTGGAGGACTAGATATATCCTGGAAAGGGGGCTTATGTGTATCCTCCTGATTCTCTTCCAGGCCTTCCGTTCAGAGATAAATTTCGCACCTGCTCCACTAAGCCCTGTTTCCTTCCTAATGTATAATAGACTGACCTCAAACGTACTTTTCTTCCTCACCTTCTGATCAACAGCCTTAGCACTTTAAATTTTAGTTTCTTTATCTAGTTTAGTTTAATGGGCAGAGCCGTTCCTCAATGTACTCAGGCTTCCTCATATTAGCTGCATATATCTGAGACCATTCTTTCACCTCCTGGGCGAAAGCACAAATGGCGCTCTAGCGACCCACTTCTTTTCACAAAGATTTTTGCCGCCGACAAGAGTTCAAAATTTTCCTTTCGGCTACGTGAATCCTTGCAATTTCACTCTTTAGAGTAGACTTAACAGTAGATGGTCGGATGCCAAAAGCTAGCTCTGGCTCTACCATTGTAGATCCAGACGCCCGGCGAGCCAGTTTCCCAGCTTCCTCATTACAACCGAGTGTTCGAGTTCCCTCGCATCGGCGTCAGGAATTTTTCATTTAGTCGTGTGGGCAACTCCATACCAACTGACTTGATATGTCACAAAGATTGTTCTCCCGCCAATAAAATTGCATATATCGCCACGTGGAATATGGTCGTCATTTTTCCGAGAGGTTGGGCCAGTTCTATCATCGGATTTTCCTGCGCCCAAACCGTCTTCCATGACCAATCCGTCGGTGAAGGTTATTAGGTCTATGATTCCAAAAACTCGTCACCATTTATTGAACAGTTTTTTCTTCTAGTGATTTATGTGTTTCAAAGAGGAATCTCAAAGAGGAATCTGGAAACCATGTGATCGGCGACCATCGGAGTCACCTGATATTGCCAAGTAATTTCTTGTCACATAGAATGAGAAAACACACAACACAAAATCATCTAGTCGCCATCGATATATCGACACACCAATAAATGAACCACAAAGACCAAGAGCCAGTCATCTAGGACGTACCTACCCCGCGAATACGCAATAGTTTTCCGTGCCCCTTAGACACTTGATTTGCTCCTCCTGTGTTTAGTTTTCTTGATCCAATGAATCCGTTGGGTTGAAAGTGCTCAGCTCTTACCTATTGCAACCTTACAGCACCAGAGCAATCCGCAGATTTCGATATTGTTCCTGGATGTGGTGCCTCCACGTTAGCGAGGAATCAAAATGAACTCGTAATTACTTGACTGTTTAGGCCAGGTAGATTTTCGCCCCTGATAAGGTAGGTAGCGTGTAGCTGCAACTACTCCTCCAAGTGAGCATAGCTACTTCAGTCTTTCTAGCGTTTACTGTGATTCTTTTATGGAAGCACCAACTTTCACATATTATGTCTGGAAATTTGTCGATAACTATTACCAGGAGCCTTAACAGAGGAAAGAGTGCACTTCCCGATGGACAGCCTCGAAGACATTATACCTCAATGCACTTCTGTCCGACCAGTATGAGAATAATCCAGCTTTTTAGAGCGGTTTGATTCCACGCTGCCTTGCCACGTCACAAATCGCCACAAATTATATATAATTGAAGGCAGCTTAGATACTCATGGATGTGCGTAAAGTGTATTGCCTTCTCAATTTTCGCCGTGATCTCATGGAGTGCTGTCTCTACGGATTTACCTCCCTGGTAGGCATGTTATGCAGTGAAGTAATATATTTGTTCCTTATAAACAGATCGACTAGTAGAAAGGAAATTAGACTGATCGGTCGAAAGTTTTGCGTCCGTGTAGGTAAGTTTCCTGATTTGGGAATCAAAATCAGCTTCACATCGGGCCAATTAAGTGGGATATAATCTTGTGCTAAGCATGGAAGGTATATATTCTGAATATGTTGACCCAGGGCGGCATGCACTCGCTCTATTACTAGGTCAGGAGAAATGTCATTCGGCCCCACAGACTTGTATCTATGGAACAAGCCCAAAATCCCATTTAACTCCTCTCAGTGATACTTCTTTGTATGCTAGAGTTCAATATCTCGGTTGAGGGCTGTATGCACCTATCGGCTCTGAGCTGAGGTTTTGGATGCTGCCTGGCAAATGCACTTTAAATAAATGATTTGCCGGTCCATCATCGCCTTTTGTGTACCTTCCGCTCAGTAAACGTAGATAACCCACCTGGTGACAACGCTCTTTAAGGACCTTGGAGGTGGCCTCAAGACAGTTGGTCTTTTCGAAAAAACCACCATTATCGTTTGGCTAAGCTTATGCTATAATCCGTACGTGATCGTGGTATTTCCAGCAAAAAGTTTTTAGAAATTAAAATTTAACACCGTCTCCGGTGTGTATACAGCTGAAGCGGATTTTGGAGGTCGATTGGAACGCACGTCAAATCCGAGTTTCACTACAGTATTTTACCCTTCTTTGGGTCTCGAGTGGACAGCTCTCTACGGAAGCTTCTCTCGTACTAGTTGTGATCATCTGGGCTATTTTCTCAATTCCAGCAATGGATTTGATTCACGGATCGTAACTCGGGCGGTCAGTTCTATTTTGAACGTCGCCCAATCTGCCTTCCGTGGATTCCGAAATGGAGTGATTGGATTCATACCCATTACGAGTAGCTATTGCCATGGGCTAGACGATAGGCTGCTCTCATTTGGAGCCACATATCAACCCCCAGAAAGCAATAGGTCGACTCCCAGGGAGGTACATTCCGCATCAGTTTCTTCTGCAGAGTGTCGGCAAAAATTTTAATTATTCAGCCTCAAATGAAGCGTGAGATCTAGAGGAAATCAAAAGTCAAAATTGATCCCCAACTACATTCAGGTATATTTGTTCAAGTAAAGTCAAGTATATTCAGGTATATTTGTTCAAGTTCAAGTAAAGTCAAGTAAAATTTGTTGCTTTTTCTAGGGATCCATAGCAAAATATATTTACTCTTCATAATCTGAATAGGATACGAATCCATCCACAGCACGAATACAACCAACAACTTTAATTCGATTTCCGCGCCAATCATGGGAAATCTACCATCCCATTAAGGTTTCGTGGCATATTTTCGTAATCCATTGTTTACGCCCACCAACCTTCCATTCGTATCATTTTTAATTATAATATTTACTCGGTCCTGTGCAAAAAATAACACCAACCGTAGGAAAACGTTTCAGATTTTCCAGTATATTACTGCCGGGTGAGATATGGGAAATGAGAAACATAAACCGCTTTTTTTTAACTTTGCTTCCATTAAATTGAATTTTTCATATTCGATCAAATGCAAACTTGAATAAACTGAATCCATTGCTTCGAATTTAAAAGGATAGTGCGGTGTCCACTTCTTTTAAAATGCAATTCAAGCAGAATACAAAACGAAATACGTACCGAGTCCTTCGTGCTTGGACCACACTTGCATTCATGTCGATATCGCCTGGGGGATTTACTCGACAACTTCGTACTCCGCAATGGCCAATATTGCACCGCAGCTGGGGCCATGTACAGGACATGCAAGGAGAACCCCGTAGCTCAGGCCCTGGTATCTATTTGACTTGAAAGAGGAAAAAACGAAAAGAATTTTCGTGGATTTATGCAACCTACGGAGCTGGATTTAACTGAGTTACGGATATTGGCATTGTTATAAAGAAAATCCTCTCCTCGAGAAAACTACACATTTCCACTCAGGAAGCAACAACAGAAATACAGAAGAGGGAAAGGAAATTGTCACAAATCCAAAATAGGTTGCTTCTTTCTGCTGTGTCCAGTGAAAACTGAGAGTTGTGACGAGAGGATTTCCAAGGATTTGGATTTGCTTTACAATAGGATAAGGAACGAAACTCATTAAATTTGCTATTCGGTTTGTCGAGGAATATATAATGACCATGCCACTGACATGTTTGCTTCTGTTTGGCTTGCATTTTCTTCCTTTTTTTTCGATTTAATGAGACAACCAGATTTGAATGTTGAAGTTTGAACTTTAGGATTTCCTGTTTTCTGCTTGATTGTGCTGAAATCAATAGCAGTCAAAGAATTGTCAGTTAAATTGCTTACCTATTGGAAAAGCGGATTACGAAATTGATTGATTGCATTGAATGGTAAATCCCGGGGTCTGACCGTTCTGAAATAGCATCATTTAAGCAACACATACAAAACAAAGCAATTGAATTAATCAATTAATCACTATCTGGTATTCTCAGTTTATTGAATTGAAACCGGGCAGGGGATGAGTTCCTTAATTATGTTGAAGCGCTTTTATGAGGAAAAGTGTGCGATGGCCAAGTCGGTTGTGTGTCAGTCTCTGAACCCCATTAGTTCAGGTTTGGGTTCTGTTTTTAAGGTTGGTGTCTGTCTGTCTATCACACCCGATTTACTCTGCAACTGCTGGAGCTATTGTCACGGAGTTTGGGGAGAATATGTTGTCAGTGAACCGCTACAAGTGGAATGCTTTGTACCATTTTATGTTGGGTTTAAGGAGGCTCCCCATATATGCAGAAGGGGCAGCAACATTTTTTCTTCACAAAATATGACCATGTGCGGCATCAAATGAAAGGACTCAAGTATCATAGTACTTTTGGCAAATGATCTTATTTCTGATGTCGGGTAAAATGCAGGGTACTGAAGGCTCAAAATGTGTGCCTCAAAGAGTGAAACAGGTTTCGTTCTCAGAACACAACCAAAAAATCCCAAAAAGATAGCAGTGATGCTTCTCCAGAAAATCTGGACCTCAAAATACATCCCATTACAATATCTGCTCAAATCAAGTTAATAATAGCATATTACTACATTACAACAACATCCCTCAAGTTCATTCTAGAAGTACAAAATTTAGGATGAGTATAAGCACAATAATATTTCACATATCCCTGAAAATTTTGAAACCACCCCAACTAAAATTATAGTAGGTCAAACTTTTTAATTTCACGTGAATTTACTACAATCTAAGACGTATATGACGTCATCATCATATAAAGAGGACTCATATAAACGGCGGAAGTTTGGAGACATATCAAGGAATGTTTTGGGTTTTTAGTTGTGTATGAATTGAAAAGCGTGCATAGATAACTTAATCTCAATTAAGAACTATGAAGCTTAACCGTATAATATTTCGCTGTTGTTATTTATTCTATTATTATCATTATTCTGTTAAGGGAAGTCGTGCTGCGTCCTTAAAGAGATATTGTAGCCCTTTTACTGGTTATAGTGAACCTATTTACCATTGTATGTCAAGCAAGCCAACAATCGTCAGGAATGACTGGTGCCTCGACCTACTTTGCAGAAGTACCGGACACTGCCGTATAACGTAATATGAGGGTTTCGACATACTCCGCACAGAACCCTCAGGCAGTATCCATAGATATCTGTAACTTCCCTAGGTGATAGTTTAGACGGCAGTAAGTATTCCCAGTATAATCCAGAGTTTCTTCTTGATGAGGTTTCAACAGTCCTTTTTACGCTTGCGTTCGCGTATAGTTCGTCGTGTATAGTTCCCTCAGCCATTCCCCTTCATTTTTCAATGTCATTGCCACAAACCCGCTTCCGATTCCACAGAAAGGGTTCTGGCCCATGTCATAGCGTCTCTGCTCCCTTCCTGGCCAGCTCGTCCATTGCCTCATTGCCTTCCAACCCAACATGACCCGGAACCCAGAGGTTTCAGATCTATGCGAGTCGAGCGTATTCAGGCATACCAGTTTAGAATTCACCTGGTTAGACCCAAGTGCATTGATGTTGTTTTGTTGTCGAATAGCAATGTTCTGCCCCGTATAGTTCCTTTGGAGGTTAAAGGAGGCACATCTGTCTATGACGTATATTTTCGCGTGGAATATTGTAGTGTGCTTAGCCATTGGTGCCAAATGCATTTTCTTTGAGAGAGAACCTCGTTTTCATGTTACCCCTTGGTCTCGCCTAGAAGGAATATCAATCTTCCTTCGATTTAGTCAGTTCCCCGCCTTACTGATATTCCCGGCCATCCTAAAGAATGCTCTCCTTTCCTGCATCTGTATGTACACATGGAGTGGAATTAAACCCAGAAGGGGATGCGGTTGGGCATGTCGTCTTTCCCGCGCTAGCACACACGCAAGTCAGTCTTTGATATTTATGTAATTCCCTGACTGTTGTGCTGAACCGTCATAGTTTTCCGAAACGCGCCTTCCAGGTAATTTTTGGTTTCCTATAATAAAAAAGTATTTGACTTCTGTTTCTCGTTTTTGTGGCTCTCAGATGATCAAGCTTGCGCTTTCCATTGAAAGGCACTATGCCGGTTTTGGTTGGATTGATATGCAGCTACACTCAAGGAAGTGTGCCATCGCCACTTCTCTAGAGTATTTTGTTCGACTCACTATTATGCGAACTACAAAATCTGTCAACACACGCTGAAACTTATGTGGATGACAGGGCTGTGCTAGTAGCAGGTCGAAATTTCGGAACGATGTGAAGACATACACAACGCACTGTTGATTTGATTGACCCTTGGTGCCTCTGGCATAGGCTTTCAGTAACTACAAATAAAGCCAAAATAGTATTATTTTCAAAAGTGTTTGATATCCTGCGAGGAAAACTGAATGGTCTCTGCCTTCCAGAAATGAGGGATGCAACAATTCAACTCTCCGAAGAAATAAAATATCTGTTAGCTACACTAGACAAAAAGCTTCTTTGAAAAAATATGCAAAAGTAAAGATGCCACGAGCTCTCACAGCTTATGGGCTGTGTAGGCTGACCTTTGCCTCAACATGGGGACTTAGACCTTTGCTAGTCATGTAGATATAGGTTCCTTCCATATGGCTTCTTTTTATTGAGCCTTTGTCCCGTTTACAACCGGGCTCGGCTCGTCGTGATCGGTTTCAGCATTTGGTTCTTTTAAATGCCTCATCTGGATGCAATCGCGAGGATTTCAAACCCCTATACGAGTTATCAAGTCACCATTATTTCGGTCGCTTGCCTTCGACTTCGATGTTCACACCAATTTTGGCGAGTAAATTCTCGTTCGCGCGAATTACGTGACCATACTATCAAAAATACCTTTCTCGCAATTTTTCCACGATCGGTGTAACTACATATCGATCGCGGATATCCTCATTTCGGATGTGAGCAAAACGTGTCACGCCACATCTTCGTCTCCATTATCGCAAGTTGCCGTTCATTATCTCTTATACGTCGATAACAAAGAACATCAGTTGTGGAACGCCACTTCATCCAGGTTGCACTAATGCGTGAAGCAATTTCAAAATGCAGTTTTCCATTGACTGATAGCATTGACCCGAGGTATTTAAATCGTTCAGTTCTGGGCAGGTTACTGCCGCTAACAGTGGCTGTGGTGGATTGAGATGTTTTTTTTTGTTCAGCTTCAATCTGAGACCGTATTGCATGAGGCGATCATTCCATTTTTAGACAAGTTGCTCGAGATCATTTCTTCTATTAGACGCTTGGAAAACATCATCTGCATAAAGCAGTACATGGGGAGTTGTAAAAGGACGCTTCCTTGATGAACATCAAGAGAACACAAAGCGGTTTTGATACACCCGCCATACTTCGAACTTCATTTTTTAGATCGCGGTAGAGCAATTGAGCCCAGCGAACGAGTACTTCTGGCACTAAATGTTCTCGTAGAGCATACCAGATGAATTCGTGTGGCCCACAGTCAAACGCTTTCTCCATATTCAGAAATGCAATGTAAAGAGTGCAATGCTTCTCAGCATGTTTCTTCATGAGTAACCGCGCAGCGTATATTGCATGAGTAGTCCCGCAGTTCTTGACAAATACGGCTTGATTTACGGTTATTTCAACGATTTCGCGAATACGGTTGTCAAGAATGCCTTCAAAAATCTTCATGGTATGGGAAAGTAACCGCATCGGACGGTAATTCGAACATTCTGTTGGACTACCTTCTTTTCCATATTGGAACTGTTGTAGTTTCTTGCTAGTCAAATGGTGTTCTACCTTCCCGAATAACCAGATTAAAGAAGTCACTGAGCAACAGTGTTAGGTTCCAGCTCTTTGCTTTCCAGAGCTCAGATGCGATGTCGTCAGGTCCTGTTGTTCTCCCCGAATTTAATCATTTTATTGCTTCCTCGACTTCAGTTGCGCTGACATGAAGGTCCTCGGGGTTTAAGGTGAGTACCTGCTTGTAGACATAATCCCACGGTCCTCTTCGGACACAGATTGATTTTGAGACTACAATCAGAGCCACGCCATAACTGCCGAAGCGGTACTGGTTTATACTGAGTGCAGGCTCAGCATTCATACTAGCAGATGGAAGGACTATCTAACACCTCTGCCACAACTAAAGGGTACGGCACCCGAGTTGTACAGCGCAACTCCACGTTTGAGCTCCAAGGAGCTCTGCCTGCGATGTAAGCATAACCACAACCAAGTGATCCGGAAAAATATCAGGTTTGCCAACCCGGTCAATAGGGGTCTTACTTGAAATTGAAGATGACCTAGGTATTCCGAGCCCGCTTACAAGAAACCAAGCTGCTCATTGTCCTACGGTGTATGCGTTGGTTAGATTAACCTACTGCCAGTCCGACTCTCCACACTATTGATCAGTCCGATGACACCTTCCAGCGGCCAATACAGAAAAATCGTGTGAGAACGAAGGTCGGGTTATGCTACCTTAACCTCAAGAATAATAAGACTAAGCCACTTTTTTACATTTGAGCATGAATGATTTTCTTCAGCGAAGAATTCGCTTTGAGAGGTATCATTGAATCGGCGAAAGTACGTTCCGAGCTTAAAACTGTTTGAATTGACTCACTTGAAAGCATTAGGATAGGCCTAGTGTGGCTTGAGTAAAACGAATTACAATTACCCCCATTTCCTTAACTTAATGTAAGTCTTTTGTGTATCATTGTTTTCTCCCGTTGATATATTAAGCCATTACTTGGAAGATTACTTCATCCCCACTACGCTTTATTTTGTCTGAAACGTGTCACTTGAATGTTATGACCAGACATAAGTTCGGGCAAATGTATCGACCTTCAGAGTAAATACAAGTGATTAAAAGGTGAAAAATGCTCAGGTAAAATCCAGGTATCTCAAAGTTCCCAATTACTTCAATCGCTTAGTCTTCAGGTTTGTTGGCAGTTGCCTGACCTTTGTTATTCTAAGTTTTTCAGAGGCATGAAACATGTATTTCCGAATTCCATGTACATACAGTAACCTAACTCGTTGAAAGTTCAACAAAACTGACCGCAACATTTCTTGTTTCAGGTTTCATGGATCCGCCACAGAGACATACATATTTTAACTGTAGGAAGCTACACATATACGTCAGATCAACGATTCCAAGCAACGTATCATAAAGAGAATGAAGACTGGACACTACAAATAAAATGGGCCCAAAAGCGGGACGCAGGAGTGTACGAATGCCAAATCTCCACACAGCCAGTGAAAAGCTACTTTGTGCACTTAAATGTAGTCGGTAAGTTCCTAATCCTCCTCGCCCTCCCATATACCAATGCTAATCCAGACCCTGATTCGAGGAATGGAATGAGGAAAATTGCAGTGTTAGCGATTCTGACTTTCCATTTTGCGTCAGCCGCTATTTTATTCCAATAAAACTTTACTACCCTCCCAAGACTTCTCTCAATAAACACTCAACTATCGTTAGCCTAAATACGTACGAGTATATGTAAAAATGGGAACGAAATGCTGCGACAGGAACTCCATCCCTGCCGGAGAAATGGTGATGCTGAAGTTTCGCCATTGCTAAAGTTTTTCGCACAAGATTGTTTCATGCATTATCAAAAGAAAGCACTAAATAAGTAGCAACGGCGGCAGCAGCAGCAGCAACAATAGTAATGGAATCCAGTTGCCATACTTGCTTATTGCTTCCACTCTGCCGTTTTTCTCCTGCGAGTTTGCCGCAAGACCAAGTTCGTAAAATATGAGTACGTTTTTGAACTTGGCAAACTCCGACTCAATACCACCTTCCATTGCATTGTGCTCTCCGGTAAAAATTGATTTTGCTTTTTAGAGTTATGAACAGAAATTCGTTTTATCGTAATTTCCTCTCCGTCTATATATTTGCTTGCGTATTTACGCCGCCTGGCTCATAATATAATAACAAACTGAAATGATTCCTTGAGGAATCCGCCGAGTTTTCGAAATTGAAAGAGTCATTCTCGATAATAAGACTTAAGTAGCGACTTTATTGTGCTTTTAGTGAACTCTGCAACGTGAAGCTGCTCTCGGGGTGTATTGAACGGCGCAACAGCCCTTCTCCATAGAAAGTTGTTGAAAAGCCAAGCAGCACATACCAACGACTCCATGAATATTTATGGAAGTTAATCTTATGATTTAGGATGTGAACGTAAGGACTGGGAAGAGAATGCGGATTGTGGGAGCAGAAATCTCTGAATAAGTCGAAATCCGAATCAGACAATTCATTTTTTCATTGTGAGTGGGACTTTCAAAAGTACAGTCACAAAATTCAAATTTAAGCTGTCTCCACCTAAAGGGCAATGCCTGGAATGACTTTCCAGTCAGATTAACAACGACAGAATAATCCCCTTCTGCATCTGTTTTAATCCGAAAACTATGGGAAGATACGCGTATTTGGCGAAAAAAACGAACTCGTTTTAGTTTAGTATCCTCCCTGGTGACTCATGGAAGGTTGCTGAAAAATGGGATGCAGCACATAAACCAGGCTAACGGCCACTATGGCCATTGATTTTCGTAAGGGCGCCCCGCGGTGTTCGCCACTCCCTTCAATCATTCAGCGTCACGCAGATAATTCAATTTCAGAGTTTGCTGGGATAGTGATTTCCATCACACAACATGGCCAATCATAGAAGCATCCTTTCTTCTTTAGCGTTACCCCGGACACTTTCGTTTTCCAATTCAATCTATGCATGCATATGTAGTGTTTCATGCGAAATTAGGTCAAGTTAGGAAACTTCGGGGATTGCCGCAAATAAAAATTTATTAGGGAATACGTTTTTGATGGATAATGGTTCTCGTATTGTATGCAATCTTTATTCAACAGCATTGAGTGAGTATTGATACGAGTAAACTTTTGTGGATAAGTAGATGGCGTGCTTTGTTTAGAGTTGGGTTGTATTGCCTAGTACTGTTCACCTATTACATAATGTATCCAACCCAAGTTCATTTACGTTAAAAGTTCCGTCCTAGTCGCCAATCTAAAGTGGATAATCCATTAGGTGCGGCTGCGGCTCTTCTTTATGGTTTGCTACCCTTGGGTCGTATGTTTTCACCACGAGAGCGTCCAATAAGATATGTGAAGTTGCTTTGTGCTTACTACTGCCAACTCTGAAGATTGGGTTTTGATTACAAATCCACGTCGTGTATAGATCTTTCCATAGAGCCCATTGACCATTTATTAGAACTACTAGTGTCCTTGTTGTCAGTTCACTTAGTTCCAAGTTTTCGACTGTTTTAATGCAGCATCGGTCCAATAGTATTATTTTGCCATAGTCGACTGACGCCACAGCAGTGGCTTTGAGAGTGGGGGGCTCTGGTGCCACACATTGTATTTGGGATTCGAACGAGTTCATTCGCCTTTCATTGCTTAATCTAATCTCGTTCCTAATCGCCAATTCATCAATGCATTCATACGGAGTAGAGCCATTGAGATCGATGGTTTCCCCGCAGAGTTATTCATGGTTGCACCTTCAGTTAATGTAGATCTGCTACTTCCACTCGTGCAAAAACGGAGAGGTGAGAATTGTATTCCCGACTACGAGATGTGGTGGAATCCGCTCCCCCAAGATGGCCGGCGAGTGGATCACCCCATGTACACTGTTCCGCAAAGTCTTGGGGGAGCTGAAGTCCATTTCAGATACCCTATCAAGAGGGTATGTTGTTATTACACGGAAAACCAATGTTACGAAGCCACAGAAGGAACCTCAGACAGGATGGACTTTCAAACGACGAACCCGGCAACGCGCTCCCGCGGAATGCGCTCCCTGTACAGAGATGGAGCTGCCAAGCAGCTAACCGATACCCTATCTCAATATAGGGCTGATGTAACAGCGTTGCAGGAAATGCGGTTTCCCGAAGAAGAGCCACTACACCATATATTATAGTGGCCATCCAGTAAACCAAGTGCTCGGAGTAGGTTTCTTAGTCAGCCAAAAAATGAACCCTGCTGTTATCGGCTTTGAAAATATAAGCGAAAAGTTATGAACTCTGCGTTTGTGAGGCAAAGTTAGAAATATAAGCCTCATAAACATTCACGCCTCTACAAAGAAAACTGAAGAGTCGGAAAAGGATACCTTCTACGGGGCAGTATGATATCAAAATCAGAGATTTCAACAGTCAAGAGACCGTCCAGAAGGGACCACTTTCAACCAAATTGACCACGTGCTGATTGAACGCCACCACCTCTCAGCCTCGATGAATGTTAGCACATATAGGGAGGCCAATATAGGTCCTCTAACAATCAGGTGAGAATGAATACTGAAGCCATTCATGATGCTGCAGTAACCGCAGCTAACATATGTCCTGGAGATGAAGCGTCAACAAATGATCTTCACAATCACCTGAAGAGGGTGATCATTGATACGTTCACAGACATATTTGACCCCAATCGCAAGAAAAGTCGGAACGGCTGGTTTAACGTTGAATGTAAGCTAGCAACGGAACGGAAGAATGCTGCATATCAAGTAATGTTGCATTCTCAAAGAACGCTGACACGCGCAAAGATCCACCAAGAACTCCGGCGAGCGGAGAAGAGACTTCACAGATGGAAAACGCAAGCCTTGAAGAACCAACAGGTCTGTGAATTCGAAAAGTACAGGGTGCAACCGCACCAAGCGCGCAAATCTTACCAACAAGTCAGCAGGATGAAGCCTTATAGACTTCGATGGTCATCCTGCCGAGGCAAAGAGGGAAATCTGATTTCCGACAGAATGGGCATATTCGAGCGAAGGGTTGAGTATTTGGATGAACGGCTCAACCAAAATATCCGCCAGTTGGAGGTCCCACCAACTGAAGACGACGGACAAATGCAGCCACCACCAAGCATAGAAGAATCTTAACGATGCTCTTCTTCTTGACGCAATATATTTTAACAAGTCCGATGTCAGCGCCTCTTTTGTTATACACATTCAGAAGACAACTCCTAAATCGACTGCTGATCGTAAAGTGGGCAATCTATTCATAAGATGTCCATCAGTTGAAACCCAAGTATGCTTAAGGCAAGCTCTATGGTACTACAATATGCCAATGAGGAGGCGGTGGAAACTAGAGGAATCTAGAAACCTCCTATTATTTTCATTACTGTCGCCAAGATCATGTTTCCCTCTTACATGTCGAGATGGTATCAGAGGCACAGTTGACATGGTCGATGTGACCATCGCCAGAGTAGGCTGACATTTGTAGAGAACGGACGTGTCTACAAATTGATATTATTAATAAAAATAATTTAAAATTGAAATTAAATTAACTTTTATCAAGAATATAAAAAGATATTTATATTACTTAATTAATAATATATAATTTAAAACTCAATTGAAACTAATTTACTTTTGAGTTATTATCTAAGTTACTTTTCCTTAAAAAGTTTTGAGAAAAAATTCGTTTTTTTTGGCTTGGCGGGAATGAGCGACCAGACCGGCCCCCCACCATAAGGCCTAGGGGCACTCGGATCGGTCGTGGAGTCCGCAACGAGGAGGATCCAGACTTGAAAATAGCCAAAGTGAGGATAGCCAATCTTGAAAGAAGAAATGGCGAGCTGGCGAAGACACTGGAAGATTTCAAAAAGCAAATGACAACATTGATAAAAAAAAAATGAAAAGCTTACAGAGCAGCTAATGGCTGGGGAGGCGGGCCCGCCGTCTCCAAAGGTAGCCAGAAAAAAGGTTAAGCTATCTTCGACTACTTTTGCAATCATGGAGGAACCGGGCTGCCTTGAGGGCGAACAAGTTCTCGACAGCGAATCTGTCTGTATGGAGGACATAGAGAGCAGTAAAGCAGACGATACGAGAGTCGGCGACAACGGTGGCGATGGAAATGTCCCAGAAGAGGATGCTAACCAGGCAAGTTGCAATAGTGAAGATGGAAAATTGGGTGAGTTTTTGGTCTATGTTTCCAAAAAATTAAAGAAAAAAAACAAAACTCAAGAAAAAATGTTAAATAATGTTAAAAATAATGCAAGTACGAGTAAAAATTTAAAAAATGGTCCGACTGGAGATACAATTAGCACCCGAAATAAAGAAAAGGGGGAAAGGGTGCCCCCCATTAATGTTTATAAATTAGGTGGTAGAGATTTAGCCACTCTACTTAATAGGAGCGCGGGGCTCTCAAATTTTGTTATTAAAAAGACGGGGGCCGAGAGAGCCCAAGTCAAATGCAATAAAATTGCAGATTACAAAAAAGCACGGGAGGTCCTCGAGCGAGTGAAGGCTCCTCACTTCACCTACACCCCAAAGGAAGAGAAGGTGCAAACCTTCCTTCTGAAAGGCTTGGATGCGGAGGAAGAGCCCGACGAGGTGCTCAAAATGCTCCGGGAGACGGGAACTGAGGTTAAGTTCCTCTCAGTGTCACGGTTTAGTACGAGGAGGTCCGTTTTGGAAAAACAAATCCTGTCGGACTTCCTCGTGCAGATAAGCCCGGAGAGCCGGGGAAGCGATCTGATCGGCATCAGGTCGCTTAATTACCAGGCCATTCGTTTTGAGCGCCTGCTAAGGGGCGAAATAGTCCAGTGTCTGGTCACTCGGCAGTGAACTGTCAAATGACCTTACGATGTGTAAAGTGCGGGAAAGACCATACCGCAGCTGAATGTTCGCTTACTGAAGCAGATGGCAAGGAAAAAACTTTCTGTGTTAACTGCGGAAGCGGAGGGCATCCGTCTTCGTACCGCGGATGTCCTGCATACCGCAATGTTAAGGTCACAAGGCAGCAAGCACCGAGATCGGCCCAAAGAACGAAGGTGTCAGCGGCGTTGGACGGTACCGTCCCTTCGGCACCAATCGTCTCGGGGATCCCATTTGCAGAAGTAGTTCGACAAGGGGGAGCTAAGAAGCCCCAACAAGATGCAAGTGGCGGGATGAACACTATCCTCAATAAAATACTAACCATGTGTGAAAACATGCAGCATACGCTACACGTACACAATACAAAAATAAATAGCATAACAGAATATTTACACAAACAGCATGTCCGCTGCTAGGTCTGCAGTCACAGCGGTACCACTGGATGGTCTCCGGATCATCGCGATTAATGTGAATTCCATCGTAGGAATCCATCGAAGAGCGGAGCTCCTTGATTTCGCTGCCAGACAACAGCCTGACATAGTCTTGATTTCAGAAACCCACCTCAATCCGAGGCATTCGATACAATTCAAGGATTTTGAATTTGTGAGGAACGATAGACGAAATTGTGATGGGGGAGGTGGTACCGGAATACTTGTGGGTCACCATTATCGTTTCAGGCATATTAATAGGCCTGAATTTGAAACCTTTGAGTGTATCGAAGTCTCATGTATTCTTTTTTCACTGCCTAGAGGAGGGAATTTATACATTCTGTCAGTCTATGCAGTGGGAAACAACCGAGCCAAGTTCAAGGAAGAATTCCATTCTCTGTTTACGATACTCGGACTGAATAGGCTGCATAATTACTATATTATAGCTGGCGACTTGAATGCTAAGCATACCTCGTGGCTAAACGCCACAAACAATCCCAGAGGGGTTTTCCTCAAATCTTGGATAGAGCAATACCAGATAGAGTATAAATGCGAACTAGATGGGTCAGAGAGTCCAACCTGGCCCAGGGCCTGGATTTGTGCATTGCTAACGCGCGCTTGAACTTTAATTTTAGGAATCCTCAACGGAAACTACAGACTCTTCCTTACGATAGCGATCATAACGCTATTCTTATTGAAGTTCTGTTTGATGGACGAAGAATTCGCCTTCTGCCGATGGACAGTGGCGTCCACAGGCTGAACTTTAAACAAACAAATTGGAAGAAATTCCAAGAGAGGTTTATTCGGGGATATCGAGAGGAATGTCCACCTCTTGATGGGGAAAACGATAGTACAATTGCACCAGGTGACAGGAACTTGAGCAACGAGGAAATACTTCAGTATCTTCTCAAGCTGGAGAACTTGACGCTGGAAACAATTGAACAAGTCGTCCCTAAAATTAAACCTCGCAATAATATGGAAGGATATGAAACTGCAGCCATAAAACGGCTGAAAAAAGTGAAAAGCCTTCTGCTCACTCGCGTCAACAAAATCTATCGGAGATATGGGGACTATCATCATCCCATATTGGTTGAGTTCAAATCACTTCTAAAGATCGCGCGGGATCTTATCCGTCAACATTACGTAAATGAAGTGAACTCCCAGTGGCGGGAGAAGTTAAAGGGTATTTCACCAAGCGATCCAGATTCCATGTTTACTAAGATAAATACGTTATTCCGGAAGAAGTCACGAATAACTGTGCCGAGAATTAAAGTCGGTGGCAGCGAGATACAACACCTTATTGACTCTGGTATAGACACGAATAGTGTAACTGCTGATGCGCAAGGCAATTACATCGTGATGGATGATGCTCTGAAACTTGAACTTATAGGGGAGCACTTTGAATCAGTGCATCGGCCCAGAACGGACTTAGAGCCAACGCGACTTTCGGAAATTGTAGAACGAGATGTCCACAATTTCAAATATAGCCTGAACGGCACCACAGTTCTCCAATTTAGCTCTGCGTTGCAGGCTGATCTCATACCGAGTGATAATCTGCTTGATTACTTTGTCTCATGTGTTGAGTTAACTTCCATATTCAGAAGAGTAAACAATAAGAGATCATCCGGTATGGATGGCATTCCCAACGTGGTCCTCAGGCATTTACCAGACATTGCCATTCGTAATTATTGCATTTTGTTCAATAATTTATTGAACAATTCCTTCTTTCCAGGACAATGGAAGAAAGCCCGAGTATTCCCGATTTTAAAGAGAGGGAAGGATTCATCCAGCCCTCAAAGCTACCGCCCAATCAGTTTGCTGCCTAACATCAGCAAGGTGTTTGAGGTTTTGGTATTGAAAGCCTTGAACGGGCATATCAAGAAGAAGGAATTATTGCCGAACGCGCAATTCGGATTTCGATCTGGACATTCGACAATACATGCAATAACGAAGGTACCGTCTGATATTTGCTGGCAGATTAACAATGGTGAGTGTGTAGGCGCTTGCCTTATAAACATGGAGAAAGCCTTTGATACCGTCTGGTTGGATGGACCGATTTTCAGGCTCCTGAAGAATGAGTTTCCCAGTCACCTCGTAGCGATGATGTGTAGTATGCTGTATGGCAAGTGCTTTGTCATTACGGACAGAAATCTCACTACTAACAGAGAATTTCATGTTCTGAATGGATTACAGCAAGGGACAGTGACTGCGCCTACACTTTTTGCGGTATTTGCCGGCGAATTGCTCAATTCTTTCGATTTTAATAAATCTCCTAAAAGGTCGTTGGTTGCCTTTGCTGACGATCTGATAGCCTACACGGCGCACAAGAAGGTAACTGAGGTGCAAGTTGAACTTCAGAAGATGTTCAATGATATTAAGTTCTTCACGAACAGTTGGCGGATGAAAATCAATGCGCAAAAGTGTGAAACGATTCTCTTTCGAAATTCCTTGGCGTATGCCAGTAGGAACTTGAAAAGGAATTGGAGAGATTTCCACATTGTCGCGAACGAGGATAGTTCAGAGCGCATTCCTCATAAGAAGTGCGTTAGATACCTGGGTGTGCGTCTTGACGAGCGTCTCCAATTTAACGAGCACATTAAAGTCGCGCTAGAAAGCGCTCGCAAGGCATTCATGTCTCTTCGAAGACTCTTTTATGCTCCACATCTTAGCCGGAAGGTTAACGGGTGTGCTATCTGGTTTAATTTGAGTGCTAGCCAAATGGAGAAAATAAGGATCTTTGAAAGGAAATGTCTGCGTGCTTGCACGGGGCTTAATAGGACTGCTTCGTCAAACTATGAGCACTATGTAACTAACGAAGTGATGTATGCAGCTGCTGCTGTGCCAAGAATCGATACTGTTATCGTCAGATTGATTCGGAATCATATAGTGCGATCTGCTTCGCATGGTGAGAACCCTTGGGTTTCGCAGCCGTTCTACCCAAATGATGGGTATTTCGAGAAAACTCTCACGACAGGCTTCATTCCTCCCGAAGCGTTCGTGTATCTTGACAGGAATGGTCTAATTCTTGATTCTGCCGGTGATCCGGTTATGTATCATATACATAGACGGGCCACGGACAAAAGGATAGAATACCCCCCGAATTTGACAGTGGGGGCTCCGGGATTCGACTGGAGATACTCCAGAGCGAGAGCAATTGATATTAAGCCGGATGAAAAAGAGAAATCTTGGTACTGGTGGCTGCGGGATGCCGGTAAGCGGTGGCCGTGCTCAGTTCTGCCATTTGTTTCTTGGTAGGGCTTTATGATATAAATATGTACATATTGAACGGGTACTGATTTTGTCTCCAGTTGTAAGTTATAAATATTATACATACGTTATTATTCTTTGTTTTTTTTTGAATTGATGTTATTGTAAAAAAAAGAAAAAATGTGTAATATAAAATATATAATTATGATAGTTTTAAGAACAATAATTTAAGTTAAAAGTATCTTTTGAAGCGATCAAATATTTATTATTACTTTTATATTTCTTTATTTGCCACTAAGGCCAAGTGAATTCTGTCGGGTTTTTGACCATTTCCCGACAACTTATTGTAAAATTAGATTTTCATTTCTTACTGTTTCTCTTCTCTGTCTGTAAATCGTTATTCAAAAATTTTGAGAGCCCACAGTGGTCATTAGATTTAAGTTATTTTTGTTATTTTAAAAGATTGTTTTTATTGTTCATTTTTCCAATCTATATACTATTGTTACCTATTTCTTAAAAATAAAAATGATTTTAAAAACAAAACAAAAACAATGTGACCATCGCCATCGCAATAAGACCTTTAGGAATCCTCCCCTGAACTGTATGTAACCATTCTCCACTGTATTGTAAGTCTCCGTTGATGCTTAGCACTGTACAATTATGATACTCTTTAACCAGGCACTGGGTCCTACAATTAAAAACCTGGATTCCAAGATCAAGGAGCGCACATTGCAATAGCCGTTCGTAATATTTCAACACTGAATTCGCCGCTACTACCACTTGGGTTTCCAGAGTACAATGCGTAATGCTACAAGAGGGAGACGAATACTCACAGATTTCCACTATTTAACTACACTTAGGCCTAGGATATCCAGCTTATAAGGCTGAACTTCTGTTAGTTGACTTTAAAGGCAACCAGAGAATACATTGAGTGTATTCTTAAACCGTAACTTGCATGGTTAATCTGTATAAATGAGGATAAATCATCACGGAAAGTTTATAGGCACAATATCTATGAAAGATAAAGAAGAAGTGGCAGACAGGTAAAGCAAACAATCCCGGAGCGAACATAAATTGCTATGCCTTTAATGATGATAAATGATAAGGAAGAAGAACTGTTCGGAGGCTTGTATTAAGATATCTCCGAAAAGTAAGAAATAAGAAACAGTTTCCAGTTTTACTATAGATTTATTGTGCTTTTTGAAAAATGCAGACACGTTTTTCGGACACCATATGTGTCCTTCTTCAGTACTCGTTTTGTAATAACTTGTTTCAACTCAACTCTATAGCCTGATATGTCAACTACTAAACTAATTAACCTAATAAGTAATATCAGGTTGTCCACAAAGTTTTCGCACAAATATTAATGTGACAATTAAAAAGCAATTAGCAGACAAACCAAAACAGCAGGTACAACATGTGATATCCCAATGGAAAGGTCAGAGTCCTAACTATAAAATGCATGGTAAATTATCCTTGAAGGATCAGTGTTGTGAAGGATATTCAAGGATAAACATGGAATTCGACAAAGTACATTTTCGTCATTGCATTTTGTACGAGTTTCAAATGGGGACGAAGGTGCCGAAGGCGATTGAAAATTTGTCGAAGGTATTCGGTGAAGGAAAGGTAAAGCGCAGGACAGTTTACGATTGGTTCGAAAAATTCTACAGCGGAGACCTGACACTTGAAGATGAACCTCGCTCAGGAAGACCCTATACGATTGACGACGATATCCTGCGCAACAAACTGGAAGCGAATCCTTTTCTTTCGACACGTGTGCTTGCAGAGGATCTCGGTGTATCAAAATCAGGAGTAGCAGTAGCCATTACGCGTCTTGGATATGTTTTGAAGAGCACAAAGTGGGTACCGCACGAACTGACTGAGCGAAATCTGGCCGATAGAGTGAGAATTTGCTCCGCTAACCTTTTACGGAACGAAAACGACCCTTTTTTGAATCGATTGGTAACTGGCGATGAGAAATGGATTGTGTACGAAAACGTAGCGAAGAAACGAGCCTACACTCATCGAGATCAACCGGGTCCATCGGTAGCAAAGCCGTCTATTCATCAGCAGAAGCGAATGCTCAGTATATGGTGGGACGTTCCATTACCGCCGATAAGTACTGCGAGCAGCTCGACAGATTAAACACCCAGCTACGTTCGAAACGACCAGCATTGGTCAACAGGCGAAATATTGTCTTTCATCATGATAACGCCCGGCCGCATACATCTTTAACTACTCAGCGAAAATTGAGTGAGCTTGGCTGGGAAGTTTTGAGTCATCCTGCGTATAGTCCCGACCTTGCTCCTTCTGATTACCATTTGTTCAGGTCCCTCCAACATTTTCTGGATGGTAAAAAAATGACTTCTGAAGCTGACCTCCAAAGTGCACTTCGCACGTACTTTGAGGGGAAGGGGGAAGAGTTTTATAGAGGGGGGATTTTGAAGTTGCCCGATAGATGGAGGGAAGTCGTATCTAATGGAGGCAATTATATATTAGATTAAATAATTAAAGGTTTTTATAAACTTATCTGCTGAATTCTGTCTTTGATTTGTGCGAAAACTTTGTGGACAACCTGATATTTAATTATCTGAAATTGTTTGCCCCCTTAACTACTTACCTTAATTATCTGGAACAGGCTGGATGAACAGTTGCCCAACAACCTGGGGTCAGCCTGTTTATATGTTTCCAGACTTCCTGCTGCATCTAGTTTGTGGACTTTATGTATTTTTGGTATAATATCCACGTTGTTCCTGGAAATGTTATGGCCGCTATCTACTACGTGTTTGGCGACTGCAGGTTTGACATACCGTAATGATTTTTTGCCGTTTACTCCGCTTCTATTTTCTTCGAATCATATTTGCACCAAGTGCTTAGTCCGGCCTATATATACTGCTACATTCCGGGCATGCGATCTTATAGATCCCGCTCTCTTCCTCGTTAGACTACCGGTCCTTTACGCTTGTAAATCGAGTTGTGCATGTCTACTTGTTGGAATTGCCACCATTTGAAATTCTTTAAACGCATTGCTGATCATGGGCCCCAATGAAGTGTATATAATGCTGCATCCCATGTTTGTCTTGTCATTGATGCCTAGCAACGACGTCAATTGTTTATTGTCATTAACAACCTGTTTCTTCCTTATTATTGCGTCTGTAATGTCCGCGCTGTCTCCATTCTCCATTCTCGTATCTGACACCTAGCAACCCAAATTGCATTGTGAACGCTCACGCATACAGTGAGTTACATCCTTTTACGTCGAATTTAAGGGGAGGTCCCAATACATGCAAAAGGGGGGAGTAAATTTTTTTTCACCAAATGTAGTAATGTGGGGTATCAAATCAAAGGTCTCGGTTAGTACTTTCCAAAACTGGTCCTAGTTTTAACATTTGTTGGAAAGACAGGGAGTTCGGGGGGTCGAAATTGCCAATTTATTTAACGGGGCCATTCTCAGAAACTACTCAACTGAAAAAGCTGAAAAAAATCAAGAAGCTGCCACTATATGGTGCCAAGGCTCCGAAATACCCTCCATATCGATACCTGTTCAAATAAAATTAATAATAGTATGTTACTATAATTTTCAGTAATCGGCTGCAGAACCCCCTTAAGTTCATTATAGCATCACGAAAGCACGTAGCTATGTAGGCTATAATGTAAAGCTTGATCAACAATAGGTGAGAATTGTCACTTCTTTGCAAATTCAAGATTTTGAATGTTAATATCAGCCGTATATGTATATTACGTGTTACGTACTAATAGGACAAATTCACATTCAAATGTTTTTGTCTTTCCCGACTTGTTATTTTCTCATTGTGACTTACATCTAGACATGACCTGATTTTTCTAGTCTCTGCCGAACACCCTCTTCTTTTATTTCAAATAGGTGGCTATTTGGCATTTGTATCAAGAATGCGAATTTTCCTCTAATTTACTTTAGTTTTTGTCTGTTCATTACATTGATCTCAACATTTGTCATTTTTAAGGTTTTGTGTAAACACAAAACCTTATTAAAATCAGTTTACTGTCTGTCTGTCTGTCTTTTTTTTTTTTTTTTCTTTTTTGAGGAGGTGGAAATCTTCAAAAGACACTGGTCTGGACACACCAGCGTGTGGGTGGATAAAATCTGGCAAAAAGAATTTTTGGGCTCCTACATGAGGATGGACGACTCCCTAACCGCCTAACCTTATTAAAATCGGTTTACTGTCTGTTTGTCTGTCTGTCTTTTTTTTTTTGTTGAGGAGGTGGAAATCTTCAAAAAGACACTGGTCTGGACACACCAGCGTGCGGGATTTTTACCCACTAAAACCACCCCCGACTCCCTCCCTGCCCCGCGGAACCACCATAAGGTATTACATCACGGGGCGGAGTCAGCTCATCCTAGCTTTGTCACCTTTCTTCTATACGCGGCGCATGTGACCGCGTTTTTCTCCTCGCCTCTGCTTTTCGCAGTTTATTTTAGATAGATGCGATCATGGAGCTTACCGCATCCCAATTCTCTTGATGTGCTAGCATTTTCGGCACAAGATTTTCTGGTACCAGTACCTCCCCTAGAGTCTCCTCTAGATTCCTCCTTTCTTCCACAAATCTCGGACAGTGGAAGAATACATGCTCTGGGTCCTCTGGGACTCCATCGCAATTTGGACAATTGGGTGAGGTCTCCAATTTAAACCTGTGAAGGTATTGGAGATATCCTACGTGCCCCGTGAGAAACTGGGTGAGATTATAATTAATCTCACCGTGTCGTCTCTCCAACCACTCCTTGGTGGCAAGAATGAGCCTGTGCGTCCACCGGCCCTTTCCCGAGTGTTCCCACCGCTCTTGCCATCTATTTATGGATCTCTCTCTTTCACGTGCTGCGGAGTCTGTCTGTCTGTCCGTTACACGCATTTTTCTCGGAGACGGTTATAGCGATTGACACTAAATTTGGTAGAAAGGTGGCAACTGTGAACGCTCACGCGTATAGTGAGTTACATCTTTTTACGACGAATTTAAGGGGGGGTCCCCTTACATGCAAAAGGGGGGTGTAAATTTTTTTTTTCATCAAATATAGTCATGTGGGGTCTCGATTAGTACTTTTCGAAGCCGGTCTTAGTTTTGACTTTTGTTGAAAAGGTGGGGAGTGCAGGGGGTTGAAAGTGGTCATTTTTTTAAGGAACCCATTCTCAGAAACTGCCCAACCGAAAAATCTGAAAAAAATCAGGGGGCTGCTACTATGTGGTGGCTAGGCTCCGAAATACCCGCTATATGGATACTTATTCAAATAAAGTTAATAATAGTACATTACTATAATTTTTAGTAATTGACAGAAAAACTCTCCTTAAGTTCACTCTAGAATCACAAAATTTTGCAGCAATATAGGCTACAGTATAGAGGATGATTCTGCCAAATTTAGTGAAAATCGCGCTATTACTAACAAAGTTATACTAGGTCAAAACTGTCGCTTCTCTGCAAAATCAAGACTATGAATGTCAATATCACTTGAAAGTGGCTATTTTCACACAATATATGCATATTTCACGTGCTACATGCTAATGGAACAAATGCACAGTCAAATCTCTTTATAAAAGAAATACACAAAACCTTTCATACCTGAAGCGTCTAGCTTCCGGTTTCCCGACTTGTTTCAAACTAACAAAAGTTGATTCACTCAAAATGCCAAAAGCCAGATTTTATCCACAACCTGACGGTCATGGTATCGTTCATAGATTTCGTCGTTATGTAGGCTACGGAATCCTCCATCCTCATGTAGGGGGCCAAAAATTCTTCGGAGGACCCTTCTCTCGAACGCGACCAAGAGTTCGCAATTTTTCTTGCTAAGAACCCCAGTTTCCGAGGAATACATGAGGACTGGCAAGATCATAGTCTTGTACAGTAAGAGCTCTGACCCTATGGTGAAACGTTTCGAGCGGAACAGTTTTTGTAAGCTGAAATAGGCTCTGTTGACTGACAACAACCGTGCGCGGATTTCATCATCCGGACTTTGCGTCAGGAAAATCAACCGTAAAGAAGTGCTATGTTTAATCGAAGCGAAATGACTACCGAGAACGATACACGCAGCGGACGCGCCAAAGAGGCTTTTACCGAGGAAAACCTCAAAATGGTCCACAAAATAATTTTGAAGTTGATCTAGATAGCTGAGTCTCTAAGGATATCAAAGGAATGTGTTGGAGATATCTATCGTGCATGAATATTTGGGTATGCGAAAGCTCTGCTCAAAGTGAGTGTCGCGCGAGCTCACATTCGACCAGAAACAACAGCGAGTTGACGAGTCTGTCAGTGTTTCACGCTCTTTCACCATAGAAAACCCGAATTTATGCACCGATATGTGACAATGGACGAAACATGGCTTCACACCAGAAACACAACGATTGTTAGCTAACTGGCACGTGGTGAACCAACTCCAAAGCATACAAAAACGCAACAGTCGACCTGCAAGGCTCTGGCATCAGTATTTTGGGATGCGCATGGTATAATATTCATCGACTATCTTGGGAAGAGAAAAACTTTAACAGCTTTATTGGAGCGTTTCAAAAATGAAATCATGGAAAAACGGCGCCATTTGAAGAAAACGGAATTGCTATTTCATCCAAGCAATGCACCGTGTCACAGATCAATGAAAACGATGGTAAAATTGCTTAAACTGGGCTTCGAATTGCTTCGGCTTCGTATTCCCTGGATCTGGTCCCAAGCAACTTTTCTGCTCTCAGACCTCAAGAGAATACTTGCTGGAAAGAAATTTTGCGCCGATGAAGAGATAAACGCCGAAACTGAGGCCTATTTTGGGGCGAAACACAAATCGTACTACAAAAATGGTATCGAAAAATTGTATGACCGCAATCATCGTTGTATCGCCCTCGAAGGCAACTATATTGAATAATAAAAGCTAATTTTATTTTTAAAAAATTGTCTATGTTAGCCTACTAGCTGAACTGTTATTTCAATATCGAAGTTATGTAAATAACCAACTGCTCTAAAATTACATATATAGGAAAATTAAGTACAAAACCACTTCAATGGGCATATTTTCGCTATATGACCTTCCAACCAGTGCAACACAAATTCAATCCAAAACAACCAAATTTAATTTATTCCACTAATCAAAATCCGCAATATATTTCCATTAATCTACCAACATATTGGAATTCGCCAAAGAAAAAATATTTCAATTGAATTATAAAACTTCCATTGCTATCAATATCACGCTGTGCTTTGGGGCATGCAACTGCTCGTTGTTGATTACTTTTATACAATGGATTGTTGCAGCCCTGAAACGCTAGTTGCACATCTCAATTTTTATTTTTTTTTTGTTTTATAGAATTCCCTGCCCCTCTGTTAGAATAAAATATTTAACTACTTTGAAATACATAGTTTCGGCTGCGCTACGAAATTCTGATTGCAGTTAGAATAGTCCGCTATCAACGAGCACATATCTACGTATTCAGAGTTAGATCCCTACGTAAAAAACTGAATAAAATCTTTCCAATCACGTTCCATGGGGTACAGAAGCCATTAAACCTTAATCAGAAAATGTAAAAGCATTTTTCGTCCCTATGAGGAGTTTTCATAGCTTATTGAGCTTTTTTTCAGATACAAATAATTGTATATGCAATCCAAGTGCGCTTGCAGTTTTTGTTAAATTCACTGAGCAGCACCCAATAAACTTTCATATTAGCAGGACTTCTATGATTCATATGAATTCAGATGCATTTTTTACAATCAGATACGTGCAATTTATATGCGCTGGAAATTAGTTTGCGAGCACTATAGGAATCGATTTAAGCTTACGCAATACCACTACATTCGAGAGAGTGTTCTGACTTTAATAATTGATTCAAATTTGAGTGACTTAAGTAGGATTGATCAAACAGAACTGCCGCTAGAAGATTGAAGACATAATCACTGCACCATAGCATTGCATCTGAAATCTCCAAAACTGAATTTCCCAACGTTTCCATCAGTGCAAGCGTTCACTATCTCTCAGCAGCGTCTGCAGTATGCTACTCAATTTTAGACTAGTACCAAATCCTATTCATCTGCAAATGATAAATGTAAATAAGAAGGATACAACCATTCGAAGATGAAATAGCACTTTAAAACCTTTTAATAACAATTCATTCAAAGGTTGCAGAAGATACGGTTTCGACAAAATGATCCTGTGACGTGCATTCACCAACTAGACGAAGGGTTGCTTCCAAGATATTTTCGACAAAATTTCCTTAGTTTCTCTCATTAAGCACCTTGAAGGGAGGAAAGCTGGCCCACAAATTAGGGGCAGAAATTAGAGTAGGTTTGAGTTAATGAGCTCTATAGAAAACTTCGTGATAGTGTCCAAGTCGGAGATACGAATGATGAAGCACCATTTGCAAAAAAATCCCAGGAAAGTAGACAACAATCAATAAGACCGTAACCAAAAGGGCTTCTTTAAGATTTCACTCAGGTATTAATTAGTCTCGTTAATCGTCACGTCGTGCGCGATACAATCTTCCATGCTGCTGCAAAATCTGGTAAATCTAGGGCGAATTTAACGAGGTTTTTGGTCATTTTCGAGAAGTTGTTAATATACTATTATTAAGTTTATTTGAGCAGATATCAAAATGAGGCATATTTTGAGGCCAAGATTTCATGTAAGCGCATGACCCTGCCTGTTGTGGCTTTAGGATACACTCAAAGTCTTTTCTACGTCTCGTAAAAGGCGACTAAAAGTGATAGAAATTTGTGAACTAGCGACCTGCAAATCTTGAAACTACTACTACCGAATCGTCAATAAGGCGTCAAAAAAGGACTGACCTCACGACAACGACCTTTGGCTATCGAAAACGAGCTATGATTGTTTTCTGAAATGTGCGCTCCTCGATACCGATAGTGAGTGTCTCCAGAATGCTGGCTTTCTTCAACTTAAGTAGGAACTCCAGCGACATAAACTAGATATTCTGGACCTGAGCCCCATGATGGTGGGACTCTGGAGATTACTCCAGATGGGATTTGATAAAAGCTTGCTCGGACATGTGATGGAGATACACCGTCTTGGGGACCGCAACGGTGGATCTCTGCAACTTCCACCGCCTAGTCATTGGTGCAGATTGGTCGAACACAGAGACTGCCATAAGGTCAGCTGGGTTTCAATTAACGGACACCCTACGATCAACTAGATGGACTTAGCACTTGTCTCCTAGATGCGCGTAACAAAAGTGGCGCTGACATCGGCCTCGAAAGGGGGTTGCTTCCGCACTTCTCACAGGGTTGGAGGTTCGGCTAGGTTCGACATTGACCGCCTGTATGACCCAGATGTCGCTCGAACGTGCGAGAGTTATCTTGTAGATATACTGAGTAACCTGCCTGAGAGTTCTTTTCTCGCGTGCTACACAGGTTGTCGGCTACATTCCTGAAAGGCATCATAAGACCTGACTACCTACAAAAACGTGGAAACAGATCGATAAACGGGAGGGGTTGAAGGCTTTACTGACTGCTGCAAGTAATGGCAGGCTAGACGCGATGAAACTCCAATACCGAACAAAATCCCGATAAGTTCAGCGTAGTATGCGCTGTGACAAGAGAAAATTTGCTATTGCGGTAATCAGGGAAGCGGAATATGCCGCAGGTCGTAAAGATTTTAGAAGTGTATACTACATCAAGAAAGAGATTGCATGTGGTCGCAAAATTTGAATGGTCCTATGAGGGACGCCAACGATCGATTTCTTATCGAAGATGATAAACAACTGAAGAGGCGCAAAGAACACTTCATCATGGTTCTTAACCGTATCACATTCACTGAGGTTCCTCCTCTTGTGGATGAAATGGCTAGTTACTGCAGTACGTGGATACGGACCGATCCTCCAAGCAGAAGAGAAAGAATTCCAATCATCAAAGCACTCAACCGGAGTAAAGCCGCGGGGCTTTATGGTCTCCCCGCACCTACAGTTACTGCAGATCTCCTGCCTGCTGATCCTGGAATACAATAAAGAATATCTCGAAAGCTTGATTGCCAGATAGCAGGCTGGTTTCCACTCTAGAACCTCCACAGCATTTACCACATCAACACCGATCGTTTTTTAATTATCTTCGGTTTAGGTGTTCGGTTAACCTGCTCTCCATCGATTTTCACAAAGCTTCCGATAACGTAAACAGGGAGTGTACGCAGGAGGGGAATTCTGGAGAAACTAATAGCTATTATCAAAGCGACATATGATGGCGCTGAATGTCTCGTACTGCACCCAGGCAAAATATCGGAGGATTTTGAGGTCCAAAACGGAGTCCACCAAAGTAGCATCCTGCCATCGATATTATTTCTTCTTGTTATTGGTGATATTTTCGATTTGGAAAGTAGAGTTTAACTGAAGCTAACAAAACAGAGGTTCTCAGTCTGACGGGTCATCGCATTCTCCCTATCTGCATTAATGGGCAGAGCATGGAAATCGTCTGACCATCTGTGTATCTAGGAAGCCTGGGTTCTGAAGACGGTGGCACCGAACTGGATGTTGCCCGACGGATTACCGCTTTCGCTGCCCTGTCTAAAATCTAAAAATGCAGTCACCTCTATACTAAGATCAAGCTTAAACTTTTCTCTGGTAGTTCTATGCGGCATGGGAGCAACACATTGAAAGTGAACTCCAATGTTAACCAAAAGCTCCAAGTTCTCATCAATATCTGCCTGCGTCATATCATCCGAGTACACAGGTCTGGCACTGGTACGCATTATGATCAGAAGACGGAAATGGCAGGGGATAGGTCACACTTTAAGGAGGTGCAACAATTGCATTACGGGCTACGCCATGCAATAGAATCCACTCCTCCAAGATGGCCGACGAATGGGTCGCCCCAGGAAGGCACGAGGGGCACTGAAGGGCACTTCAGGTAATCGTGAAAGATAACGCGTTGATGTGGTTGACCCGCGGCCAAGGACCGAATGGCAACCATATCGTATGGTCCTAAAATTCTTTTCAGATTTTTGGATTCGATAATTTCCGAAAATTTTCCGAACACATTTTCGCATCACTCATTTTACAATCTACGTCAAAACTAAAATCTGCTTGTGAAAGTAAAGACCTTTTAGTTGATACCCTACATGAGTACATTAGTTGAAAAAAACTTTGAAGCCTTGAAGTAAAGTTACGTCACTCGCTGTGTGCCTGGGGTTTCATTCCCATATGTCTACGTTTGAATCGGTGTAGCAGTTTTGAAGTATAATCCGTCAGGGGGAATGATGCTACAGGCTGCAACTGGGGTGTATCAGTACCACAATCCCACAATGCTTCCTTACGCCGGGCACTAACATGGAAAATGTTTCGTGGATTCCACTTCCTCAGTACAGAATGAACACGTATCATCGACTACTGAATTTTGCCAGTGTGCTTCTTCTTAGTATTTAATAGCAGCATTAGTCAACGCTATTGACACTCAAATTTCATTGCTACCCATTTCGCAGTGACTATGGTGCAGTCATATCATATGCGTAAGATCTGGCGTGTGTTGACAAATTTTACCTTCACACACACAGTTGATGAACATACTCCATAGAAATGGCAGTAGCTCATGACAATGGGGACACCCATTTGTTTCCTCTGTTGTCAGGTATCCTTCAATACCTACTTCAACCCAGAACAATCCCAAAGTTAGCATAGCAAAGGTCCACTTATCTAAAATATCAGCGACAGTCAAAAGCCCCTTCAACGTTCACAAACACCCCCATGGGGTACTCGCCTTTCAGAATTACTATATTGAAAGCAAAGAATGTAGAGTAGACTCACAGTACTTTTCACTTTGGTAAGCATGTCCGTGGGACTTTAGTGACTGCTTGCGAATATGACTCTCAACCAGTCTTTTCAGACATTTCAAACCGAATAATGTTAAGCTGATCTGTCTACAGTTTTCAGGGTGTGAGTAACAATCAATGGCAGCCTTTAGTGTGCCTACAATCAGCTCAATTCCGCCATCTTTGTAATTTGTAGCTGTAGTCTCCTATCTTTCTTGTTCTCATTCCATCAGTGCCATTCGATCCTGTTGTTTCATTTGCTTTTGGTGCTAACATTGCACCATGAACTTCGTCTTGACTCCATTAATGTCCAGCCCAAGATTTCGTCCCGACTACCGTCTGCTTTATCTAGATAAAGGTGATCTGTGCATGCTGGGTTATTCCTGGCATAATGTCAATAATGTTAAATCGGCTCGAGAAGTCAGAGTCAACGTAGCCCAGCTTATAAAATTCTTCGGGGTACCAAATTTTCTTATGGGCGTAACTAGGCTCACCCTGGCCAATGTGCGAGGCCAGATAGCAGCAGCAGGATCACTCTCAAGACCAACAACGGTCTACGACAAGGGAATGCCCTATCATGCGTCCTCCTTAACCTGTCCCTGGTAAAAGTGATCCGTGATGCTGACGTAAATGCGAGGGGTACGATCCCCTTTAAATCCAGCCAACTACTGGCCTATTCTGACGATATCGACATCATGGTAAGAACCACCCGAGAAGTACAAACTGCCTTCAACCAGATCGAGCAGGCGGCGCAAGATATTGGGATCCACATCAATAAAGAAAAGACAAAATATATGGTGGCAACGTTAGCACCAAAAACCAACCAATCAACAACATCAAACCATGACCTGTGCAGGAAGAACAAAGATAGGAGACTACAACTTTGAGACTGTTGATAATTTCTCCTACCTAGGATCGAAAATCAGAACCGGATGGACGATTCCGTAGACTACATAACGACGAAATCAATGGGCGATACCATGACCGTCCGGTTGTGGATAAAATCCGTCTCAATAGGTTACGTTGGGCGGGTCACTTAATGCGTGTGGATGAGGATGATCCAGCCCGGAAAGTCTATAAGGGCAATATCTATGGTAAAAAAGAAGAAGAGGCAGACCCTGCCTGAGATGGAGCGATGCCGTTGGGGGATCGAGATATCGAATTGGTGGCCCTCGGCGCAAGACCGGGATGTCTGGAGTTCCTTATTAGGGCAGGCCTAGACCGGATACCTATTGTTACGCCTTTGATGATGACGATGACGCCATCATAGGTGAAATCGATGAGAAAATATTCCATCGCTTGCTGCAGAGTCGCTTTGGTATAGGACGACGATGCTCTGGGTATATGCAGCTATTAAGCCCCTCAAGACAACGAAGAATATATTATAGATCTCATTATAAATCAGATGATGCCTATTTGGCAGTTGTCAGTGACAATGACTGTGAAGTCTATTTGTTGATGCTTCATCTCTGGGACCTCTGTTAACTGCGGTTATTACGGCATCCATTTCCCCCCTGTAGGGGACTGATGCCGACAGACTGTACTGTGAATGGCTTCAGTATTCACTCTCTCCTTGTTGGCAGAGGGAATTCTAAGCGTGTTGCAATTCAAGCTCGCATTACTATGACAATGAGGTCCGAGATTTGAGCGAATATTAGCTCCCCTATATGTTCTGGTATTCATCAAGGCGAGGAGGTGGGGGCGTTCGATTAAGTAGTCCCATCTGGAGAGGCCCACTTTTTTTCAGTGAAAATGAGATACTTCCAAGAACCTTCTTATGCGATACTGTTAATTGAATAATCCGCAGTCCGTTATCATTTGTGTTTTTATGTAAGCTGTTTTGTTTTGAGTAGAGAAGGTGCATGCGTTCATGCGCAAACTGCTGGACTCCCACAACGGTACGCCGTTAGACGACCCACTAAAATTCTCCCCAACATCAGGGAAGCAGCCACCTACCGTTTGACACATTACTTAGAGCTAGTCCTCACGCTCTCTTGACTTTCTTTCTTTCACCAACTGGAGTGGGGGAAAGTAATTGTTCGTTCAAGGAACCCCTTGTTACCCGGTCCATCTACTAACCAAGCTCAATTTTCTTCGGAACATGAAGGGCACGAACGCTCTTGCGGTTCTAGATGACTTTACGTTCCTTATCGGGACCACCCGCGCGATCACCATAACGGCCGGGCAGTGCCATAAGCAGACACCACTCGCAAAGCTTCCCGTCTCTTCACTTGGGTATGGCATCAGCCCATATATCCATGCCGTAGAGCTGAACGGACTGCGCTCCTCCCAAAAAAGACGTCTCCTGCCAGATATAGGGCCCTAATATTCGTTATTAGCCGACTCAAAGCTGCAGTATTGTCCGCTGCTGCTGTGATTTGCGCGAAGAAACTAATCTTCGAGTTGAGCATTAAACCAATTTATTCAACCGCTGGTTTTGATTCTATAGTTAATACGCTGATCGATATGGGACGCAGGGTTGGCATTCTCTTTCTGGTCAGGATTATCACTTCGGTTTTTTTGGGCAAGACTGATACCATGAGCAGTCATCCATCCGCTTATCCGTCGCATCAATGTGTCAAGTCTGCGTTGTGCCTGTTCAACAATGGATGCGGCGACAAGTGCGGGAATGTTGCCTACAAAACCAACCGACCAGACGCAACACTTCTATCATGTCGAGTCTTAGCAGACTATCATAGGTAGCGTTCCAGAGATGCGGCCCTAGAATGAAGAAGTGTGCTACTCCCGACATGATCTCCATCATCTTCTGATCGTCTAGCTTCTCACAGAGCAGGGAGCTATCTCTCAGATAATCCCTCAATAATAAAAGATAGCTCGGCACATGGGTGAGTTTTCGAATGTGTCTAACATATCTGTCCATTTTACGGAATTGAAGGCATTTCTGACATCAAGCATTATGAGGAGCACTACCCGTCAAGATTGGCGGTTGTGTTCCTCGGCTCGACCAAACGCCTTCACGACCTCCACAACAGCATCCACATTTCTCTGCTCTGAACCCGACCTTCCTTGGAGATAAATCGCCGGCAGCACGAATCGCTTCAGCGAGTCTACTCCAAATGAGCCCTTTTCCAGCCGTGTCAAGCATACCCAACAGTCAGTATTCAGATAGAACCTCAGGGTGAAAAGGGGGCAGTGCTCGGCGTCTTCCGCGTTGTTGGCGTCAACACATACAGCACGTCTGGGGAATAATGTCCATATAATGCGGTCCATCTGGTCGGTACTAAGAATGTTGGGTTTCGGCAGAGCCCCAATTTTCAAAATGACTAGTTCATAGCCAAGTAGCCACGGGTCTCCATTTACCTTGTTGGTCTAGGTTCTGCCAGTCGTCAGCTTTGCTTTTATTTATCGCACTATGGATTTTACTGATATGTACTCTGCCTTTGTGAGGCTTGCCTCGTCATGGGGGTGAAAACATTGTGCCAAACGGCGGAGCTTATAGTACCCCTTCTGTAGGTCCACCAGTAGGCTTATCAAGGCATGGAAGCTTTAAGAACTCGCCACCTGTCAGCGTTAACATGGATCTGATATTTAAAACTGCGAGCCGGGTTCTGGCCGCCATTTATAACATCCCCTTGTCTGGGTTACGAATGCCCCATTCTAGAGTTCTAACCTTAAAGTCACCTTCAACCAAGATTAGCCCCTCCATGCCCCAAACAGGGTCCTCCAGGGCATCGATCGTGAGTCGAAAGTCGGGCATCGTCTCATTCGGCGTTAGATAACACTAAAAAACATTATCTTTAAACACCAAATTCAAACAAATTTCCCTCGGCATTTTGCAAGAACCCGAAGTTGAATGCCATCCGGCACCCAGATGGCAATGATATCCGAAAGGTCGAGATGCCGTGAAGATAAGTCCTTGTTCCGGTATTTCTAGCACTCGATTAGCTTTTACCTCCACAACGCACTGCGTTAGCAGAGGGGTCCTAGCCTAAATATTACCGATTTCTACCACAGCAAATTATATTCCTACAGCATTAACAGAAGTGATACCTATCCGTTCAATGGTTACGTCTGGACATTCACGCTTTATAACCTACTCCACTTAAATTTTTTCTGTGAAGCAATCAACACATCGAATTTCTAGATAACACATAAGCTTTAGACTAAAAACGAAAGCCTTCTCCCTCAGTAGTCCCTTAACTGCTTCGCAAAACATACTCTCTCTAGTTGTTTTCGGGGCTACTTCAACAAGGACCCGGCCACTCTTCGTTTCCCATATGGAGAATACTTCGGCTCCACTGATTTCGGGATTCATTTTATAGTGGATTCCACTGAGAACTCCCGTAAATGTGTTGCCTTCTCCCTGTTTAATGAGCAGAGTCGGCGGTCTAGTCCTGATTTTTTTCCTGGTCTTTTCTGTTTGTTTTCCTTTGGGCAAACGGCTTTCTGACAACATAGCGTGTTGTTTTCTTTTGCCCTTCTTTCCATTCTTTTTTGGTCACTAGAAACTACTTTGACAGGGTCTGCTTTAGCCACGGCTTCCTCATTCCGTTTTTTCCCCAGTTCGCTTCGCAATGGGCTGCTTGTGATTCGTAGCGCTTTAAGTTTTCCCTTCTGTACGACTGCTTTTTGCGCATCTTCCCTACTATCCACTTTCGCCTGCAGAAGAAAATATGGTCCAGTAGTTCCTCCAGTTCAGTCAGCTGTTTTTTATGGCTTTGCTGACGTTCTTCTGGAGGAACGTTGCTGACCGCATGCGCATACCATCGTGCATTTCCAAATGAACCTTTCCTCTTCGACTCTAGCTAAGGCAATCGGCTGTATTTCCACCAGGTTCGTGTCCGAATCCCTCTGCTCAGGTTTAGCGACTTTGATTGAGGGTTTTTCCGGAACAGGAACACAGTGAGATACTGAAGTTGTCATCTCCGCACCGACAATCGCGTCGCTTTGCAAGACTTTCCCTCTACGCACAAACGCATTCAACTCGGCCTCTTTTCCTGTTATCTGTTAACTCACGCACGGATCAGCGCTCACTCGACGTCAGTCGGTTCGCCCTCCTGCCTCGTAGAGGGTACTCGCATCGTTCTCCGACTCCGTAGTCTTCTCTGAAGGGGCGTCAACTTTATTGAGGCTTATATTTCGAAATTTGATTCTCAAACCCAGAATTTCGCTTACAATGTCAAAGCCGATAACAGAAGGTTTTATTTTTGGCTGACTAAGAACTCTACTCCAAGTAAATAGTTCACTGGATGGCCGCTATTATATGTGGTGTAGTAGCTCTTCTCCAGGAAACCGGTTCCTGCCTAGCGCATCATTCGTAATGTTGTTACATTAAGTTTATATTCGGGTAGGTTATCGGCTAGCATTAACTAGCACGTTCCATGAGGAAATGCACAAATGGTTCGTCCGTTTTCGTTCATGGGTTCGTCTTTGTAATATCGATCCAGCACGAGGCTCCTGAGTGGCTTCGTAGCAATTTGTTTGTCGTGTAGGATAGTGAGCCCTACCCAACCCTCGACCCAGAAGACCAGTTAGTACAATTCGTCCCGTTTTTCGGCGCGGGAGACTCGCCTTCATCCGTTTCCGTCAGCAGTTTTTCATTAAGAACGGTCTCTCAGTGGTTAGCCATGTGGAGGTGGAGATAGCGTTCATTAGTAGAGCTATTATTGTTGGTTCCAAAGGCATCTCCCAGGTTTTATGCATCGTAGGCATCAATTCACGTTTCTTCCTGAGACCTATACTACCCTTTCACCGCCCTGAATAGAATGAATTATAGTTTTGGTCTTTTGATCACCCCATGCTCATAATATCTCGGAATGCTATACGTATACGGAATGTGAATATGCGTAAAGCCCCTTCACAATAATTGACATGTTTAAATATTCGAAATAGCTTTCTAGATGGCCCACGAAAGCTCGGGTGCTACCATTGTAAATTGAAACTGTGCCAATTAGATACAAGGAACACATATACTTATTTGAGAAGATATTGTATGCACGATGTATACGCACTTATCCTTTTTTTCTCCAATCTTTCCTTAAGGAAAGCCTTTCAAGACCTACTTAAGACATATCCTTATTAAACTCGTCAAAATCGTGCACAAGGCGGTTTCAATCAAAATCAGGTAAATTACCTGTAATTCACAGTAATGTCATGAGAAAGAATTTGATGTGGTTTCTTGGGAAAAGTCCTTCAGCATAATTATTGTGGTTTCTAAGCCTTCATTAGTGATAAATTTGTTGTAAGGGGGTGTGGTGCGTATAGTCTGTGGTTTTCCCAAGATTAATTGATATCCGAAATTTGCTTTGTGGTAACCATGAAAGCCGAAGTGAATTTGGAGAATTTGTTAATTAACGTCAATAATTATCTTTACGGTTTCTCCTGGCGAACTTTGGTAAATCTCGATTATGACTTCTCGCGCGGGATTTATCTTTATGGAATATTTTTCGCATCAGATTCATCATTCTAATTGATAAATGTGCTTCACCAAGAATCTTTCTGAAAAGAATAACAATTCTGCTAATGTATTACTCCGTTGTAGCAAGTCCTACATTCCCAATCCAATTTCTATAGCTGAACGAGCGATAAATAAGATCTCACATGTGCCACGAAAACAAAGGCATTGTGAGGCGACGGAAAATATTCTCCATTCGGAAGCATGTATTATCGTAGTATCCATATCAATACATTCACTGTCAACCCCATTTATCCTGTTTTAGCCCTATTAACGCAAATATACAGAGTGAAAGGTATGAACCCGCACACCATTAGCGAGCGCAGCACAAAAGGTATGAACCTCGTTCTGGAGAATAACACGTAGTAAATAGGAATGATACCATGTACGCCTCCTACAATGTACTGTAATCATCCCTCACAATGCAAATGTGAGCTCAACGTTTTCATCTGATTGTAGTAAGCATCGTCATAAAAATCGGCCTAGTGAAAATTCTATTTTTGCCACCGTTCCCACATTTATCTCCCCGGCCTTCCCCCTCCCGTGCAACATTGGTGATAAAAAAACAACAATACAGAAGAAAAGAAGAAAATATTCATATTATTCGCCTTTTATTCGCAACTTTTCCTCATTCATTCTCATTGTTTTTTCTCGCGTTTCTTTCACCCGTTTCATTTCCATCTTTTCAATAGTACCGACGGCAACGATATTGGGCGGACCAGATCTTCACGTTGATAAAGGGAGCACCATAAATTTAACGTGTACCGTTAAATATAGTCCAGAACCACCTGCATACATATTCTGGTATCACCATGACGAGGTAAGGATAAGCGTAAGGACACAATAGCTTTCATATCATAATTACGCTAAAGCACGCTTGAACGCAAGAGCCTTGCAAAGTTTTCCCGCTTGCTCGCGATATAGCGCGATACGGGTCCTTTTATCCTGCATGTTTCCTTGCTGCCCGTGTTATCATTTTTGCATGCCCTCCGCCCCACGCAATCCTTGATCTCGCTTTCGTTCAAAGTTGGCACCATTAAACCCCGCATCCTAAACATTACTCACGTATGTGTATTGTAGCAATTTGTGCTCTTGTGTTTGTGTTTATGTTCCTGGCCACAATTGTTATTATTACTTTGTCCTTTGTGGTTCTAACCACCTACAGAAAAGCGGACGGATATGTGCACAGTCCGCTGGACCATGACAAGTGACAGAGGGAGCAGAGAAATGTGGAAACAAGGACTTCAACGAATGTAAAAAACAGCGCACAGGTGAACACAGTAAATGGAAAAAGTATTAGCCGTACCACATGTAGCAGAAAGTCCTTTCTCGCTCCTGACCTCATGAAATCTCTCCTTTCAATAAATTAACAACTCGATCGAAAATTGCTTGTTCAGATACTCGACACAAATTCGAAAACCAACCACACGAAAAGCTCAGAGAGTCCTCGAAGATATCAAAACGATTGCAGGATCCTATTTCCGAAACCTGATTCCGTTGAGCCTGCTTCAGTAGTGAAATGTAGTATTCGGCAGGTAGTTTAATGGATTTCAGGACGAAAGTAAAACACCTCCGTGATATGTAGTTCGGCAAACAAAAATCTGTTTGACTTTCTCTCACTTTTGCTGGAAAGGCAGTTGTTTATACTAGAAGGATTGCAGGCTACAATGTAGATAGTTGGCAATTTGCAGGGCGTCGGCCAGATTCTCCACTAGAATCTACGAACTGCACATCCTGGCTGATTGTGTTGTCTTGTAAAGGGCATACGCTGCGCTACCACATGAAAGAGCACAATAAGGCGGAGAAAGCTATCAACCGTTTTGGTGTTGTGCAAGGCTGGTGTGTTGGATTCCTCGTGATATTATTAGACTTTTCAGTTACCAGACTATATTAAGACTAGAGCTAAGGTAAATATCCAGAAAACAAGGTATGAATACATTCAACCATACCCATACACATACATTCGTACTCCTCATATTTATTCCAAGTAATATTAATATTTTATTGAAGTACCAACTTGGACTATCCGCTAGCAAATGTTTAGTTCAGTTTAGTGAGGTAGCTCCTAGCATTCAGTCACTTTGTTAGGTTCATTGTATTGTTCGCGGAGGTCGCCTATTCAATAATCTCCCGCCCGCGGTGTCCGTAGACTTCTGCGAACCTAAGAACATTCTCCTCATGTATTCCTCGGAAACTTGGGTTCTTAGCAAGAAAAATTGCGAACTCTTGGCCGCGTTCGAGAGAAGAATCCTCCGAAGAATTTTTGGCCCCCTACATGAGGATGGACGATTCCGTAGCCTACACAATGACGAAATCTATGAGCGATACCATGACCGTCCGGTTGTGGATAAAATCCGGCTCAATAGGTTACGGTGGGCGGGTCACTTAATCCGTATGGATGAAGATGATCCCACCCGGAAAGTCTATAAGGGCAATATCTATGGTAGGAAAAGAAGACGAGGCAGACCCTGCCTAAGATGGAGCGATGGCGTGGGCCAGGACGCCAGACAGCTTTTAGGGATATCGAATTGGTGGACCTCGGCGCAAAACCGGGATGTCTGGAGTTCCTTATTAAGGCAGGCCTAGACCGGATACCGGTTGTTGCGCCGTTGATGATGATGATGATAAGAACATTCTCCAGAGCAAGAAAGTGCGGTGATTTTTCGCTGAAAAAAAACCTTACCGAGATACCTTTATCTTACGTGGACCGTAAGCTGCAAATAAAGCGCAAGGCCATCCCCTCTTCCTCCTCATATTGGACGCATATAACCGAAACCAACACCTTATCTTTTCCATATGGTATTTTAAGGAACAGTGTCCCGTTAAAAGCCCTACTAGCCCTACATGCCCCACTTCTTAAGGAACATCAAAAATACCGCACTAATGGCCCCGGGTTCTTTCACAAAAATTTTCGCTTTCCGGAATTCAATTGTCTCCATTAAGCTGCGAGAATCCTTGTAATTATACCCTTCAGAGTGGACTTGACAGTGGATGGCAGGACGCCAAAAGCTGGGTCCGGCCTCACCATTGTGGATCCAGACCCTTGGTAAGAGATGAAATGACATATATCTCCGACTAGAAAATTTTTCAGAACGGCCGGACCAGTTCCATAATAAAATTTTCCGAGAACATCCCTGCGCCCGATTCATCTATATGACTGAGCCATCGGTGAAGATTACTAGGTCAGTAATCCCATTGTTCTCTTTTGGTCATTACAGCGAAATATGTTTTTCCAAAGATGAATCTAGAAACCATGTAGTCAATAGGCATCAAAGCCACCTCATGTTTGCCAAGGCATTTCCGGATGAATGCATGACATTATGATTGATTGCCTTTCCACGAGCCATGGTATCAAGCTTATATCCGTCGTTGGCTGCTTTCAACTTCAGCGCTAAATGAATAAAGGGTAGATTTAAGATAGCTTCCATCGCGGTACATTGCTCCAGTAATACGTAGGTAACTAAGCCATTGTTCCAGGATATGGTGCTTTCACGTTAGCTGGGAGGTGTTATGCACTCCTAAATACTTAACTATTTGTACAAGCTGAATTTCCGCTCCTGATAAGGTAGGCAGGGTGTAGCTACTCCAATTAACGTTGCTAGTAAACATGTCTAGTCCAGTCTTCCTAGCGTGTACCTGAATCCTTTATAGAGGTCCCAACTGTGGACTACATGTAGAGTTGCAATTAGTACGGATAGATCGTCCACAAATGCTTGTGCAGTGACCGTTCCGCCCTCCAAGAAGCATAGCATGGTGCCCATTACCAGCAACAGTAAGAAAGAAGCGAGAGCCCTCCCTTTGGGTAGCCCCTAACACACCCTACCTCAAATGATCCAACTGATTAACAGCGGATCGGGTCCATGCTGCACGAATGAGACATAACTGAAGGGATATCGCCTCTTCAATTTTTGCCGTAAGCTCGTGGAATGCTGTCTCCATGCCTAAAATGAAGTGCCTACTGGTCTTTCCAGTCAGGAAATTAGACTGATCGGCCTTCAGGCTTTCTCATCAGCTAATCGCTTTGTCTGTACATCCCGCTCTGCCATCGTTAAACATAGCTGACGGCTACGTTCTTTGAAAAACACCCGCTTCAAATTCCATGCTCCATGATAATTCTTAGCTACCCTGAGGCTCTTGTTAAGAACCTCTTTGTATTGATTACAGGCAGCAGTTGAATCAGACTTTACAGATTTGTTGAGGAGCACCCTTGTCGTTCTTCTTCTCTTGTGCCAAATCCGAATTTCGCCATGGCGCTTTACCCTTCTTTGTCGTATTGAGTGAAAATTTCTCTTCGAAAGCTTATCTCATGCTAATTGTGGACATTAGAGTTATTTTCTCTATGCCGGCAATGGATTTGATGCGCCTCCCAGGGATCGCAACTCGGGCTCAGTCCTATTTTGCTTGTTGCCCGATCTGCCTTCCACGGATTCAGAAATAGAGTGGTTTGAGATGAATTCATGTCCATTACGGAATCAATGCGACTGTGATCCGGGAGCGTAACATCGCTTGATACTCTCCACACTCCAAGAAGAGCATCAATGTCTGGAGATGTCACCATAACGCCGATGACCTCTCGCCTATCCACGTTGAAAAAAGTGGGTTCATTACCCAAATTGAGGATCTGCAATTCAGTACTTATCAGATACTCTAATATACTCACTTCTCTTGCTTTGGTGTTGGAACTTCTCCTCCATACATATATAGTGGGTGTTTACATCATATCTTGGTATTACCGCCATGATTTGATACCTTTGATACATTGAATAGCTCTGATGAATGTTCCACTGGAATCTTTGAGAGAGAGTCTTTTTATCTCCCTATTGGCTTTTTTATTGCCGTTTTAGTATCATTATCACATAGGGCATTACCCAAGATAGTCAGGAGGCCTTTTGAAACCAACAGCCAGGAGCGGGATCTATTATTTAAATTGGCAAACAGGACTTGCTGTTATGTCGGAAATTTAAGCCCCTGACTTCCCCACTAACAAGACATGTATGTAAATGTCTTGCAGTTATTGATCCGACGACTGATAAATGCACTTTACGGTGTGCCTTACAATATCCCAAATTTATTTGAGAATATCACATCTCACATCTACGTCTCAGATGATGATGCCGTGGGCTGCACGCCTCTTCAATGGCCTTACGAGACTACACTTGTATTATGACAGTCTCAAGCCCGTAGTAGACCCGTCAACCCGTTTGTTCCAGAATCTTCTTTATATGTTGAGGATATTCAGGACACCAAATTCTCTCACACAACGTTGAGGGACAAGCAGCATTGCCTGAGCCACTTTACTGCGTGGATGCAGACCAAAAGCAAAAAGAGACTTCTCCCAAGCTCTTCGCACTGCTTGGTATCGTAACCAAATAAATTCGTAACGTCGTACAAGTCCTATCCATCGGCTTTAATAGCCTCAGCAGCAAGTGATTTCACCATTGCTGGTCGAAGCATCTTTGCTGACCCATAGAGTTGAGATCTTCGCGGGCCGCTGTCGCCTCGGTTTGGCCTTAGCCGCAGATGCCCCGGACGTTCGTTTCCCCTCAACCTTGGCACAACCTCGGTATTGCCCTTCACTTAGCGTTGGGTTGTCTCGATCGAAATTCAATTTTGGTTCAGGTTTTGTATTTTGAAGTTTTTCATATTTTAAGGCCACGGCCTTAGTTTTACCGGGGAAATTAAGTCGATCTCAATGGAGTCCCTTCTACCAAAACCAAATTAATTGGAAATGGGAGTTCCTTTGTATTCAGAGTTTACCATTCACAGCCCCATCTTGACCCCTGTGACCATTCAGCCCTCTGGACGATAGCCACACCTTTCTTAGGGTTTTCATTCCCGCTTAACTTCAGGTATCCTCCTGCTTTCCTAAAGGATCTTCTTTACTGAGCTCCCTCAACCTGGCAAAATGGCGATATGCTTGTGCACATGCTTATCCAACATGTCCACAAGTATCTAGGTCGCACGAAGTTCTTCATTTTGCATTGTTCCGGTTTGGAGTACCCTGATGACAAGATGCTGTGCAGTTGAGTTGAATAAAGCTTACAGCTTTCAAATAACAGTAACAGTCACGTTCCACGTGCTTACCCTATATTGAGGGTCATCAAGTTCGGTGCATCATCGACAGAAACGATATTATAATTTAGCCCAATTCCGACTCTGCTTGGGTCCATTCCCAGTTCTAGAGCCATTTAGCCATCATCAACGTAGTCGAGGCATCTGAGGAAAGATGACATCGTTCACTGAACCCTTACAAATCCTTACAAGGATAAGGCGAAATGAAGGAAATAACCGATATCAAGAAGGGAAATTATCGGCGAACGACGCTTTACACTCCGTTAAATTTTGTGCATTTTCCTTCATATGTGGCTCTGATAACAGCTATTAAAAAAACAAAAAAGAACTAACGGTTTCGTCCAGAGCAGAGGCAACTCTTCAGACACTGCCTTACCTCTGTCCTGGTGCAGTGTGACCGGAAGTGGCAACAGGTGGAAAAACGCTCCTTTATATAATCGCAAAAACACGACCAGGTTGTGAATTATATTGAAGTTAAACCGCCAGTAGTCCGGTTCAACATCATGTGGACGTGGACTCAGGACCATATCCTAAACAATTACCTAGCTTTAGTCTCGCTTAGACTCAAACTACTGGCGGTTTAACTTCAATATAATTAGCAACCTTGTCATGTTTTTGCCATTATATAAAGGAGCGTTTTTCCACCTATTTCCACACCCGGTCACACTGCTCCCACAGGAGAGGTGAGGCAGCGTCTGAAGAACTGCCTCTGCCCTGGACGGAACCGTTAGTCCTTTTTTATTTTTTTAATGTTTGGGTGCCATGTCCCAAACGAGGGACCCGCGGACCAAAAACTGTGAGAGTAAGTTGCTCTCCATTTGGTCCGGTCCAACATCATGTGGATGTGGACTTATCCCATATCCTGAACAATAGCTATTATGTTAGATTCTCGGGAATGCGCATACCACTTTAAAGACACTATCTGCTCACTCAGTGGAAAACTTCTTCGAAACTGACCGATAGCAGGGAGCAGCTGAATTCCATTCCAGTTTCCGAACTCAAAATTGGTGCCCTATTTCGGATTCTTAACGATCATTCTCTTTTTGCACTCATTGGCAAAGATCTAAGCTTCCCAACAATGCGTGGAAGGAGCAGTTTAGCAGAAACTACAAAAACTGTACCGAAAAAAATCAATAGGAGGAAGACAAGGTCTTCGGCTTTACTACGTATGAGTAAGTTGATGGCAAGATAATTTTAACCTTGTGGATTTTCACCACTGTAATTAGATGCGGAAACAATACCCAAGCGAAACCCAGCGAGGATCTCATTCAAAGTTTCTGTTAGCTCCCCTCTTGTTACGTACATCCAGAGGACATCTCGTAAATCTTCTGCTGCTGGTGATTGCAATGTGTGTATCTAATACTTGTACGCTGTCAATAGGGTCTGTGCTCGAACAAAGTGCCGTCAATTCCGAGACATCCACAAGCCTTTCACCCCTAACGTTGCACTCACGGAAACCGAGTTTTTGCGTTACATGTCCGAGCAAGGCGTTATCAGAACCCTCCTTAACATTCAGATTCCCCAATATAACCGCAATGTTACATTTAGGAAATCGTTCCTATACCATATCGAATTGATCGCAGAAAGCCTCCTTCCCCCCCTATTTATGCGTAGCAACGTACTTTTGTGATCTCACAGTCGAAATTCCGTCTGTTAACAGGTCCCAGAACATAAACATTAATCCGACACCGTATCCATCACACTTACTTTTCCAGGTTGCTCATAGTGCCACAAGAAGAAGAGGTATACTTCCCTGAGTCGTACCCCTGGGCATGGGTTAAGTGAATTACACTGAAGCCCAGTATTTCCAACCTGTACTACTAGTACTCCTGCTGAAGCAGAAGTACGGGAGCATTTTTAGGAGACTCGGTATCTTCGTCGAGGAGTGGTCACATATTAGAGAATCCATCCATAAGTCCTTGACAAATGCAAAATATCCCAGCGCATGAATCAATCCCCTTCAGAGGCTTAGTAACTACTTTCGCGTCATAAAGAAAATTTGAAATTTGCCGATTAGGCCATAAGGTGCATAAAACATTATTTATTTAAGTTACATTTTAAAACCATCAAAGAACACAAAATGAGCTGCCAAATAGCTGGCAGATATCTTGTCTCAATATAGGGCCGATGTGGCAGTGTTGCGAGAGATGGGTTGGACAGGGACCGGTTTCCTAGAGAAGAGCCACTACACCATATACAATAGTAGTAGTATTTACCGGATGGCAAATCAATTGTTCGAAGTAGGTTTCCTAGTCAATCGAAAAATGAAACCTGCTATTATCAGCTTCGAAAATATCAACGACAGGCTATGCACTCTGCGTTTGCGAAATATAAGCCACATCACCATTCACGCCCTTACAGAGGAGACTGCAGGTTCGGAGAAGGATACCTTTTACGACGCAATAGAACGAACCCTCGAAGCCTGCCCCAAGTATGACATCAAAATCACACTTGGAGATTTTAACAGCGAAGTAGGGACGAATCCCGTATGCAGTCGATACTTTGCCTCCCACAACTTACACAAAACAACCAATGACAGCGGACCAAATTAGCAGTGCCACACGAGATGGTTCTTGAAAGTGCCTGGTTTGCATGGAAAGTGGTTCACAAACATACGTGGGCCTCCCCAGGTGAGATCACTTTCAACCAAATTGGCCACTTGCTAATTGAACGCCTTGACCAGTCAGCCTTGATGAATGTCAAAACATATAGATAAGACAGACTCGGACCACTACCTCGTTAGGGTGGTGCTTCTAGCTCGAATAACAATACCACCGAAAATCTCCTCTCACAATCAGGTGAGAGTGAGCACTAAAGCCATCCATAACAGAGTCCTCCGTAACACATATAAGTCGGAAATGGATGCCACATTAATCGCAGTTAACAGAAGTCCTTTAAATGAAGCATCAATAAATGATCTCCACAACCACCTGAAGACTGTTACCATTGATACGGCCACAACGACTCGTTTGACGATGAATGTGAACTAGCAATGCGAAGATCTATCATGAATTTCATCGAGAGGAGAACTGACTTCACGAACGGAAAAAGTAAACTTGGGAGAATCAAGTCTCTGAACTGCAAAAGGACAGGAAGCAACCCTACCCAGCACGGAAGTTATAGCAAGAAGTCAGCATCCTGCCGGGACAAAGAAATCTGATTTCCGGCAAAATGGGCATACTGGAGTGATGGGTAAAGTATTTTGATAAACTACTCAACACCCAGAATATCTGCGAGTTGGAGGTCCCGTCCACTGAAGACAACCGACATATGCTGCTACTACCAAACATGGAAGAAACAATCCGTGTAATCTATCGACTTATAAATCATAAGTCGCCAGGAGCCAATGGAATTACTGCCGAACTGGTTAAATATGGAGGCGACGATCACCTGCACGAAGCAGTTCATCAACTGATGCTCAAGGTATGGGACAGCGAATTAATGCCTGGCGATTCACAACGAGGCATTATCTGTCCCACATATAAAAAGAGGAATGCCAGGCGGTGCAGCAATTATAAGAACACCTTGTTAGTTCCCTCATCCAGATCGAGCAGGCGAGGACATTAATGGAAGCAATACGAAGTACAGTACAGTAACGTCGGCACCAAAGGACAAAGAAGCGACAACATCAAATTGCACTGGTCAAATAAGAGCTATGAAGGTAGGAAACTACAACTTTGGAATCGTTGATAATTTCTCTTAGTCAGGGTTGAAAATTATGACCGATAACAGCTAAGACGAAGAAATCCGCATTTGCACGCGTCTGGCATAGGAGCTCCCGTGATCGGGCTATGTTTTAAGCGGGCCAAATTCTCCTTGACTTGGCACAGCTCGTGAGCCTTCGCCATCTTAGACAAGAATCTCCCAAAGAATTGTTGGCGCCGTACATAAGGATGGACGATTCCGTAGCCTATATAACGACGAAATTTATGAACGATACCACGACCGTCGGGTTGTGGATAAAATCCGACGCAATCAGTTGCGGTGGGTAGGGCGTTTAATCCATGAAGGCGAGGATGACCCAGGCCGGAAAGTCTATAAGGACAATATCTATGGTAGGAAAAGAAGACATGGCACACTGTACTTCAGATGGAGCGATGGCGTAGGCCAGGATGCCTAGCAGTTTTTAGGGATATCGAGTCGGTGAAGCTCGGCGCCAAACCAGGATGTGGGAATTTCTTATTAACGCAGACCTCGATAGCTAAATAGTGTCCGGATAGCTGAGTGGTTAGAGCGCAAGGCTGTCGTACGGAAGGTTGCGGTTCAAATCTCACTGGTGGCAGTGGAATTTGTATCGTGATTTGACGTCGGATACCAGTCGACTCAGCTGTGAATGAGTACCTGAGTCAAATCAGGGTAATAATCTCGGGCGAGCGCAATGCTGACCACATTGCCTCCTACAATGTACTGTAGTGTACCGTTACGGTCTTGAATGAAGTGCTCTAACACACTTCAAGGCCCTGATCCAACATGGATTGTTGCGCCAACGATTATTATTATTAGATAGGATACCGTTTATTGCACCGTTGTATGAATTCGCAATCCCTATCTCACAAGCTAGTCATTACCCAACCAAGGCATTATCTTCTCGGCCAACAATAAATACTATTAACCCGGGTAAAATTTGACCCACCTATTCTCGGTGACGTCTAGGTGCTATATGGCGATTCAGACTATAGTGACACCCCTTTCTTTCTATGTCTGAAAAATATCCTGTCCAGACATTAAGGAAAATTTAAAAGAAGTTTGGAGTTCAATAGAAGATCTGCCGAAATGACTACCTGAAAATGAAGATATATTCTTCAATTCGTATAGACCCAGCGGGTAGCAAATTTTATAAACAACCTACTGTCAGTAGAGAATTGCCTGGACTATACCTAAAACTATTTAATATTAAATTTCCCCAACTATCAACCCCCAAAGGGCACATTGCCTCGTGCCATCGTTGAAACCATTTCCGTCAAATCCTGTTGATAACACATCTCGTCCCGCCTTTCAATTTATAGAAATTCTCCACCACTCTGAGGGCTCATTTTGAAAAGCGTGATTTTCCCCAAAGCCCCGGCTTAAAACGTACCATTTCCACAAAATTATAATTAATTACACTGTTTCTATCACTCACTCGCCTGTTTGTCATCTGGCAACATGAATTAATGACTGTCTACTCGCCTGTCTAGCAACTCGCTATGCAGAACTGGTGGATAAACATTCAGAAAAAACGAGAGCTTGGCAAGGTTCATAAATACTGGAAGCAACAGTGGGAGCTCCTCGTTGCTCAGGACAATAGCTCGTGTATGTGCCTACGTACGCCTGCATGACATAATGTCATATGTCATTTAATACACAGTGTCAGCCCTCAGGGTGTCCTTAATTACTTTAAACTGCTATTTTGTTTATTGCTAGTGCTCGTGTTTGGAAATGTTTGGGAACCTCCCTGTAATATTACCCCCGCTATTTGAAATTTCCTCACCCTTGGCTTGTGTTTCGATCTTTCTGATTTCCTACCCTATCATTCCTTCTTTCTTTTCCATTTCCAACAGGTTATTAATTACGATTCGTCAAGAGGCGGAGTGTCCGTAATTACCGAGAAGGGAGATACCACCACTTCATTTTTGCTAATTCAGAATGCAGACTCAGCGGATTCCGGAAAATATTCATGTTCGCCGTCGAATGCAGATTCCGCCACTGTTAGAGTTCACGTACTTAATGGTATGTATAGAATTTGTAAAATTACTTTTATTCGCATTTAAGCTCTTTCCAACAGCGACACTCTTAACCCAATTCCGTTTTACGACCCATGCATCGGAGGTTGTAACGTTGCAAGGGTACAGCACCGAGGCCGCAGGATAATTCGAAGGGAATTAATTACAGGATATAAAATTGGTTGTTCATGTTCTCCAGTTTATTATATGATGAATCGAAGCTGGAGTGCATATGTTGGGGGAGAAAGTTATTTTTGAGTCGTGAGGCAATTTACGATCCAAGTGCTCTCCAAGGAAAAGCAGAGTAGCACCATTGAATGCATCATTCTACTTCAGGTTGTCTATGAATGCATGGCGGAAATATGCAAAATCGATAATCATGAATTGAAGTAAAAATATATTTTTATCTTTATAGTGGTACTACCATAATTAAAAAGTTACCGAAATTTATTCAGATGAATTTGGAGGAATGGTACTCGTTGCGTATTTGGTCGAAAATTCGTACATGGCTTTAGCAATCTAAGTTCATTTGTTGCACGGCATTCACTCGCCTGAATAAACCCACGTCTCATCTTCACTATTTGCTTGTTGATTCTAAGTTAGCTGACTCAGATTCCACAATGGAAATCACATTTTGTGGAAACATTTAATACAAACCTGTTGTTAAGCATTCAACTTCACTTTCAATATTTTAAACAAGAAATACACAAAACCTTTCATAGCTGAAGCGTCCAGCTTTTGGTTTCCCGTCTTATTATTTATTGATTCCAGCTTAATATTAACTGCACACTAAATTCCAATTTAATCTCTTCTCCTTTCTTCCACCAATCTTGGACATTCGAAGAATACATGCGCTGGTTCCTCCGGGATTCCATCGCAGTTTGCACAATCCAGTGAATTAATAATAATGACTGTTGGCACAACAATCTATATTGGATAAGGGCCTTGAAGTGTATTAGAATACTTCATTCAAGATCGTACCGGTACACTACAGTACACTGTAGGAGGCAATGTGGACAGCATTGCGCTCGCCCGAGATTATTACCCTGATTTGATTCAGATATTCATTCACAGCTGAGTCAACTGGCATCCGACATCCACCCACTATAACAAATCCTCGTCGCTGCAACAGCTCAGCGCTCTAACTACATGAGCCATCCGGACATCCAGTGAAATCTTCAATTTAAATCTATACCGCAGGTTGAGGTTACCGTTAGACCTCAATCAATTGTGAGAAAGTATATGAGGTTGTAGGTGATCTCTCCATTCTTTCCTTCCAGCTACTCTGTGATGGTAATGGCCAACAAGTGTGTGCAATGACCCTTTTTCTAGCTGTTACCATCTACTTATAAATAAGTAGAAAGCGACGACTTTTTTCGCCTTTGATAAAGCAAAGATGCCAAGATGTCAATCGCCATCGTTCCGGAGATAACGGATACCGCATCATCTAAAAGGCAGATCGTATTCTTGTAGTCTTGCTGAAGACCACACTCACTTCATTTGCGTTACATAAAACATGCAACGTTGATTTGATTTGGAACTGCATACAGTAAGATGGAGTTCACCTCTCCGGCTGTAAGCAGACCTACAATTATGCTGCCACTGTCCTACATTTGGCATTATCCTTGCTAGGTCGGCGAAGTCTGCACATTTTATTCTTATGGCGCATGCTGATGAGGACTGTTTCCGTCCTGCCTGACGCTCTCTAAACATGCCTTTACAGTACTGATTGGTTCACATGTGTGTAACTCACCATCTTCGAAATGCTTTACAACCACACTTCGTGCTATATTGTCGGGATACTTACCACCGAGCCCCGTCCGGAACCGGAATATTGAGTACTGAGTATTGAGTCCGCGGAGACAATGGACTCCTTACGTCCATTATACGTATCATACAAGAGCCTCCGTTTTTGCAAGATATCATCAATCCGCGGCAGTGGGTACGACATAGGTAAAACTTTATTATTTAGTTCCCGAAAATCTACGCATAGAACAACATAGGCGGAACAATTTTTCTTCGCCCTTTAGTGGTGTCTTCGGTACCAGGATAAATGGGGAATTGTACGGAAATTTATTCATTTGTCGCTTGCACTGGTCCCGATAAGGGTGGGGTATCCGGTACTGTGGCTTATTCGCGGGCATAGCACATGGCAATAGAGGAATCAAGAACGTTTTTAAGTCCATAGATGGTAACGTATCTCCAGGGAGTAGGAATATATCATTACACCCCAGGCACAACTGATCTCTCTCTTCCTGTTTAAGGGTGTCCGATAGCTCTAAGACCCCCTTTAACTGACTAAGCCTACTAGTGCTAACTTGCCGGTTCCTCCTCTCTCTCCACCGCCAAAGGTTATGGTTTGATGAATATACAAATTCAGGCCTAAAATTCCAAAGAATTAATTTCCTCCGCATTCACGTCGATGAGCCCAACGAATGCAGTCCTGTTCACCGCTCAATCTTCTTCAAACAACGACCAAAGTCCTTCGTCGTTATCAAAAACTTCTTCTGTCCATAGGAGGTACCTACCTAAAATTCCACCATCCAAAAGGGATCACTGGTCATTAACTACATTAAAATTACAGTTGCACCATTCTGCATCTAATTTCACTCAACCTTTATTTGTGCCTTGGGTGTTCCTATCTTCCCCAAACACCCCACTAATCTTAATTTGCCCTGTTACAACGAACACAGACGTTTTTATCAAGCCGCTGTGTCCTTTTCATGGTCATTTTTTCTTCACTCCGATATTAACAGGACTTTCAATTGCTCCCTCGCGATCCACTTCAACTTTTGAAAATATACTCTTCTGCATCTCACAGTTCGCCTCATCACACCCGAGAACGGCTTCTACTCGTTTTTTGCTTGATTCTGTTCCGCCAAATAATTGCACAAACAATTCGAAGGATCGTGATCTTGCGTAGTGCAGAAGTCACAATACTACGCCATCATCCTGTCACCCCACAAAGTTCACGCTACGTCGACTCTGCTGGGGCGACCGGGGAAATTTCTACCAAAAGCACTTTCCCGACGTATGGCAACGAACGCAAAAAGACTCCACCTATCTCAACTTACACTCCCTTGCCCGATGTCCAAACTTCCCACAGTTGAAGCAGTCCACATTTTTTTGCTGTCCTACTGAGGGATGAGCCGGAGCCAATCGCAGGGACATGCCGGGGATCCTGCCCTTCCGCGTCAGACCAAAGTCGATTTTTCCCGGCAGTGTTACGCTGCAGTTATAGTGGGAGGATAAGGGCAGATGTTGCCGCTGGCGTTATTGGACACCGGAAGATACTGTGCAGACTCCATGGGTGGCTAGTATTTCACTTCAGTCGCATACAACGTACTCCTGCAAGGGACTCTATTAACAACCTCACAAATACCCCCGGCCAATTGCTGCCAATGACCGGTCATTGAACCGCGAAATACTCAAAGGCCTTCGGCAGTCGTCCTCATAGCAAACGTCATCCGCTTTTGTTTGCTCCAAAGCCGCAAGGCTTCTACCCACTAGATGGCTTCTTGTACCAGCATTTACCTAACTTAACAGCACTGGCACAATCCGGTAGATGTGAAATGCTAGGCCATCAGCCTATATTTGACGCAATTAAATAAAACTGGATTTTGTGCCTCTGGCCAACGATTATGAAGCCTCATCATTCTGTCTAAAAACTTAGACAGCTCCGAAACGAGGAATGGTGATATTTCCCTCGAAAAGGACGGAATGAACTTTATCACAGTGTCCATGACTCTGGCGTAGACATCATTCTCTACTTCCCTACTTCAGTTCCAGCCGGTGCTTCACTTGCGGTGGGGTGATTTCGACGAAGTGACAATAGCACTTCCTGCTCCACATACACTAACATTTTTCTTCCTGAAACTACGTCGGGCAACTTTGCACTTCCTACTACAATATCGGTCACACACTTGCCGGCCGCAACCAATGAGTCACCACAGTAGTACCGACAATAGCAGCGAGGCTGATGGGAACACCAAACATCGCCAGGTACTTCCGTTCTAATTGGCCAAATATTTCCAGGATCTACCTTTCCTGTGAATTTCATCCTCTCGATCTAAACGCCTCGTAAACTACCAACAGCTGGCACTAAACATCGCGGATTACCCTCTCCACTATTTTGCCCATAATCTCTAAGAAATATATGGGCCAATAAGGAGATAGCTCGCCTGCAGGTTTACCAACCATAAGTAGCAGCAGCAACCGCTGCTTTTCCCATGATGGGGAAATATCTCCTCAGACATGCACACCACAAACAGCTGAGCAAATATGTCCGGTCTAGACCTCACCATGAGCCTAATACCCTTATTCGGTATTCTTTGCAGTCCTGGAGCTTTATTGTCGCCAGGTGCCTACAAGAATTAAGTTCGTATCAGAAAGTCCCCCGGACCCTCCTAGGGGAATAGTACCTGAATATTTTCTTTTGTTTGAGATATGAAGGATCCTAAAAACACACAATGAGCGATTTCCATCTGCTGCCATCTCACCACACCTCGATGAATATTTGCTCATCCATGGATTTTAGAAAGCAACCTGATGTTGTTTTTGCGTTTGGTTTTGGACACAATCCAAAAGTGATTGCCTGATTATGACTGTATGCAAAGTTCTCGTTAACTTGCCAGCACATATCGCGGTGATGCAATTCTGACAAAAGTCAGATCTACAATTGGCCAGAAACACTTTGTCCCATTGCGACGAGGTTTTCTAGCAGGTCGTCAAATGGAGACTTGTGGGGCATAGCAGCCGTGTTTTTATGTTTTCCCAAACAAAGCCCCTGGTCGACAAGCTCGTGGTAGATTGTATAGCATAGCGACGACAAATTTTCATTTGAAGTTAGCTTCCTTCGTACAATTGACATTTGAGGTCCCTTTTACACTTCTACGAAAACTGTCTTGTGTCCACACACCACTTTTTCGCAAAGTGTCGTTTGAAGCACCTCTTTAATGGAACCTTTTCTTTTAGATGGTAAACAATGAATCGGTCCATTTCAAACTTTTCATATAACCAACAACCTCAGCGCTATCTCCGCCTCTAATTGCACTGTGGTTGCTTAAGTACTTCTAGCGGCTTTTCCTAGACTTATGATGAATTCTTCTCAAAAATGTTTGTTTCGGGTCAGTCCATATTCGTCCTTGGGAAGTCAACTCATCCAGAGTTCTGCACTGTATATAGATTTAATATTTCGCGACTAATTCGGACCTTTGATTTTTTCTTCGCCTTTTCATCCATGACCTTGCTCCATCTGGTGTTTTCATTTTTCTAGGATTTCACGTTCGCACTTTTTACACACTGGTCGGCTTTTTTCCTTTTAACTACCTATTTGATTCCCTATTCCAGTCAAAGAGTAGTATAGGTCCCAGGGCGAAACGTGGATTGGTACCCACAATGGAGCATAAAACGCCTGCTGAACTAACACCTACCAAACCCTATCTCCACCTCCACGTGGTGATCGCCGGGAGTTTTTACTTTATAAAAAACTGCAGAGGGAGAAGGATAAAGGCGAGTCTCCCGCGCCTAAAAACTGGACAAAAAGTACAAACTGGTCCTCCATGTCGGGGGTTGGGTAGGGCTACACCCTACACGGAAAACCGATGTTACGAAGTCACGGAAGGAACCTCAGGATGGATTTCAAAACGACGAACTTGGCAACAACGATGGATAAACGATTTGCACATTTCCTCATGAAACGTGCGCTACCTGCATAGACCGAATGCTGCTCAGCAGCTACCCTATACCCTGTCCCAATATAAGGCTTAAGTAACAATGTTGCAAGAGATGCGATGGACAGGGACCGGTTTCCTGAAAAAGAGCCATTACATCATATATTATAGCACCCAGATCCGGCATTCGATAGAGCCAAATGGCGAAACCGATCACGACGAGCCTACCCCGCTTGTGAACGGGAAAAGGCTGAAGTAAAAGAAGACACCATATATTATAGCGGCCATCCAGTAAACCATGTGGTCGGAGTAGGTTTCTTAGTCACCCAAAAAATCAAGCCTGCTGTTATCAGCTTTGAAAATATAAGCGAAAGGCTATGCACTCTGCGCTTGCGAGGCCAGTTTGAAAATATAAGCCCATAAAAGTTCACGCCCCTACAGAGGAAACGGCAAAGTCGGAGAAGGATGCCTTCTACGAGCAGACCCTCGAAGCTTGTCCCAAGTATAATATCAAAATCATACTTGGAGATTTCAACTGTCAAGTAAGGACGGAGCCCATATTCAGGCAATACGTAGGCTCCCATAGCTTACATAGGGATACCGATGATAACGGACTACGGATTATTCAATTGTCAGTATCGCACGAAATGGTTTGAGCGGAAAGCGGTCCACAAACATACCTGGACCTCTCCAGACGGGACCACTTTCAATAAAATTGACCACGTGCTGATTGCACGTTTGCATAGTGCTCCGAGCTCCAATTACGACACCACCTACAATCCCCTCTAAGAATCAGGTGAGAACGAATACTGAAGCCATTCACAACACAGCCCTCCGTAACACCTATAAGGGCGAAATGGACGCCGCAATAACCGCAGTCAACAATGAATTTGTTGATGAAGCATCAACAAATAATCTTCACAACCACCTAAAGAACGTTATCATAAATACGGCCACAGCCGTATACTACTTGGCCCCAGCCGCAAAAAAGAGTCGGAACAGATGGTTTGACGATGAATATAAGCTAGCAACGGAACAGAAGAATACCGCATACCGAGTAATATTGCATTCTCAAAGAACGCGGGCACGCGCAGAGGCTTATGAAGAATTTCGTCGAGTGGAGAAGCGACTTCACAGGGAGAAAAAGGCATGGGAAAACCAACAAGTCTGTGAAATAGAAAAGTACAGGCAGCAACACCACAAGTCAACAGGATGTAGCCTGATACACCTCGATCTTCATCCTGCCGCGACAAAGAGAGAAATCTGATTTCCGACAGAATGGGCGTATTCGAGCGAAGGGTTGAGTTTTTGGGTGAACTACTGAACAAGCAGAACAGAACATCAGCAAGTTGGAGGTCCCGCCAACTGAAGACGGCGGACAAATACTGCCACTACCAAGTATAGGAGAAACAGTCCGTGTAATTCATCGACTAAAAAATTGTAAGTCGCCAATAACCGAGGGAATTACAGCCGAATCGGTTAAATATGGAAGCGACCAGTTACACCAAGTGTTTCATCAACTTGTGCTCAAGGTATGAGATAACGAGTCAATGCCTGACGATTGACAAAGAGGCATTATATGTTTCATACATAAAAAGGGAGATATCACACAGTGCAGTAATTATAGGGGTATCACGTTGCTGAGTATCATCTATAAGATATTCTCTGCTATCTTGCCAGGCCAGGTAGCCCCATACGTCCGGCACATCATTGGCCCATACCAAAGAGGCTTCACTCCAGGCAAATCAGCAACAGATCAGATTTTCTTTCTGCGGCAAGCGATGGAAAAACTGTTGGAATATGGACATCAGTTGCACTATCTATTCATCGACTTTAAAACCGCCTAGCATAGCCTAGGTAAAACTTTACACGGCCATGTGAGAATTCGGTATCCCGACGAAATCGATAAGACTAACTAGGCTGACCCTGACCAATGTGCGAGGCCAAATAAAAGCAGCAGAATCACTCTCAGCGGAAAAGAAAAATAGGGGTCACACACTATGTGGCTTCGTCGAAACTTATAAAAACGATGAAAGGGCTAAATAATAAATAGGAGGAAGTTAGACGCGCAAGAGAGTTTGGCGATCTTAAAGGAACCACAAGAGAACAGATTGAACCACCACACGGGTAACGTTCAATCGAAGCTTCTGAGAGAGTTGGCAAGTGAGACACTAGGCAGTATTAGTGTCACCAGGATCTCTTGTTAAGTAATCTTGTAGCAATTAAAAGATCCCAATGTTAAATAAGATACTGAAGAATGCCACAAATTTTGCGGAAATCCTTATACACAAAAAAATAATAAATCCCAGTTGATGCAACAATCAATTATATTTTATTTTATTTAGATTCTTTTAGAAAGCGTGGAGAGAAAGCACAAAATTAAAATATATATATTATATTTTTTTTTTTGTTTATTTATCACAACCTCGGCAGGTGCCGGATTTTATCTAATACTAACACTAAGTGCCAAGCATTACTGCTCGGACGATCCTATCTACTTAAAAACTAAAGGGGCGCTGGTGGTGATGGCCCGTGGTAAGTTAATCGGAGAATCCGTCGAGAACTCCCCACAACATCGAGCAAGCATGCAGAATGGTGTACTTCTGCATGTTTTGAACCAGACTGTGCGAAAGTCCCAGAACATCAAGGGAAGCCGTGAAGGATTTAGGTACAATACCTGTACCTAACAATATTATGAGAACTGCAACCACCCGCTCGAAACGCCAAATTTCTTTGATTTCTCGGGCCAGTGGCTCATAGTTCACCTTCTTCTCCACGTATTTCCGCTCAATGTTGCTATTATGGGGAATAGTAACGTCAATAATATACGCGGAGCTGCCTGTCTTGTCAACCAACAGTACGTCAGGCTTGTTGTGTGGAGTATGGCGATCAGTCAGAACTTGCCGGTCCCAATACATGCTGTAAGCAGAACTATCAACTACTGCTTGCGGCTCATATCGGTAAACCGGACATGTTCCCATGATCAGCCCATGCTTGTATGCAAGGTTTTGACAGATAACTCTACATACAGCATTATCCCTGGTGATGTATTGCACCGGTACCATAACATTACAGCCAAAAATGAGATGGTCCAACGTCTCTAACGCCGAACCGCACATTCTACACTGGTCGTTCTCCGGCGACCACGTCATCCTGAATGGCACACATGAATCACTCCGTCTCAGCAAAGAGCTTCCCAGCACACAGCCATCTGTTCGACAAATGCAAATCGACAAATGGCTGCCAGAGACAATTCACGTGTTTACCGTGCATTGCCTTCGACTTCCATTCATCGATCCGCTCTTGGCCCGAAATCACCCAACTCAAAGGATTGAAAGATCGATCCTTCAAGTTAAGTGGAGCCAGTTCACAGTCTGCCTTATAGACAGCCGCATGCAAGGGACTCGCCTGCTCTTTGCGGTAAAAATAAGCGCACAGCAGGTCGACTTGGCGATGATATTATGCCGCCACGTCAACCACGCCCCTACCTCCGATGTCACGAGGCAGGTTCATCCGCTCCACGGTAGACTTTGGATTCTTGCATTCCCAATTTGGACATAGTTGTCCGTATCTGCCGCTGAACATTTTCCAGATCAGTCTTCGTCCACGCCAATACTCCGAATACATAAGCCAGGGAAGGGATAGCGAATACATTCAACGCGCTTATCTTATTCTTCCCCGAGAGATGCGATTTCAGCACCAGCTTTACACGTCGCAGGAATTCGGACAGCAAAGCATCCTTCAGATCACCAACTCGAGCATGGGTTCCTTGAACAATTCCTAGGTACTTGTAGAAGTCTGCCTCGGTCATAGCTTCGATGTGGAGGTCACCAATGCTATGTCCGACATGCGGCTCGTGATGACCTTTGCGGGTGGCTTGGATTCGACACTTGTCTAATCCAAACTCCATCTATTATTCGCAATAGACTTCTAAGATGGTAGTCAGTACCAGCATACAGATTGATGTCATTTAAATACATCAAGTGTATCAGTTCGCATTTAGCACATAGGCCATACTTTATTGCAAAACCATGCCCTCTAGCTTCTTCTAGGTTGGTAAGCAAGTAATCGGTCGGGTTCTGCACCGTGTCCTTCTTAGAGATAAGGTAGGTAATCCCCGCAGTGAGGAAGGATGGAAATTCCTCCGGCCGACTCATGAGCTCATTTATACTGGGTGCCAACCGACTGTGTACGCTGGTAAATTTCTTATACCAGAAATTCTGCACCCGATCCAGACCTGGGCCCCTCTAGTTCTTCGAGCTGTTTATGGCTCGTCGAACTTCCTTTTCGGTAACACCCGCAAAATTCATGCCAAGCGTATTGGCATGACGGGGGCCTTCGGCGAATATCCACTTAGCATGCTCAGCGTCGCTGCGAGTAATAAAGCGGTATTGGTCTGCGACTCGCTGCAAAGTCACGTGCGCCAATAGCGGGAAACGCTCGACGAATCTCTGGTGCAACAAGGGGCGGTAAGATGTTGTACCCGCAACCGCCGTTATTTCGTAGTAGGAGCGGATGATGAAGAGGTTCATTTCTTCAGTCCATTTCATCCGCTGCCTACGCGAACCTGCTTAAGTGGTCACCACAGATTGTGGCGAAACAGCTGCAGCAGGCGGAGCAATGCTCCTGGTCGTCGTGGCGCCTAAACTTCGACCCGCCCAGCGACTAGCGGTTTCGACGCCGTGCTGTCCATTGCGAGAGTCCCACCCAGTCACCAAGGCAGACAACTCCCGCCGGTTATCCGTACCGGACCTCAAATTTCTTCTTCTTCTCATTTTTGGTGGCGCATTTTATCCCTAGCTGCCAGGTGTTGGGATAGCTTCCTTAGTGAGTAATCTACAAGACTGCAAAGTTCCTGTACTTTCCTCACCTACCCCTGAGACGCTGCGGTGGCGTATAGCCATTTAGACTGAAGCTATCCATCCATCCCTCCTCCTTTCGCAACCGGGTTTGGGACCGGCTGCTTATTTTCGTTTTACAGAGGATTGTACAAAATACATTGCCTCAATCCTCCCCCTTTATCTGGGTTTGGGACCAGAATGCTATGTAAATTATATGGCAGAATAATTTTACTTCATTATTATCATACTGGATTCTGTACAATTGATAACGCTACAGTGGGAGGAGAAGCATGACACAACTAACATTCGAACCCAAGGCTACTATTCAACTCCGCCATCACGCCCTCAATATCTATCTAGTACAAAAAATAGTCAGTTAATGCATTTTCAAACTGCTTATATTCCGAAATACTTCTCCGCCCAGGGAGAACTCTGAATTTCTTCATCCTTTCCATCCTATTGTGAATAATGGTGCTTGTAGTTACATATGTTCGTAGTCCAAACTTTTCAATGAAACTTGAAACTTGTTTGGATTTTCACATTTGGACCATGAAAGGAAGATGGAACTCAAATGATGTTATATATCAGGATATCATTTGAATGAGTAAACAACAACAGCGAGACATCAGAGAAATATTTAACTTTTCTTATTTGGGGAGTCCTTGATAATAATCCCGAAGGATACCAGGTTAATCTTATGAATATATTCACCAAATTTACACTTTGTAGTCCTAATTAGGATTGATAAGCCGTGTTTGTCCAACATTTCGGCACCCAGAAAAGGGTCGGGCATAATCATTTGAACTCCTAGAACTGTTTGTTTTGTCAAGAGAGCAACGTTAAAGAGGTCATAAGTCAGACGCCACGTAACTTTTCGCTCGGCTACATCCTGCTATGAAAGCGTATGTCAACTTACATATGTACCCATGTATCTGGGGATATGTGCGGATCCCCGGCAAATTCCAGTCTATCCTTATCAACTATTGGGTGGGTGGTTTTAGCATCATTGCCATCATCAGCGTCATCATCATATTCATTCGTTACGCAAAAGTATTATTCGGAAAGAGAAAGAGTGGAGACGAATAAATGTGCGGATGAATCCATGCATAATTCATTCGGCGGTACATTAACATATCAGCCTGGCTGCATGGGCACTTCAGGGCAGTCGAGTGAAAAATTCTGCAACTTTTGTACGGCCGCATATGAATTTCGTGCCCGTTGATGGAAGTTGCAGGCTCATGCACATCCCACATATATTACATATGGGTGTGCACTCCTTACATTACAGTTTCCGCACAAGTATTAAAATTTTACTTAACTTTGCCGGAGAAGTTATAAAATCAGTTGTACACGAGACTCGAGTTCTATTACAATGAAATACGGACCATAACGTGCTCCAAACAGGAATATATCGTTGTTAAATAAATACTGTCTGCCACTGCCACCGGCAAATTCCAGGATAACTATGGTGATTTTATTAGTATGGACGAGAAGTTGGCAAATTTGTCTTTAGAGAGCTTAGAAGTTTCGGTAGTTGTTTCTCATTACAATATGCAGTGCGGGGTAAGTGCGCGTAGTAGGAAATCGACTAAGCACGGTCCATATTATCCATATATTCTCCACTGAACGGATCCTTGCTAGTATTTGGTTGCAACAGCAAATGTTTGTATTCGCCTTGTTGCTATCCGCAGGGATAAGCACCCTCGTAAGTGACTCTGGGAAGAACGGAACATGGAAGTAGATCTTGTATTCCAAATTCAGTTTTTACTACCAGAATAAGTTGCAAGGATGCTCTTAAGTGCTCTGACGAACAAACATATTGACTGGTTGCACGCCCACTCCTTGCATCTATGCAATACGGATAGCAATAGAATATTTTTATTGAATTTTAATTGGAAGCAGCAACAACAAACTCTGTAGATGGAGCAACTGCAGGAGCCGTTTTCATCTTGTTTCACTTCATGCTAAGCCATGGAAAACTTTCCTAATATGATTGGATGAATTGTTCAACAAAGTTGTTTACATGCAAGTTTCATTTTATTGGGAGGAATAAGAACTACGTGTTTTCGATCAACATGTCCAACGTTATCTGGCAGAAGTCCGATGGAACTCGGAACATGAAGTAGAAGGAAATGTTCATTCTTTATCTAGATAATCGCTGAAAGTGATAACTTTGATTTTCCATTCATGTGACCCGTAAACAATTTGCATAGTTTACTATCTATTTTTCGGAAATTTAGGGAGCCAATTTACATAGTTTCGGAAATTCTACGGCTAAATTTTGCTTTTATGTTTCTATTTAACAGTCCAATCTACCCATATCTGATGTCTGCCTTTATATTTATATCTTTATTTTATCCTTTTCTCCAAACATTCGTAATGAACGTAGATATTGGACAATGATCAGATGGTCATTCCAATTCACTATTGTCTATTACTTACAAGGCCATGTTTAGAAAATGGAAGCGTTCGGATTAGGTTCTAGGTCTCCCGAAATCTTCCTCTTCACTCCTTTATATTGAGCGACTACGTTCTCCAATTCCGGAAACTGAACAGCGTGTAACGTGCATCTTTATTGTCATTCTGTTAAGAAAAGTTGCACTACTTTGTTAAAGAACTATTGGGCCCCTTTTACCAGTTACAATGTACCTATTAACCATAGTATCTGAAGCAAGCCCATAACCTCTTATTCTTTTTCTTCAGCCTTTGTCCCGTTCACAAGCGGGGTCCGCAACTCGTGATCGGTTTCGCCATTTCGTTCTATCAAATGCCTGATCTGGATGCAATCGCAAGGCTTTTCAATCCCCCTCCAGCGTATCAAGCCCCCGTTGTTTCGGCCGACTTACCATCGACTTCAAATTCTCGTTACCGCGGATTACATGACCATACCATCGAAGACCCCCCTCTCGCTATTTTTCTACGATCGGTGCAACTCCATATCGATTGCGGGTATCCTCATTTCGAATGTAATCAAAACGTGTCACGCCACTACTCTAACGCAACATCTTCGTCTCCACTATCGCAAGACGCTGTTCATTGTCTTTTATAATCGACCAACACTCAAAACCATAGAGGGCGACAGGACGGACGACATTGCCATAAATTTTAGATTTGAACAAAAAGAGATCACTTTTTCTATTAGACGCTAACATAATGAGTGCAAGAGTTCTTCTGGCACTAAGTGTTACCGTAGAGTATATCAGATGAATAGCACATAGTCAAACGTTTTCTCTAAATCCATACAATGCAATGTAAAGAGGGCGATGCTTCTTACGGTGTTTCCAGTAGGTCTTCAGTTCTTGACAAATCTGTTGTTTCAAAGATTTAGAGAATGCGGTTGTGAAGAATGCGTTCAAAAATCTTCATGATATGGGAAAGTAATCGGATCGGACGGTAATTTGAATATTCTGCTGGACTACCTTTCTTTTTCCATATTGGAACTGTGGGACTTTCTTGCCAGTCAGAGAGTGTTCAACCTTCCTAAATAACCCGATTAAAAAATTCACTAAACCACAGTGATGGGTCCCAGCTACTCGCTTTCCATTCGTTTTATTGCTGCTCCAAATGTCAGCAATGATTGTAAAAGTGGAGGATGAGAAAAGCCATCTATCCGTCACACTTCGACGGTCGATAAGCAAAATACCGTTCTTGTCATTGATGGAACAGAAGTGTTCGATATACTGCGTGTGTTCGTGTCAGCTTTTGGCAAGTCGACACATATCTTTTCCGCCAACCCAATGGTCCAGTTTTGGAAAGATTTTTATAATGGTTGGCATTCTTATAAATTTGCGGATGGGAGAGCATTTTATTATCGAAAAAGTTGTGATATGAGCGTTTCTTTTCACAGACCTTCATTTCAACATCGTCATTCCAAAACCAAGTATCTCGGTTGATACACCGCTTACCTGGCTTGGTGACCACGAGGATTACAGAGGCCGCCTTTATGAAACGTGTCTTTAATTTGGTTCCACCATTCTTCGACAGTCGCAACAGTTGGTAATCGCGTAAGTGATTTCATTTCTTCTTTCTTCTCACGAAATCGCCACCATTTAATTCGCGGCGGGTCATTGCGTTCCTCACGCTGTTTCATCGGTGGCTTACTTCGCAGGACGGCGATCAACGGCCGATGTTGAGGTGCGATGCTCTCGTAGGGAACGGCTTTGCAATCAGTAACAATGGTAAAACGTCTGCGTCTTATGGGGATATAGTCGGTTTGCGTTTTACTGTTCACACTATAAAATGTAGGAAAATGAGGCAATCGTTTAATGAACCATGTATTCATAAGCACAAGGTCATGACTGTCCGCAAAATCGATTATACGCCTTTCACCCTCATTTTGCTTTCCAAACCGCTTTCTCCTATGGCACCTGTTACCGTCTGCCTTTTGACCCACATGACCATTTAGGCCGCCGGCAATGATAATATAGTTACCAGCAGGCACATTGCAGATCTTAGCATCGAGAAGTTGCCAGAACGCACCTTTCTAGGCATCAGATCGACCTGTCTGTGGTGCGTACGCGGTGGAGAAGTGAATAGTGCGATCAGCTGATATAATGGTGAGCTTCATTAGCCAGTCATCAAATCGTTCCGCTTCTTTAATTGCATCATGGGAACACTCTGAGATATTTGTCAACCCCGAATTAAGTGTGTGGGCTACCAAAATAGAAAATTTTGTAGCCGTTTTTACCGTAAATAACAGTAAGGGAATTTTAGCCTACTGCCTAATAATTCAACTTTGCATCTTGTATTAAGTATTCTCTCAGGTGCCTCAACCCACTTTGCAGAAAAGCCGGACAATGTCCTCAACCGTATATGGAAGTTTGGGCACGCTCCGCACAGAACTGGCAGGCAGTGTCCGTAGATATCCCTAGCTTCTCTAAATGATAGTTTAGTCGGCAATGACCAGTGAGTATTGCCACTATTCTCGAGGCATTCTTTTCTGCGCTTGGGTTTGTATCTCCCAATAAGCACCCTGGACTGCATCATGCCTGGTAGGCTGGCCTGAACTGTTCGTCTTCATTTTTTAATGTTATAGCCCTGAACCCGTTTCCGGTTAGCACAGAAGAGTTCTGGCCCTAGTAGAAGCGTCCCTACTCCCTTCTTGGCCTTAGGCCTTCCAACCCAACATGACCTAGAACCCAGAGTATCCAGACCTTATTGTGTGAGCCGAGGGTATTGATTCTCTCAATGCATCCCTAGACCAGTTTGATCGCGCTTGGTTGTCAGTCAAAATAACAATGTTCTGCCCCCCCCCCTAGTTCCTTCCAAGATTAAAGGAGACACGTCTGTCTCTAGCGTATATTCCCGCCGGGAATATGCTAGTGTGCTTACAAATTGGTTTCAAATACATTTTCCTTGGACCAATGACCCCGGTACCCGCTCTCTTTGCTCTGAGGGATCCGCCAATGTATCAAGTAATCAGTTACCTTTTTAAGCCGTAAGTCACAGCCACGCTCTTCCAGTTTGCCTTGTTACTCTAACATGTTTCAACCTTCTTATCGAAATGAAACCTCGTTATCATGTTATCCATTGGTGTCAATAATTCGGGGTACCGCCTAGAAAGAGTATAAATAATCCTTCACTTTAGGTAGCTCCCCACTGATATTCCCAGCCAACCTGAAGAGTGTCCTCCTTGCTTGCATCTGTATGTGCGGATGGAGAGGAGTTAATCCCAGAAGTACCTCCAGGAATACCGTTGGGCATATCCTCATTGTCCCACTGATCCGCACGCTATTTTTGTACTAGCTATTGGCTCCGTTATTGTTTGGAGCTTTTCTCCGCCGTCGGAATATCACTCCCCTCCTCCGAAACGGCGCTTTCCTGCACGTCGTTGCCAATTTAGACAAGAAGATATAGGTCGTTCAGCTTCTGCTCTTCACTGGGCAGCAGATCTACTTCCTTGATTGATCTAGTCCTTTCCGCCTCTATGACCTCCAAGATTCTTTCGAGGACTTCGGTAAGTTTTCCACTCGATATCTACTCTGATGTGTTTTTCCTCGGCGTCTCGCTACGCACGTGCAAAATCTATAGTTGATATGGCAACTCTGACGTTTGATCGCCTCCAGGGATTGATCATCCACCGCGAACGTGAGAAGTGTACTCTTGCCCTCCACCTTGTTTCTGAAGGATCTCCTTAATCCCGAATGGAGATCCTCATTCTGAGCGATTTGGAGGCCTATAAGATCTTCCGTCTCTAGTGATGCGGCTTTGGAAAGAAACACTGTCACCATGTGTGCTCCTAGTGCAAGCATGTGGCTTGATTGAAGGTGCATACTGGTGAACACAAGCCTGACGACAAGGCCTTCAATAGTTTCCTGTTCCTCACGAGTATTTGCTAAGGAAACGTTTTTGGCAATATGACCAATTAAATGCCCTTGATTGCACTAGCATAGCAAGTGGCTTCCTGATTCTTGCCTTCACACTTGAACTACCCGGGTTCTCTTCGTTTTCTTGGGTTTAGGTTTGGGGTATTTTAGCATTGCCGTCATGTGGTCAATCTCTTGAGGGCCCGTTCTGGTCTCACTCCTTCCTTCAGGTAACGCAAGTACCATTAGGTCACTTAGGTTTGTTTCCTTCTTGACCTCTGATGTACTGATCTCAGACGTGCTTTTGCTTGTCACTGCTTATTGAGCGGTGGTTTTTGTTGTATGCTAATGTTAACCTTGGATCCACCGCTTGACGTCCCAACTTCTCCCTTTTTGGATGTAATCACCTGGCTCTCCGTGGAGATGTGCAGTATGGAGCTTTTGAGCCCCGCCGTGGCTTACCGACCTGTAGCACGACAAGGTCAAACTTACTCACTGATACGACCAGGTCGAATACAGTCAGCTAGCCCCGACTACAAACTGTCCAATGGGTACGGTTTGCATGATACTATGGATTAGGGAGGTATTTTTCGACTCCCCAGTGTAGATCCATAACGTTTTGTTAATAGAAAGGTCACCTCGTACAGGGTGTGGCGATCACCGCTCATTAACGGACTTGGTAAGCGAGGGGCTCGCAACGAGACTGCTCACTCTCAGAGAGAGACCCTAAGGAGCTATATTCGGCGTCTGTTTATCCTGCAGTGCACTGCTTGGCCCCTAATAAATAAGTCATGCGCCTAGGAATTCTTCTATTGTTTGAAGAGCATATTGTTCGATTCGAATTCGCTAGAGCTTTTGATTGCTGAGCTACTCACTGATATACAACAGTCATCCTTCATAGGTAGGTTTCCTATTTGGGCGATTAAAAGGTACTTTTTATAGATTTGTGTGGAACAAAACCTTATTAAAATCGATTCAGACGCCTGTCTGTCTGCCTTCATTAGTTTTTCTACCGCGCTCCAAGATGTTTCACAGGATAGCATGTGGTTCACGATACTTTCGGGTGGCAAATGCGCCCCGGCGACAATATCCACCTCCGCCCTGTGCGGCGAATCTCGGACAGTTAAAAATAACGTGTTCTACATCCTCCTGAATCATGTCACATATTGGGCAATATAGGGAGTTGTCCCGCCCAAAACGGTAAAGATGTGCACTTAGGAATGGGATTAGATCGTAGTTAACCTGTTCATGGCGTCATTTAATCCTCCTTGCGACATCGCAGTAAAATTTTTGGAAAATAATGTAACTCTGGATGCTTTTATGCTAAACTTTCAAGATGTACTTTGAAATTTAATTTTTGATCAATTATGATTACCAAATATTTGAGCGCTGTTTGCGAGTGCATGGTCTGTTCACCGGTACTAATCTTCGTCGTTTGATTACCCAAATTGACTCGTTTGTCAAAATCTCGATCGCCTTGATGTCTTGTGCCACGATAGACACCCCTTTGGAGACCCCATCGCATATTATTATCCACAGAAGGGGACCGACACTTATGGAACCCTACAGGCTGTCGCTTTAGGTCCATCGTCCGAATCGTAATAAAATCTGAACGCGAAATGGCCATTGCTACTGTGTGACCGGAAAAAGGACCAAAAATAATCTCAACAATATTCACAATGTTGCAACTATATTTGTAAAAGTCGTAGTAAAGACGGTATTCTATTCTAAATGTCGAATATAAGCAGTTTTACGAACATTCTAAGGAACTCGCTTTTTTCGTTAATATTTTGAAGTTAGATTTTTTTCATATTTCTTTGATCTCAGAAAAGAATTCTGTTTTGTTTAAGCTCAGAGCCTAATTCAACCTAAAAAATGTGTTTAACAATAATCGTTGGCGCCTCAATCCATATTGGATCAGAGCCTTGAAGTGTGTTCGAGCACTTTATTCAAGACCGGAACGGTATACTACAGTACACTATAGAAGGCAATGTGGTCAGCATTGCGCTCGCCCGAGATTATCACCCTGATTTGACTCAGATACTCATTCACAGCTGAACAGAAAAAAGACGTTGAAATCATACTCCGACCATTTTTGTTGCAGCCTTAACATGCTGCTAGTGGTTTTAACTGACCGCTTAGCAGCTTGCTACAACCTTGAAGAGCACATCCTCCAGGAATTCTCCTGGAACATATGCTTTCAGAGGGCCATCCCGGATCCCATGGTACCAGATAACTTCCGATGAGGCTTCATAGCAACAGCCACCTCAGATGTGTCCCTTGCAGACTCGGGTCTAATCGTGCTCCTCGGGTATTTGGCGACAGCACTCAACAGCGGATTGACTGGAATTAGCTCGGAGCGGGGAACTGCTACGAAACCTCTCCAGCAGTCAACTACTGTTCTATGGGCAATACAACACGCAAGGCGTCACAAGGCAACACTGATACAACACATAAGACTAGCGGCTGTCCACCACGGCCACTATTCATACGTGGCCCGACCTTTCCCACATACGTTCTATCTAAGCTGCCACTCTCAATCTAACAAGGTTTTGACGGCAAGTGGTCCTAGACCCTCCACCTGATCCATACTTACTAAATCCGTTTGCAGCAAATGTGCGCCCCTCCTGATCTGTAGGCCGTAGCATGCCGGACTACCTCCAAATCAAGAGGAGGAAGACCCAACAAGACCTGCATGGCATCGTTCGAAATTGTACGACATACAGAAAGACATGTTAACCACGCCACTGGCTGACAAGCGTAGAATAGTTTCCTAGCCTGTGGGGACCTGTACGTAAAGCATGAAAGGAAGAGTACCGCATATATGAACCGAGCAGCTTTTCTGCTTAGACGCCATTCACACATCATCACACGCCCCAACATACACACCAATTTTGTTAAACGTGGCTTGAGGTCACGCAGGTGCAAGAACAAGGACATACGCCCCCGGATTATGACTCTCAATTATGTGACTTTGTGTCGGTATTTCAAACACACTCCATTCGATTTCACCAAGGACGGACGACACAGGCAGCCTTTCAACATCATCGCGGCGGTTTTATCCGTTGAAACCGCGACGCCGACTTTTAGAGACCACATGTTAACGATGCGCATGTACTCAGTACCCCGCTGCTTGAGCTCAAGACGACTGTTCCGACTGTTCCCCTCAAAGTCTATTTTCATTCCCCGATTCCCAGGCTTTGCCGAAATTATAATGCAAAACAGCTTGGTCCTTTTAACTTCCCTACTTTAAGTAGTTTTAAACGTAGGATAAGTTTTCTGCTTTCTCCTCCTCCTGAGGACAATAATTAATTGGAATTCTTTCTGTTTGTTGTCCGTTAATTAAATAAATAAATAAATAAATAAATAAACAAGAATGAAGAGATTGTCCGCGTAGACAACACATTTAACTACAGTAGAAAGCTCACCCAGCAATTCATCCATCACCAGGCTCCATATAAATGGACCTGCGATAGATCCCTGTGGGCAGTTGTGTTCCACATTCACCCACACACGCTCGTTGCCATCTTAGACGGATGCTATTCTACCATGGAAGTAACTCTTCCACAGATCTAATTCCTGATCTGTCAGCCACCAGATGGGATGTTTTCAGTCGCTGGACGATAATCCTCTCCAGGACCTTACCAAGGGCCGGGAGAAGACATTTGGTCCTTTACAACCGATGATTGCACTTATCCTGGTGACTTCAGAAGTACAACCACCCTGGCAGTCTTCCAGAATGCTGGGAAATAACCCTCCCGTAAGCAGGATTTAAACAAACACTGGGCATCAGCTGGGATGGTCGGCAAGATTGCTTTGCACATCTCGCCAGTCATCCCATCCCCTTCGGGTGACTTCGGAGACCTGAGCATCGCCACGCTCTCCCCCTCAGGGAAGAAATTTCTTCCCCTCCTTCAGCACGACCGTTAACAGACATCGAGGGTTCGGTCTCGGAATTCACCCAGCAAAACCCCAAACAGTACCACGTCATGTCAGCATAGGTTCACCGTTCATCTTAATCCCGGCTATGTCATTATTACGTTTCAATCTACATACCCGGTGGACCATTCCCCAAGGGTCATTACCGACGAAGCGCCACCAGTCTTCTTCTTTAGACTCCCAAACTACTACACAGAACAATCACAACACTCAAAATACACTTAATTTCGAAAAAGGAATGAAAGCACTTATACCTTACAGTCCTAGAAACCGGATGCGTCAATATGTGAAGATCACTGGAAAACTTTTAAGATAACTCAAAAAACATTCTACACTTCTACCCTTTATTCAATACTAACTACAATCTAATATTATGTGTGGTTCATTATTACTTACCCAACGATGAGCCCTCCGCACCTATAAGAGGGAAATCGATACCTCAATAACCACAGTCAACAAAGATCCTGGAGATGAAACATTAACAAATGACATCACAATCACCTGAAGAACGTTATCATAAATATGGCCACCAACATACTTGGCCCCAGCCGCAAAATTGGAACGCTCGTTTGACGATGAATGTAAGCTAGCAACGGAACGGAAGAATGCTGCATAGCGAGTAATGTTACATTCCCAAAAGACGCGGGCACGCGCGGAGACTTATCATGAACTCCGGCGAGCAGAGAAGCGACTTCACACACGGAAAAAGGAAGCCTGAGAGAACCAACAGGTCTGTGAACTCGAAAAATACAGGGAGGAACCGCACCAGGCGCGCAAGTTTTACTAACTAGTCAGCAGGAAGAAGCCGCACGCCCCTCGATGCTCATCTTGCCGAGACCAAGAGGGAAATTTGATTTCCGACAGAATGGCCATTTTGGAGCGACGCATTGAATACTTTGATGAACTACTGAAGAACCAGAACATCCGCGAGTTGGAGGTCCCGCCAACTGATAACGACGGACAAAGCAAGAAAAATTGCGAACTCTTGGCCGCGTTCGAGAGAAAAATCATCCGAAGAATTATTGGCCCCTACATGAGGATGGATGATTCCGTAGCCTACATAAGGACGAAATCTATGAGCGATACCATGAGCGTCTGGTTGTGAATGAAATCCGGCTCAATAGGTTGTGGTGGGCGGGTCACTTAATCCGTATAGATGAGGATGATTCAGTCCCGAAAGTCTATAAGGGCAATACCAATGGTAGAAAAAAAAGACGGGGCAGATCCTGCCTGAGATGGAGCGATGGGGTAAGTCAGGACGCCAGACAGCTTCAGGGATATCGAAGTGGGGGACCCCGGTGCAAAACCGGGATGTCTGGCGTTCCTTATTAGGGCAGGCCTAGACTGGATACCGGTTGTTGCGCCGTTGATGATAATGTTATCGCTGAGTCCTCTGTTTGCCCTATTACACTTACCTAATAGTTGTTGTTGTTGTTGTTGATACCACACAATTTCACACATCGCACCGGTCAACTGTTAGTTAGCACATTTTAGATGCAAACTGCAGCCGGGTCCACTGGGACCCTCGATACCAACAATGTACAAAGTATCGACACTAGTTAAGGATGGTTAATATAGGAACAATGAAGGTAAATTTAAGTTCTCTACAAACGTGCCAGGTGTACCATGCCTACAAGTTGTGGGTTATCGGTACATCAGAGACGTGCTACTATTGAAAAACGTTCACACTATCAAAATTTTCATCCGTAATCACACCATTTATCATAAACAACAATCTTACAAATACAAATTCTTTTTAGAATGACTTCCCAGAAATACCGGTCTTAAAATATCTAAAGAGCTTTCTTGATTTATGTAATTGACCCAAATAGCATACACGTAAACTCTTTAAGAGGGGCTACCTCATATAAGACCTTTACTGAACGAGCTATTATTAACGAGGATTTTACCAAATATCAGATTTACCTCACGAGAATTCATTTTTTCAGTAGACTTATACCCTGCACGCAAAAGTATTCAACATTGCATAGTAGATTTGAATTTAATAGCCATTGTAGAAGTAAATTCCACTTCTTTATGTTCCCATGGCGGTGTACTGGAAACCAGAGTCGTGCATTGATCTGGGAGCTCAAGGGAAAATCTTTTTTGTCCTAGAAATAAAATGTGCAGTCTTTAGCTTGAACACAGCGAAGAATTTAGTTATTTTTATGTTTTTTCTTCTGCTCTCTGAAAATTGTGTATCGTTAAAGAATTGTTATTCCTTTATTCATGTGAAGACTTGCCTTTCGCCTTTTTTCTGCTTAACAATTTCTTTCGTCCGCATAGACGTTCCTTCTCTTGAAATTGTAGAACGAACCTTTCTAAGACGACTTAAAAACTCAACCTTTTCTCAACAAAATCTTCAAAGAAATAAAGTTTTCCAACATTTTTTTGCTAAACTTCTTAACGACGTTCAACACAAAGTGCTGGACCATAAATAAGTAAATATTATACATAAAAAATTCTGATAAATTTTGCTAACAAGGAAAAAGTCGTACTTGGCCACGATGAAGCTGTTGAAGAATTACGTCCAGAATTTTATTTCTTGTATTCGATAAATCGTTCAAAAAATATCTAAAATGACGACTGAGTTTAATTTCAAATGATTCGTACTCGCTAACAAAATCGCTGAATAATCCTACTTACCTTTCACCATGGGTACCGTTTAATGGGTGTGAGATTCATTTAAGATACTTCGCCGTAGAAAGATAACATCAAACAGCATTGTGTCTTCAAGCTTGAAACCAATTAAAACAATCCCCTCAAAATTAAACAATTCAAACTACTAATTAGCTTTTCTTACAACCCTAAGTAAGTTGCGGGAATTAAAACGCGCTGATAACACTTCGTGATAAACTTTCACGATAACGCCAAAAGTTTCCGTTATCACCTCCTCCAGAGTACATACCTAACTCTCTATTCCAGTCACTTTAAAACTCAAAACATCTAACTCGTATCGTTAAGATAAAAGCGCCTCGGCACGATATACCCGCCCAAACTAGCTTTCCACAAAACCTTCTCCATTTTCATTCGCACGGTACTTTACAATCTATTAAGATTCCAGCGAGATATCGATTTGTTTATGGATAGGATATATAGTATACAATAAAGGACTTAAGCATCCGACAGCAGTGTCTGAGATCCTATAATTTAGCTGTACAATCTAACAGCAGAGCTTAACACAAATTAGGTTTAGAATTCCCTGTTGTTACTACTTCTATTTGCGCTGGTGCCGCTACTTTATCCTTATTAGGTAAATGGGATTTCTTTCCGCTGAAAAGCGTCTCCGACGTCTTAGTCTGTCTGGGCCCGTTTTTTCCTATTTTCTGTTGGGTGAACTCCTTTCCAAACGTCCAATACATTACCCAACCAATTACCGTAGTTTTTATGAAGCTATTAGGATAACGAGTTACAATAAAACACATTTCATCTTGAAATTGTTCGTTGTCGTCGTCATCTCCGAAAGGAGCTTCCTCGCACTCAGCTTAGTAGGGATATTTCCTGTGACTTTTAGTAACAACAGTGCCCTTGACATGGATGCCTGCAATCCCATAAAATGGTTTTCCGCCTTTACGACTCTATCAATTTTTGAATTTGCTCTTTCCTTTCAACTAAAAATGCAAAAGGTTACGAACCAAATCTTTATCCTGCATTCAGATTCACCTTACCAAAATGATTGCAGAAAGATATTCCCTGAATGAGCTCAGCAGGCACATTTACATACTTCCAATAGAATCATGTGTACTAAGGCAAAGCTTATATTCTCGATGGGAACGAAATTTTATGCTTATACGGACTTCCAAAAGCATTCACAAATATTATGTCAAAAGTATCTCAAAAGAGGATCAGTACAAAGCAGCCACAAACCGCTAAGCGCTTAGATACGAATAAATCTGTGGGTCTCTATTTTGTTTAGGAGTTGTTCCCATTGACTACCACCTGAATTTTAACGCAATGCAGTGCAATCGCGAATTCAATACCCTATCTATCCTAACTTCTTTAATTACGTTAAGATCTACACCAAACTTTTAGTTTTATGACGTTTGGATATTTTAGACTTCGGCGTGGTGAGCATATTACATCCCTCGAAGTGGATTGTATTATCATTACTTTTACTGGAGTCACTGGCACAAACACGAATTAAAATTTTAAAAATATTTACATAAAATATGTAGCAAAAGATACCGTACATGAAAGTAATTTAAGCTGTTAAAAATCATTACCTTTTATCCTCGTACTTTCTTTATTTAGGAATAATTGGGTTGCAATTGTGCATGGCCCATAATGTATGCAAATTGGGTATGTCTGACAATTCATTTCAATATGACACGAAATTTGTCCTATATACTGTATGTGTACATAATTTGATGATTTCCACCAAACTTTCCAATAAGATGCTGCAACTACTACTACAAAGTTTGTGGTTATACGATAAACATAAAAGGCGTTGCAGTCTTCTTCTTTCTTCTTTTTCTTCAGCCTTTTTCCCGTTCAAAAGCGAGGTCGGCTCGTCGTGATCGGTTTCGCCATTTGGCTCTATCGAATGCCTGATCTGGGTGCAATCTTGAGGCTTTTAAATCCCCATCCTGCGTATCAAGCCAACGTTGTTTCGGCCTGCGTTTTGCTCGTTTATCATCGACTTCGATGTGCAGACGAATCCTGGCAAGTGAATTCTCTTTAGCACGAATTACGTGGCCACACCATCGAAGACGCCTCTCTCACAACTTTTCCACGATCGGTGCAACCACATAACGATCGCGGATATTCTCATTTCGGATGTGATCAAAACGTGTGACGCCACTAGTCCAAAGTAACATCTTCCTCTCCATTACCGCAAGGCGTCCCTCGTTGTGATTGTGCCCATTTCATGGAGATCGGTTGTCAAAAATTCAGTTTTGTTTAGATTCAATCTGAGACCGTGTTGCATGGGGCGATCATTCCATTTTTGGACAAGTTGCTCGAGATCATTTTTGCTATTAGATGCTAGGAAAGCACCATCTGCATAAAGCAGTGTGTAGGGCGCAGAACGTTGGATATCCGGTGTCACGGTGTCCATAACAAGAACAAAGAGGAGTGGTAAGAGGGCACTTCCTTGATGAACACCAACAGAGACACGAAGCGGTTTTGATACACCCGCTATACTTCAAACTTTACTTTTCGGATCGTGGTAGAGCAATTGTATGTAATGAACCGTCCAAGAAACCTACAAGATTTGAAGACCAACATGCAAGAAGAAATTGCCAACATAACACCTGCTATGCTAACAAGAGTCATGACAAACGCCAGAAATCGGTTTACGCAATGTATGGAAAATGGAGGACGTCACCTAACAGATTTGATCTTCAAAACAATGTAAATAAAAACTTTAGACATGTACCTACATTATAAAAAATAAATAAATATTTTCCGATGCATACAATAGTTTTTATTGAGTTTTGAAAAAAGGAAGTTATGCTGCCGCACCCTGTATATGATATAGGCAGATTTTGTAGGTAGTTTCTGACAATTGCCCTTGAAACAATTGACTACTTATGTGACGGAAAGGTAGTTAGATTGGTAAGTATCAATGGCCGCTCCAAAGAGCTCAGTTAATCCTCCGGTGCGCCATTTTGATGCTACCAACTCCTGACACCATGTCTGCCGTAGGAAATCAAGGAACAATGGGAGCAGGCTCGATGCGGTTGAGATTTTCAGAGCCGGCCCGTAAAATCGACGGAGGATAGCAGCAGCAACTAGAGATCTCCTTGAAGTCTGTACGAAATGGTGCACCCATCGTCAGTAGACTGACTCTAGCTGGAAATGGGCAATCGCAAAGGAAATGCCTGAAAGTTTCTCTCTCCTCCAAGCAACTTTTACAATGTGAATTATAGTATGTCGAGTCTGGCGGACTGATTCCATATAGACTAGTGCCCTGTGCAGATCACCGTAATCTTATATGCATTTGCACGCGTTTGGTACAAGAGCTCTTGCGAGTGGGTCTTTTTATAGACTGCCAAATTCTGCTTAACTTGGCGTAGGTGGTAGGCCTTCTCCATCCGAAGTCAGCGGCTACTAACTAGTTCGAGTAGATTGAGCTCCTGACAATCGCCAGCAGGACGCGCAATGTGCTTATAGAGGAATGATTAAGTGCAAAGCCCCGCCTAGCCAGTCTGTCAGCCTGTTCTTTCCCCACTATGTCCCTATGGCCGCAAAACTCTGAGAAGGGAGATTTTTAGCGTGCCGCCCAAACTGACCAGGGCGCCCTCCGTCGGATGTCGAAACTGAGCACAAAGTCGTTTGGCGGTCGGTCAAAATGGCTAGGATACCCTTAGAACTCGGATCTTCCTTCAACGATCAATAGAATTCCAGTATCGCCAGTACTTTTGCTTGGAATACACTGCCAAATCCTAGAACAGGCTACGACTCGGCTACGTTGGGTGTATCCAAGAAAACCCCCCGTTGGAAAAGCCCAGAATTTCCGTGGTATTTATTCCAGGATGTTACTATGGCCGCAAATCCTCGCGGTTCAACAACCTGAATCACGTAGTCTGACGGCACTACACACTGCAATGTATTTCACGTATTGATCCAGGGAGGTACAAAAATATTAGCACCTAGAGACGCGATTCTTTAAATCCTATTCAGCTTGGTTCCATTTTACATCTTGCTTAGTGCCTGCCACCCCACGATAAAAACGTACGTTAGGATGGGACGAACCAGGACTGTGTGCATCCGTAGAACTATCCTCGGCCAAAGACCCCATTTCCTTATAAAGCTTCTCTTATAGACATAAAAAACCAAGGAGGCCTTTTTAACCCTCAGTTCTATGTTCCGTCACCAATTTAACTTATGATCCAAATTCACACCCAGACACTTTAGATTGAAGGAAAAACCAATATTTATGGACTTAGCCGAATGGAGGTGGAATTTGAGTACCCTTCTCTTGGTGCTTCGGTTTGGTTGAATTTATGCCTAGTCCACATCTTGCAGCCTACAGGCGCCACTTTCCTTGTCCTCCCTCTATGATTTCAATCATAACCCTGACACAAATATCACCAAGTCACCGGCATGCGCCAGTACCTTCTTCCGGCTTCTGACCAATATGCGAAGAATTTCGTCCATTATCGGAACAATGCAGAAGTGGTGCTACCCTGGGGCGTACCTATGCACACAGCTCTGGCCGAATGGCTACCTCCAGATCAGACTGGTTTATGCTTGTTCTTAGCATAGATATTATCCATGCACTAGATACCACTCCAATGCAACCGGGTTAGGGCCTCCTTGACGGCGCTGGTACCAATGATGTTGAATGCTCTCTCTATATCCAGGAAAGGAGCTAAAATATATTGCTTACTATATATTGTAGCGACCGCTCAATTGTGTTCATTATCTCGTGAAGCGCGGTTCCAGTGCATTTGCCTTTGAAGTAGGTTTGCTAAGACTAGGGGAAGGGCATTTTCTCTATAATCGCCCTTAAGTGAATGTTCAGAACGCTCTCCACCTGGAAGACGTTTCTTGGCCAGGATCTTTCTAAGTTTGACAAATTCGCTGGTGCCTTCCATGTTCTGACAATACAAGCAGGATCGTACCCTAGCAGTTTTAATGACCAACTTGTACCTCTGAAGGCCTGTTGACGGCCTCCCTGGTTAGTTTCCTGAGGCTAAGTAGATCTTCATTCCACCATATTGGCAATGTCTTCTTGCTGTATTTAGCACTGCACGAGACGTTAAAGAGTTTGTCTGCCATGCCAATATTATCATTTCGGGCATCAGAAAATTTGTTCTTTATAGCTTGCTTAAACTTACTCCAGATGATCCTACTAAGGTATATGAAGGACTACGAATGAAATCTAAATTAAATAGTATCCAACTGTGATCTGAAAACCGATCTCGGATCAGACACTCTTAAGATTTCCATCCTGTCAGTTAGTAGGGTAATATCATTCAACCATCACAGTTCTCCGGACTAGGAGAAGGGAAGGTCGGTGCCCCTGTTACACACCAATAGGTTTGTTATCTAAATCTAAGAGAGATTCACCTCTTTCGTTTATTTTCGGGCTACACCAGAGCGTAGCCTATCAACAGGTTGGCTTTTTTGCTGCGATGGTGGGCTTCAAATGTTAAAGCTCTGCTGGTGGAGCCACCGATCAGGTCGTGAGCCATGTAATCCGAGGAGATATACACTTTCTCCGCTCCTGCCTATTTCAGTTTGACCAATTTAAGCCGATGGAACTTAGGCCCAGACACAGAGAAGTATACAAACCCTTCCTTGCAGGGATATTTGCTCTTGGTTTGATAAGTGTCTTCTGTGATGTAAAATAAATTGTAATATTTGCTTTGAAGCCCTTTGATTATCTGGCCTACTTCCATCTAGGCCCCCTTTATTAATATGACGTCGATGTCTTCTTGTAGGAGGGGGACCAGCAGATCAGCTGAGGTGCACTTCGAGTGCTGCAGATTTATGAATCTGCGCCACCCTCAACACGAACTGCTTGTGTAAGGGACTCGTCAGTCCACACCGGACCGTCGATTCCGAACGTTGTCCGACAGGAAAGTCCTAAAAAGCGCTTTTGTATCACCGGGGGTTGTTATGTTATGTGCCATACTCATACATGGCGTGTAATATACCTAACTACTACCATATTATATGTAGTGACAAATGAAAGCATTTGTACACCACGAAAAACCTAGAAGAAGAGAAAAAACTGAAGACCGCCCTTGTAAACACTTATAGGATGATGAAAAAGGCGAAACAAAACCAAAGAATTTATTTCCACGTAATTCATTTCGGATGTGATCCTGGTGTGTCACACATACAATTTTTGGACAATAGCAATTTGTCAATTTGACGCTTGGAAAACATCATCTGCATAAATCAATCTTTAGGACGCTATACGTTGGATGTCCCGTGTGACATCCACATCAAGAACGCTTCCTTGATGAACGCCGACAGAGACACTAAGCGGTTTCGATACATCCACCACACTTCCAACTTCACTTTTTGGATCGTGGAAGAGCAATTCAACCCAGCTCACGAGATCCTCCGGTACTAGCTGTTGTCGTAGAGCATATGGCACACGCTCGGCTTGATTTACGATTATTTGAACAATTACGAGAATATCGATGTCGAGAATACCTTCAAAAATATTCATGGTATGGGATACCAACCGGATCGGATGGTAATTTGAACATTCAGCTGAACTCCCCTTTTTTGTCATATTGTAACTGTGGTACTATCTTGCCAGTCAGATGGTGTTCTACGTTTCTCAATAATCCGCTTTAAAGAACTCAGATTTGGTGTCGGCAGGGTCTATTGCTTTCCCAAATTTCATTCATTTTATTGTTTCCTCGGCTTCAGTGGCGCTGACATAAAAGTCAGCACCCTTGCCCATTGATCGACAAAACCGGGCACATCCTGCCACGTCGACTGAAGTAAACGCCTTAGCATTTTTCCAAGGCTTATGACTCAATGCGATCATTTTGTTTTTAACGACATTGGAAGCATTTGTTTGGTCTGCGCGGAACCTGTCAAATCGGGTACTATAGAATTTAGCAAAGGAAGTGAACGCTTTTGGTTGTGAGGTTGATGACCGGATCAACTAATTAAGAACAAATATTGGAAGTGAAAAAGGTGGCGACGAAGAAACCCAAGTCCTCTGTGGTTTCCCTTCGGAAACAGGAATAATGGGCAAACGTCGTCGTTTCAACTGGAGAGGGTTCGTGTGCTGCGAAGGTTTGTGTTCGTGCCGCAATTTCCACTAATAACTGAGACCTGCGTTGAGTGAAAGCTAGCAACTATTGACTCCTTGAGGAATCCATCTAATTCAGAAATGTGCATTAATTGCTGAATGATTATGTATTTTTCATTAGAAAATTCAACCTTAACGATAAATTTCCTGTCATTCTTCTTTAATAATTGCTTTTCCAAAAGCTTCTAGTAAAGATTGTTGCATTTTTATTCATAATAGTAATCAGTCTTTGAACTTAAACATGCCGTAAACCCTGAAACTAGACACTTCAGGTATGAAAGGTTCTGTGTATTTTTTATATGAGTGGACATTTGTCACATTAGTACCTAGCACGTATTGTACATGCATATATTATATGAGAATATACACGTTCGTGTGATTCTGACGTTCAAAGTCTTAGAATTTGTACTTAAACTATGGTTTTGAACTACTAAAATTTTGTTAGCAATAGTGCGATTTCCACCAAACTTGGTGCGATCATGCTCTATATCAAAGCCTATTTTGCTCCAATGTTATGATTTTAAGATGAACTTAAATTGGGTTCTACAGCCATCTACTATTATTGGCTTTATTTAAGCAGATGATAGTATGGAAGGTATTTCGGAGCCCTGGCACCATAAAGTCACAGCTTCCTTATTTTTTCAGATGTTTTGATTGCGCTAGTTCTGAGGATATGTTTACACAAAATGTCAAGAACAGTCATGTGTATACATATGCACTGCATCTCAACTTTCGCTCTACCTGCTCCTAGACGATTCCAGCTCCTGCTGCGTCACACTGCGTCTTAACTTGCGCCCGACCTTAAAGACAATCTCATCCACCATGAAGAAGATCCTCTATGCCGAAGTGGACCGGATGCTGTCTTTAGGGGTTATCGAAGAGTTACAGAACGCATCGACTTCCCAACCGTTATGGTGAAAACTGATTAAGTCCGCCTTTGCCTTGATGCACGTAAAGTATGCAGTTGTGCAGTTAAAGACACTTATAATTTACCTCTAACCAGGGAAATTTTCAATCATCTCCCGAAGGGTAGATTTATCACAAGCATTGATCTGAAACCTTCATTCTGCATATTTCTGCTAAAAGAGCCGTTTTAAGATAAGATTGCTCAAGGCGACCTTGTCATTGTAGTTATGCAGTTTGCTTCAAACCATTCAGTGCCTTATGCAAAACCATACGCGCACCCTTGCATCATCAAGTGTTTGTATACCTGAATGGTCTCCTGCTGATTGCGGAGATCTTCGACCAACACTTGTTATTTTGAAAACTAGGCTATCATCAGAAGGGATCCACAGCGCAAAAGAATAGATGCTTCAAGAGTATCGTCTATTATGGGATGTGATGTACCGATCTCTCGATAAGGTACATGCCATCTGCATCCGAAAACCGTCAAATAGCTGCGACAGTTCCTAGAAAGGTGTAAATGGTATCAACGTTTTTTGTTGATTCCACGCGGACGGGCACGTTTCGTAAAAAACAATAGTTTTACTAATGCATCTGCATAAAGCAATGTATAGGACGCTGGACGTTAGATGTCCCGTGTGACAGTGTCCACAACAAAAACGCTTCCTTGATAAATACCGACAAAGAAACGAAGCGGTTTCGATACATCCGCCACACTTACAACTTCACTTTTTGGATTGTGGAGAAGGCTGTCTCGTCCTTCAATAATGAGTCTTCCTTCGGTCCGAGTACTATGCAGGGCCCTGATTTCACCAAACTCTTTACCATCCATCAACAAAAAATGCACTTCAGCTTAGTTTAGGTCTGAACACACGATGGATTTCACTTCAATCGAGTTCGCACTCATGTGTTTGCGATTATATATAAATAGAGCGATTACGGCCTGTCGCAACTCTAATGAGTTGCCTCTGCCCTGGACGAAACCTTCAGTTAACTTTTCTTTACCATCCACTGTGACGCCAGTGGAAGTGGCAATGGAGCCAGGATCAATAAGGAGATAGGGTCCACGATTTATTATTGGTGATTTGCTTTCGTCCTTCGCCTCTTGAAATTTTTTCCTTAATTTTTCTCGGTAGAGCAACCCCTTCCTCTGAATCATGACATCCTACCCTCGTCATTAAGGTATATCATAATGTGACTCAAAAATTACCTGTCTCATAAGGGATACCCTAGTAAGTCCAACTCCTTTCTAATTTCGAGTGACACCGTCAATGATTAAAAACATACCCTCCCTGATATAAGATACATCCACGACGGGGAAATCCGAAATGAAAATATGTAGCTTATTATTCTCTTGTTGAAGTTCGAGCGTGCACAATGCAATACAATATACAAATATTTGCCAGGAAAATCAAAGCAAGTTGTGTTAAGCAGCCATCCGAGATGGAAGCTAGTTGTTTTCACCTAAAGTGTAGAGCAAGTAATGGAGTTTATTTGCTCAACAATGAACTCATCCAAAGGCATATGACATCAATAAGGACATGTGTGAAGTGAAGTGAAGTGACACAAAAACTAAGCAGCATATCGTCGACATAACGTGTTGACTCTCTGTATGATGTGTGCATGTGGAGCAGAAGTAGGTGACGAGAGTTGAATAAACAAGTGAGAAAGGTTTCCACCGAGTGACTGACGGAAATGCTACAGGCCATCCGTAAAGTGATGCGAACATTAGACGTGGACGTGGATACCAGAACGAAATAAAAGCACCTAAATGTTCAGCAGAAGACTGGTATGAAAAAATAAACGAGAATGACTTCTGCCATATTTCGAAGTTAGCATATTTCGGTCATTCACTTCTCTGCGAACTTTCTATCATGTATAATATGACAACGTCTAAAGCAATTCCACCAGTTTAATTCCAGCACTACAAAACTCGAAAGGGCTAAAACGATATTGCGACTAATCCCTGGAAAGTGAAGATATATAATAGAATCCGAATTCGAGCCGGCCATCAATAACAACGACGTTGAGCTCGGCCCCAAGAAGACTGTATACAAGAGATTCAACCCCCACCGCATTGTTCGAAATTTTATGGTAGTGAAAAATCGACCATCGACGGTAGCAGTCTTCTTAGTCCTCCCCAACATCCAAGCCAATCGAAAACAACTGAAGAGGCGCTCCAGGCATCAATGGAGTTACAGTTGAAAGGCAGAAAACGAAAACTAGGCAAACTCTACCCAACAATGCAAATACTGGAGCAATTGTGTGGAATGAAAAATAGCGTACACTTATCTAAATGCCGCTGACTGTAACCGAAAATGTCCACCACCCCTTGAACTGGGGTATACGAATAAATGCAGAGTGTCCCTTGTTTACCGAAAAAGGTACACTCACGATGGGAACGATCGTTTCTGAAAGGATTTTGACCAAATTCCGATCCAAGCTAAGAATAATAATAATAATAATCGTTGGCGCAACAATCCATGTTGGATCAGGGCCTTGAAGTGTGTTAGAGCACTTCATTCAAGACCGTAACGGTACACTAGGAAGCAATGTGGTCAGCATTGCGCTCGCCCGAGATTATTACCCTGATTTGACTCAGGTACTCATTCACAGCTGAGTCGACTGGTGTCCGACGTCAAATCACGATACAAATCCCACTGCCACCAGCGAGATTTGAACCGGGACCATCCGTACGACAGCCTTGCGATCTAACCACTCAGCTATCCGGACACCAAGCTAAGAAGCATCACAATTAACCATGTAGATGCGAGGAATGCTTTCTGAAAACAGCAGCAGCCTTGTTATTACCATCCTTTAAGCCCCCAACGGTTTTTGTCGGCCACTTCTCTTAGTTTTTCGAATGGAAAACTATGACCGCATCAATATGTTTCACGCGGATGGCTTCCTAGAAAAGATCCTGCGCTGCCCAGCAGTGGTTGAGATTCATTTGTCGCAACCTCATCTGTAGTTTGCATTGAGGGCTCTCCTAACCCCTGGGCACTGATGCTGCAATGTGCCTTCCTTCCCTTTGCACAATGTGCAATTCAGGTTAGCTCAATAGTCCTTGTTAATATAGCTTTTCGCTCCACATCACCTACATTGCTTCGATCTGTTATTTCGCGATGTGTTCAAAGTCACCGTTTCAGTGGTACGTGTCGCTGCCAGCACATAGTTTATCCAATTCTTACTCTCCCTGCTGCCAAGAGTTTGAGTTTTATCTCCACTGGTAGGCAGATGATAGCGGTTTGTTCACAGTGTTTTTTATTGCTGGCTCTTGAGGTCCGATAAAATCGAAATCCTTTTTCAAAGCTCACTTGCAGATTATAGAAATTTCCGACCTACTATCCCTTATGTCGGCTCCCTGTACTAAGGACTTCTAAATTTGGCTCAAGAAATTGCGCGCGATTACATCTTTGGATTTCTTGAGCTCCAGCATAACATCTCCAAAGCGATTAACATTATCTTCTGAATTGATGAGTTCCGGGTCAGCCCGTGACCACTTCCCTCCTGTGGAAGTGATGATGATGATGATCTCTCTCGTCGTTTCCTCGCGGTCTCTCCTTTTCCAAGGTGGCACCTATCTGATATTCTGGCTGTATGAGCTTGATTCCTTCACCTGTTCCACTTTCTTGGAAGTTACGCTTTTTTTCTCCTAGGAATTTTCTGCCTTATTGATTCGTTTAACCGTACATGCAGTCTCACGGTTTCTGTTTTTGATGGGCGTCAATTCTGTTGCCTGGCTCACTCACTTTTTCGCTCGATATCTTCACTTCTCTTTCATCTTGGCCTTTGCCCCACCTCAAACTAATGCCTGTTATCATAATCCTCATGATATAATGAATATGGCAGTGTTTCTTGTTAAATTCGAAGACCTCCATGATTCTTTTTATTCGATTAGTATTCCCGCTACATTGTCCCCCTGGGAAAAGCAGTTTCAATCGCAGAGACTACCCGTAAAAATAGAGACCTGCGAAGGATAAAGTTTTTCTACTCCCTCCCGTCCCTCACAATCTAAAATAATGGGCGTAGTACATGCAGCTGGTTTAGGAATCTTTAATATGCTGATATTGCGCAGAATTGAAAGCATTCCTCACTTTAAGGATGATAGCGCAGTGTTGTGGAAACGGAGTCATCTTTATATTGACTAGTAAAATTAAGCACTCAATCTGCGGGGCCCAGCCTGCCTTTAACTGGGATGTTATATTTAAACAATGGCCTAGAAGTATTACAAATTGCAAACACTTTTCTGATAATTTACTCGCATTTTTTTTCGCCGTAAATATCGGCGCTTTTCTTGCATATGTCAGTGGACATTTGCAGATCTCTCGAATATACCATTTACCTTTTCTCCTTTGCACCAACTTGTATAGCTTCACGATCACTATATGTGTAGTTATCACTATCTCGCCAGCACATTTCCCTCATTGGCCTCCTGCTTACAAAAGTGATACCTACCACAGAGTCTGTACTTAGACGTATTCTTGTCGAGGATTTTGCTCTTCACAATTATCGTAAGGGTCAATTACATTGCAGCTAATAACTCCTAAATGTAGCAGAGCACGTTCACAACCTCCACCTGTTATCATTCCCGATTCGCCGAACTTTTGCTCACTTTAAATCTTCCGTCATATAACCCTCTTAGCACCAAATATCGTCGATCGTTGATAAAAAACGCATCCGTAGCAGGTTTCTTTTGTGTGACCTGTTTTTTTTTTTGGGCGTCAAAATTATCCAAGCATTTGCTCCCATTTTTGGAATTTTACTTGTAAATCCGATTTGAGTTTTTCACTTTTCGCTGTGCATTGGGGATTAAACACAATTCGGTCATGACCTTTTCACGGGAGTCTTTAAAGTTTTAGAGCGCAATATAGCCGTGGATCTTGTTTTTTGGCCGGAAGAGGTATTACTCTTCCCCTTCCTTTGTTCACACAAAAGGATGCACCTGATATGAACTCCGGGAGCTCCGCAGAAGTCATAGGGTTTTTTAATGAGGTGGAAATATTAAAAAGATAGCTTGAATATGCCAGTATTTAGAGTTTCTACCCAATTAAACCACCCGCGACTCCCCATGCCGCATGGAACCACTATTAACTGTTACATCACGAGGCCTAATTAGCTCATTTTAACTTGATCTCCTTTCTTCCATGTTTTCGTTCGTAACCACTCCTTTCTGACCTCTTCTGCTTTTCGTAGTATGCCCGAGGTCATTGCGATCAGTGAGTTGATCACTTGAAAATCCTTCTGACACACTATCATTCTCTTGAAAAAAAATTACAAAATTCCCACCTCACCTATAGGTTCCTCTAAGTTTATCTATCCTTCCACGAAGCTCGGGCATTGGAAGAATATGTGCGTTAGATTTTCCGTGACCGCATCGCAGTTTCGACAATCAGGTGAGGTGACCAAACTAAACCTGCACAGGCACTGACAGTATCCTCCGTGTACCGTCAAAAGGTAGCTGGAATTATAATTGACCTCCTTATGATTAAACTCCAGCCAATCTCCTGGAGTCAACCTCTGTGTCCAACAACCCTCTCTTGAGCGATTCTCTTTTTCGGCTTTCTACGTCTATGATAATAGAGAAGTGGACTTGAAGTTGTATATGACCGTCGTCTCATCTGCCAAATGCCGCATCTTTCAATCTTGAACGGCCGCGGCCCTCCTACAAACGGCAGCATTCTGGTTAAAGCCCCACTCCCGGTGAATGCTTTTTGGCAAGTATATTATATGTAATAATAATAATCGTTGGCGCAACAATCCATATTGGATCAGGGCCTTGAAGTATGTTAGAGCACTTCATCTAAGACCGTAACGGTACACTACAGTACACTGTAGGAGGCAATGTGGTCAGCATTTCGCTCGCCCGAGATTATTACCCTGATTTGACTCAGGTACTCATTCACAGCTGAGTCGACTGGTATCCGACGTCAAATCACGATACAAATCCCACTGCCACCAATGAGATTTGAACCGCAACCTTCCGTACGACAGCTTTGTACTCTAAGCGCTCAGCTATCCGAACACTATATGCGCTGCTTAAAATTCAGTTTTGCATCTTTTTCATCTCAACAACTGTCTGCCATCACTCCCAAGTATTTGATGGCCGGCTTGGAAATGATGATATAACACCCAATTCTAATGCGAATGTAACCTCTGTTACAGACCTCGGCTTTGGGGACTGCTTTAGTTTTTCCTTCACAAATCCCAGTCCAGCTAACCAAACCTTAACAGCACTGGTTGCTTCGCATGAGTACGTAGCATCTTCAAAATACTCTGCGACCACAACCAGTGCTATGTCGTTGATGTAACCCACCACCGTGACCTCTTTCAATAGTAGAAGATTAAGCAAATTATTGATGTTCCACAGTAGTTGACCTTGTGCAGAGGAATAGGACCCCCCCCCCTTCCCAGAGAGACACCTTACTCCTGGGATCCATCATCGGTACCATACCAGAGAATCTGTTCTTGCAAGTGGGTAGCTACAATAGCAGCAAGATGGGTACGAACAGCCGTGAATTGATAACGCCAACGGCGGATCTGCCTTTACCGTATCCATATTGCCAATCTAAGAGGCATCCTTGGCTCTCAAAAACCGAAAGCAATCTATTGCGGGTTACCCGCTCTAATATTTCACCTATAATGTCGAGAAGACATATGGGTCTTTTGGAGGATGACTCAACCAGAGATTTACTACCCAGGACTCCAGGAACCCTAACTCCTGCCGCTTGCGTCCTGCAGGAAATACTCCTTCCAATGTACACACTTCGAATCGTTCACCAAACATAGAAAATCTCCGAGACGTGAGCGCGTGACATGCTTTAACGATGCATTCTATGACTTGGAAAGCTGTTCCCATGAAGGCACCAGTCTTCATAGGTTGGTCTAACCACACGTTCAATACTTTTCTAGACCAACTTGATATCCTTTGCAGGTTTGGGCATGCTTTTTTCCAGCCGTGCATTTCTCTCCATAGTTCTAAAACAATTGTCGGATGATCGCTGTGGATGTGCTCCTTGCGTATCAGGACGGTATCGAGGTATCGAAGCAGATCCCCCTTTTAGGAAAGGTGTTTCCATTTCCTTTGTTACCTAGAACTATATTCAATTGAGCAGAAACCTCTAATGTGGATTTCGGCTCTTTGCGATGTTGTTTTTGCTTTCACATTCGAAGGCCCACACATTAAAATCACCTCCAATCACCTTCAACATGTCTTCAAACTCAAACATGTGAGCCTAGATGGGGCGACCAGCTGTACACCAAGTAACTCAGTGCATTGTCGCGCACATCGTCGTTCTACCTTTTGAATCTGTGACCCATGCGCCACCGTCACCGTTTCTGTAGGCTACTCTGATGATGGCAATTTCCGTCTCAGATTCGTTGGTGGTCTGCTCAAGATCGGCCCGACCACTTCAGCCTGTGCATGATACACTCGAAGTAACTCTTCTATGAAATTTGCTCTCTCAAACGGCAGACAACCCATCCGATTCGAAGTTTTTCGACCGGCAAACAATTTCTGCACTGCCTCCACTGGTAGCCGCTCGGTGGTCCTGCGTAGGCTTCTGTTAAACTCACAACGGATTCTTCTCTTAATTTCTCCATTTTCGCGCCTATACTGTTGCATTATCCCCTTGAACTTTACCCTTCTTAACTTGGTTACAAAAGCCGTCAGTAGATTTTTTCAACTCAAACATGAGACCGCCTTTCTAGGTCTTCCGCTTTTTGTTAACATTTCCGAATGGATATTTTGGGACACAGTATCTCCGCGTACGACCGATTACCTTCCTAGAGATAATAATTGCCTCTGAGCGAATTCGCTTTTGCTTTCTTCGTCGCCTTTTTATTAACGACATTAGTCCGTCCACTATTTTCATTCCAGTTAGACTTCGCATTACCGGCTTTCTGTCCTCCATATTCTAGACCAACTTGATATCCTTTGCAGGTTTGGGCATGCTTTTTTCCAGCCGTGCATTTCTCTCCATAGTTCTAAAACAATTGTCGGATGATCGCTGTGGATGTGCTCCTTGCGTATCAGGACGGTATCGAGGTATCGAAGCAGATCCCCCTTTTAGGAAAGGTGTTTCCATTTCCTTTGTTACCTAGAACTATATTCAATTGAGCAGAAACCTCTAATGTGGATTTCGGCTCTTTGCGATGTTGTTTTTGCTTTCACATTCGAAGGCCCACACATTAAAATCACCTCCAATCACCTTCAACATGTCTTCAAACTCAAACATGTGAGCCTAGATGGGGCGACCAGCTGTACACCAAGTAACTCAGTGCATTGTCGCGCACATCGTCGTTCTACCTTTTGAATCTGTGACCCATGCGCCACCGTCACCGTTTCTGTAGGCTACTCTGATGATGGCAATTTCCGTCTCAGATTCGTTGGTGGTCTGCTCAAGATCGGCCCGACCACTTCAGCCTGTGCATGATACACTCGAAGTAACTCTTCTATGAAATTTGCTCTCTCAAACGGCAGACAACCCATCCGATTCGAAGTTTTTCGACCGGCAAACAATTTCTGCACTGCCTCCACTGGTAGCCGCTCGGTGGTCCTGCGTAGGCTTCTGTTAAACTCACAACGGATTCTTCTCTTAATTTCTCCATTTTCGCGCCTATACTGTTGCATTATCCCCTTGAACTTTACCCTTCTTAACTTGGTTACAAAAGCCGTCAGTAGATTTTTTCAACTCAAACATGAGACCGCCTTTCTAGGTCTTCCGCTTTTTGTTAACATTTCCGAATGGATATTTTGGGACACAGTATCTCCGCGTACGACCGATTACCTTCCTAGAGATAATAATTGCCTCTGAGCGAATTCGCTTTTGCTTTCTTCGTCGCCTTTTTATTAACGACATTAGTCCGTCCACTATTTTCATTCCAGTTAGACTTCGCATTACCGGCTTTCTGTCCTCCATATTTTTGGTTCCTTCCGTTACTGCTAGTGTGTTTTCCTCTTAGGAATCTGCTGATTCCATGTTCTTGATAGCTTGGTACACGTTGCGCTTGTCCTTGATAAACTCGGAAAGCCCAACTATTTTGCCCAAACCTCCATGAAAGGTAGTTCCTACCTTTAACGTGCTTTCCTAACCTTCATTTTTGCCGTCTTTGGCGGGGGTCTCCATAATCCACCGATTGTGGCATTCTCAGCCCCTGCCCCGTAAGCTTACCCCATCTCTCTTCTTCCATTTTGATTTTATGTTCTGGGTATCCACCCAACAGAGATGAGCAGATACTTGTCCATCATAAGCCTCAAAAAAAAAATATATGAGTACGTATTTATTAAGTCAAATGATAACTCCAAAGACAAACACAACGGCAAAGCCGAAATTTTTAAAAAGAGCAGCAACACCCCGCGCTTATCGCTTCTAACAGCTAAAATGGCGATTGAAATTTGTGGCCTGCAAATTTTTAAACTCTACAGCTACCGAAACGTCAACAGCGCCCCGCATAGGGACTGGCCACCCCGAAACGACCCACCGAAAGCGGACTATGGTTACTTTCTGGAATGCGCGCACGCTCCTCGATCATGTTAGCGGAAAATTCCGGCGGTATCAACTAGACATCCTGGGCCAAAGCCAAATAATATGATGGGACTCTAGAGAGCACTTCTCTGCCACTTACGGCAATGTACTTTTGTATTCTGGTCTCAACGGTAGACTTCTTATCCACGACGATGAACAACTGAAAATTAAGATCCTGTGAGCTTCCTCCTCTCGTGGGTGAAATGGCTAGTCACCGTAACATGCAGATACGGACTGTTCCTCCAAGCAGAAAAGATATAACTTCGGCTCTTCATCGATTTTGAGAAAGCTTTCGATAACGTGAACTGTGAATTTGACTGGAGTGGTCTACGCAGGAGGGGCGTTCCAGAGAAACTAATAACTATTATCAGAGTGACATATGATGGCGCAAAAGGTCACGTGTTACAACGAGGTAAAATCTCGCGGGATTTTGATGTTATGATTTATTCTTGTTATCGATTACGTTCTCCATGTTGCTCTGTCCGGAGGACGTGCAGAAATTCAAATAACGATGACATTGATGGGCAGCACATCGAAAGCGTCGATGAATTTGCATATCTGGCAAGCGTGGTTTCTGCCGACGTGGGCACCGAACTGAATGTTGCTCGACGCATTAACGGCGTTAGGTTCACTTTCGCCGCATTGTCCAAAATCTGGAAACGCAGCTATCTCAACTTGCTATATGGGAGTAGCACATGGAAAGTGAACTCCTCTGTTACCCAAAAGCTCCTAGCTTTGGTTAATATCTACCTACGTAGTATTATCGGAATGCACTGATCCGACGCACGTATGCACTGTGATTGGAAGACGGAAGTGACAGTGGATAAGTCACACTTTAAATAGGGGCGACTATTGTATTGTGACCGTACGTGATGCGGGGGGGGGGGGTCACTCCAAGGGCACTTGGCGCAAAATAGTAAAGGAACAATGCGAGCGCCTCAGGAAGTCATGAGGGAGCTGAAGCACATGTCAGGTAAACGCGAACGATTACGCTTAGTTGACTTGCTATACCCCACCAAGTGGTGAATAGCAACCATATATATATATATATATATATATATACCTGGCGTACCTGGTTTATCCTCACCTGAGTTGCAAACGCAGAGCTGCATGCGACCAGGCGCGTGTCATGGGTTGCGGATAATGACATGACCCACCGGGTCAGCTACGAATATCGCAAGTTAATCTTGTAAATAAGTAGCCGCGGACAAGTAGAACGTTTCCCTTTGTGTTCGTCCTCCCTTACCGATTCTTCCCGATCAGGAGGAGTAAACCTCCTTAACAAATCCGTAATCCGGGGTGAAGGGATCGACGCGCCTATCGGATGAATTGCAGTGACGTTACACTGTATTTCAGCGGCTCCCCTCCAAATACCTTCCCTACCTTTGGAGGTAACCATGGGGCATTGCAACATTGGGGCTCTGTTGCAGGGTTGACTGCTTCCCCAATACTCGTGGGAACAAAATTGGGGAAAATAATTTAAATTCTCTTAATGGGACCCCAGGGACACGAAGACAGTACCCAACACGATTAAGGGTCGTTCAACAACATCAGAGCGGCTCTTCGCCCTTGGATGTTTTGGCGGTTATGCCGTCAACCACCAGGGACGGGAGACCTAGGCGTCGTATGGTTTGGACGAACCAACTCAACGAATTTATCGTCCGCGCCTATTACCGTGTCACGGATTTGGAACGGAATCCATCAGGGTACAGACATCGACTACATGACGCGTTCATAACCCGATTTCCGGAGCTAAGTCATGTTCCGGAACAGAACGTCGTCAACCAGTACCGGGTGATAGTGAATAACAACCGAGTTGCCTTACCAACTAGGCAACAAATCTTCCAAGAGGTTTCACTTGAGCTCGGGCTGGAGTCATCAAATTACCGGACTAGTCAAAGGAGTAACACAAGTACTCCACCTGTAAGGCACTCCATGAATCCAGTAGTCAGGAGAAGCTTAGTAACTGGGGATGTCGACCCAATTTATAATGAGGCTTTGACCGCATTCCAGGTCGCATTCACAGAGTATGCTGAGATTCTCCCAGATGCTAGGCCAAAGATCCCAAAACTGAAGTTTACTTCGGCAACTACTAACATCATTGCTGCCGTTGACAGAATTTTGGCTGATCGTTTGGCTAGCGAGACTACTGCTACAGAGGTTCACAGCCTGATCTACGTTGCAGCTGCCACGGTTATTCGTCTCCATAACCAACATCTTAGAGCGAATAACAGAGGTATGCGCAGAAGGACTTTACCGTTCTGGGTTTTTCGACTCAACAAAAGAGTCGAAAAGTTGAGAAAGGAGATTGGTCGTGTGACGCAAGCACTCCTTGGAAATCCATCACCAAGAGTGCACAGATGCGTTGCGAACATCATTGGAAACTACCATCTGTCCAATGATATGCCAATCGAAGAAATCCTCGAGGTGCTGAAGCAGAAACTTGCGGTATGCTCCAATCGCATCCGTTGGTATCAGAAAAGCTTTCAGCGAAGGACAGACAACACCTTGTTCTTCCAGAACCAACGAGGATTCTACAAAAATCTCACCAACTCAAGTCGGGAAAGCAACCTCGATCTGGATCAGGCAGAAGACTTCTGGAGAAGTGTTTGGAGCGAATCCAGCCGTTGCAATTTAGAAGCAGCGTGGCTCCCACACCTTATGCGCTCATGCGAGGCCCTCCCCGAAATGACCATGCCTGACGTAACTGAAGTCGACGTTAAAGCAGCCCTTGACAAGGCAGGTAACTGGAAGGCGCCAGGAGTTGACAAGATTCACAACTTCTGGCTGGTTCAAGAGCACTCACAGGATATTGGCAAATCAATTTAATCAGATGATTGCCGATCCTGATTTAGTTCCACCATTTTTCACCAAGGGGATAACTTTCCTCATCCCCAAGGAACAGGGTGTCTCTTGCCCTTCAAAATGTCGACCAATTACTTGTCTTCCTACCATCTACAAGGTCTTCACTTCAGTTCTGTGCGCGAACATCTCAAAACATCTTGATGTTCATAAATTGATAGCTGAGGAGCAAAAAGGATGCGCAAAAGGCTCCCGAGGCTGCAAAGAACAGCTTATAATCGATACGGTAGCTGTAAAGCAGGCTGTCCACCAAAAACGAAACATCTCGACAGCCTACATCGATTATATATCAGCCTTTGACTCCATATCACATTCGTGGTTACTACAAGTGTTGCGCTTGTATAAAATCAACCCGAATGTCGTTCTTCTACTGAGAACAGTAATGAAGAATTGGAGCACGAAGCTATCGGTATCTTCGCAAACATCAGGAGAGATACCAATCAGGCGTGGCATTTTCCAAGGCGACTCTCTAAGCCCACTGTGGTTTTGTTTGGCTTTGAATCCGCTATCCCATCTTTTGCATGAAAGCAAATACGGGTTCCAAGTCAAGCATGGCATATTGTCGAAATGTACATTGAGCCATTTAATGTACATTGACGACATCAAATTGTATGCCAAAGACGAGAACCAACTTCGCTCCTTGCTGGACATCACCATCCAGTTCAGCAGGGATATCGGCATGCAGTTGGGTTTGGAGAAATGTCGCATAAAAACAATTGTTCGGGGAAAACACACCGACAACGAAGGATACAGCCAAAATAACATCCGAATTGAGGGCATGGATTCGGACGACGTCTACAAATACCTCGGCATATTGCAAGCAACAACACCTGCTGTGGCAATAATTAAATCTAAGTTGCTGGGGGAATTTGAGCGGCGTCTGGATCTTGTCCTTAAAACTGAGCTGCACGGGAAAAATAAAATCATGGCAATCAACACCTTTGCCATTCCCGTCCTTCTATACACTTTCGGTGTGATACAGTGGAGTAATACTGATTTAGAATCTGTCAATAGACGGGTAAGGGTAGTTCTTGCAAACAACAACATGCACAATAGAGCTGCCGAAAAATTGAGGATCACTATCCCACGTCATCAGGGAGGAAGGGGGGTACTTGATTTAAAAACGATGCACTACAATCAAGCGCATTCTCTTCGTGAGTTTTTCTATGAGAAACAATCCTCTAGCCAAATACATCAGGCTACCGTCATGGCAGATAATAAATTATCTCCTTTGAACTTGAGAAGCAAAGAATGGGATCCCATGTCGAATGTTACTTCAGTCCAACAGAAGATCGACATATGGAAAGAAAAACCCATTCACGGAGGTCATATAAAAAATTTGTTGTTGTCAGGCATTGACATCGAAGCCTCCAACAAATGGTTGACAAATGGTGTACTTTTCTATGAGACCGAAGCATTCCTAACTTCAATTCAGGATGCTTCGCTCCCAACAAAAAATTATAAACGGTACATTCTTCACGACTCCTCAATCACCAACTCCAGTTGTAGGTTATGCAACTGTGAAGAGGAGACCATCCAGCACATAACATCTGCGTGCAGGATGTTGAGCGGTACCGAGTACACCAATCGTCATAACTCCGTCTGCAAGATTCTCCATCAAAACCTTGCGTTGAAGTATAACTTAGTGGCAACCTACCATCCTTACTATAAGTATACTCCGCAGAGAATCTTGGAAAATGATCGGGTCAAATTTCTGTGGGACCACACTATTGCCACCGACCACAGTGTTAATCATAACAGACCCGATCTAGTTCTGCTTCTGAAGGAAGAACGAGCGTGCTTTATAATCGATGTAGCCGTACCGTTGGACCGGAACACTGTTGAAAAACAGCACGAAAAAATCCGGAACTACGGCCCCTTGGCAGATGATATGAAGCAGACTTGGAGACTACAAAAGATCCAAGTAGTCCCAGTAATAATTTCAGCGACGGGATTAGTCCCGCAGAACTTACATAAAGCGCTGAAAACGCTCGATCTTAGGGCTGGACTATACATGGAGATGCAAAAAGCAGTTATCCTTGCAACCTGTGCTATAGTCCGAAGAGTCCTGTCCGGTAACAATCTGACCTAATGGGTTTCAGTCTTGATCCGCACTGTCTTCAATATAAGATCCATGTCTCTGTAGTGTAGGACCTCCGCGTCATTGGCTGAAGTGTTTGCGACAATCGGGATGTAGCAATACATTTTCGCATGGTCGCACACACTTTGCGTTAAAACGCATCATCGCTGTGATGCGGGCCTTTGGATGTTGCCTTCAGCCCATCCTTAGGTTGGTCGCCCCTCGGTCCGGTTGGGCAGGAAGAGGGTCCGTGGGCTTTTTGAACTATATATATAAAACAAAAATGGACTAACGGTTTCGTCCAGAGCAGAGGCAACTCTTCAAACGCTGCCTCATCTCTGCCCTGTCAGCAGCGTGATCAAAAGTGATAACAGGTGGAAAAACACGTCTTTATATAATCGCAATCGACAAGGTTGCGAATTATATTGAAGCTAAGCTAGACTAAAGCTAGGTAATAATTTAGGATATGGGGGATCCTAAGTCCACATTTACATGATGTTGGACCGGACCAGATGGAAAGCATAGCACCCAAGCATTCAAAAACCCACTTTCGGTCACGCTGCTCCCAGGGTAGAGGTGATGCACCGTCTGAAGAGTTGCCTCTGCCCTGGACGGAGCCGTTAGTCCTTTTTTGTTTTTTGAATGCTTGGGGGCTATGTCCCAAACAAGGTATCCGCGGATCAAACACGGTGGGAGTAATTTGCTCTCCATTTGGTCCGGTCCAACATCATGTGAATGTGCACTTAGGATCCCCTATATTCCTAAACATATATATATGCATATATATATATTGAAATGAAACTTGGTGAACATATGCAGACTGTGAAATCCAGTCAATAATATTATTCCGTATGAGGTTTAACGGAAGTCCCCATTCACCCAAAGAAAATAGGTACATTTTTTCCCAAATGTAATAAACAGGCTTATTCTCAGAAGCTGTCCAACTGATAAACTTGAAAGAGTTCCTCAAGGGCTAGCATATAGTCCTGAAAATCCTTCTTGTTCTGACCCCTGGTCAATAAAATGTGATAATAGTATACTATATTTTTTTGAGAATTGTGGGGTCCTAAGTCTGCATCAACTTAATGCTGGACCAGACCAAATGAGGAGCAACTTACTCCCTCTTTTTTTGGTCCACGGACCCCTCGTTTAGGGCTTAGCACCCAAACTTTACAAAAATGTCAGGCGATGACGGCTTTACGGTTTCTTACCAGAACAGAGGCAAATTGTCAGACGCTGCCTCAGCTCTGCGCTGGGAGCAGCGTGACCGAAACGGCTCGCAGATGTTGAGTACTCCTTTATATAATTCGTAGAACACGACATGACTACGAATTATATTGCGCCCAAATCCGCCTTATTGACCAGAGGTTGGCCAGAGCTGAAAATATATTTTTTTTTGAGAATTGTGGGGTCCTAAGTCCGCATCAACTTAATGCTTAAATTACTCCCTATTTTTTTGGTCCACGGACCCCTCGTTTAAGGCTTAGCACCCAAACTTTACAAAAATGTCAGACGATGACGGCTATACGGTTTCTTACCAGGACATAGGCAATTCCTCAGATGCTGCCTCACCTCTACCCTGGGAGCAGCGTGACCAAAGTGGCTCGCAGATGTTGAGGGCTCCGTTTTGTAATAGTATACTCATTTATTTTTGAAATTTGCTGGGGCCGCCGCCCCTTCCCCCTGGAATTCGTCACAGAAATACGAATTCTGCAAGACTTTAGATCATAATTTAGATCATACCATCGAAGACGCTTCTCTCGCAAATATCGTCACGGATCCTTGACTCGACAATAACAAAGAATACCAGTTGTGGGACGGCACGTCACCCTACTACTAATATTAACAAAATTAGAAAAAGTCAACTCATATTCGTACTACTTTCCGGAAACTTAAAATATCATAGGACGAATCACAGTTTTGTACTTACATGTCTTTTGTTCATACTTTTGTGGAGCATTAGACATCTGCACATTCGCTTCTTAGGTATCATCATCTTTTTGATATTCCATTGTCAGCATGTATGTGCATAGTTCAAGTTCCAATATCGTCGCACTTAATTCTGTACCATTCATAAGCCTACAGATACGAGGCAAGTACAAAGCCGAACACAAAGAGCCATAATATACCAGTATTCGAACCCCGGGGTACGAGACCCGGATTTAAACCAACTCGGCCATCATCTTTGTGTTCATGCTTCATTGTAAATCCATAGATGAAAGCTTCTATCAAAATTCTAGATAATTAGCATCAGCCCAGTCGCAACGCGCAGCGAAACAACCAATTGAACTGATACCAAGCCCTCGTTTCAATGCCCATTCATTTCGAACCGAAATCGCTGTATGGATGATCAAACAACCCACTTCCTTTATTCACAAGCACCACAAACGGAATATCTTTTTTGAATACCGACATCTTATTCCTTCTATTATATCAACGAGCAAATTGGAACCCTCCGTCAGCCATCATTCCACTTCTTTCTCCCTTTTTATCGCTTTGTTACGTTTTTATTTCGAAACCATTCCTTATTTTCCGGTTTTTCTAAATTGTGAAAAATGGGGAGATTCCCTTGGAAAATCTCAAGAAAAAATGGAAATGTTAGGAAACAGTGTAGCATGAGTGGTACCTTCGAATTAAATTATTTATGAGTGGTAGTTCGCCCCATCAAACAAAATGATAGGAAAAGGTGCGACCACGGTCAAAGGAGATATATATCGTCGAAATGTATAAGTAGGAAATCCTAAGCTCGTCTGTAATGATCCATTTTATTTATATGGTCTTCGTGATCCAATCTATGATAGTTATATACTTGTGTGGGTATATATAGGACACATTGAAATTCAGGATAAAATATTGCCAATAAGATTTTTTTGGTAATTGGTTATCGATAGCATATGAGAGATGTGAGATAATGATGTCCGGGGAGGAGTTTTGATTTATCGAGGACATGGTAAGTGCTTTTGGGGCGAAGGTCAAAATTCCTTTCCTTCCATCTAGCAACCTTTAGAAGAATACTCAAGTGTAACTTCTGAAAGCTGTTTACTGAGACCCATCTCAAATTGGGAGAAATTCTAGCTCCACTGCTCAGATTCTGACATCTTCACTTCAGCAATTATCTTGGTAAGTACGTTCCTGGAATCCATGTTCCTCGCGTCAAATCAGACTCTCTAAGTGACGACAACAAGCGTATCTTTATTTCTAATTAACTTAAGTGCAATACACGTACAGCCCTTCTAAATGTGTCTGGATTCCGACGTAATGTCTCAGCGGGATATCGTTAAGATGCGAAAACAAATTCTTGGATTGCTATTCCAAGCAAATGAAAAAGGCAAATGTTTACGGTAGATGTTCCGATAATGAGAATCAATTTAATAATGGTAGACAGAAAATTAGGAATTGCTTTTTACATGCTCAGTTTTCCGCCACGGTATGGGATGGGTAAGTTATGGGAAGGGTAGTCTAGTGATGATATCAGGCGGGCTAATAAGAAACTAATGAAATAATTTGATTAGGGACGAACGTCTTTGATGAAGAACTTGGAATGAATAGCTTCATTGTTGTCTGGCATATTTCTGCCTTTGGCGTATACATAAACCGTATGTCATGTCGAATGGTAATGTATCATAATGCCTACGGGAACCTGTATCAAGTAGTGTTTCACCATTGTCCAATACAGTGAATAGGCCACAATATCAGATATATTCACCTAGAGAGGAATTAATTTACATCAATTAAACCAGATTACAATCAATTAATTACGTTAACTTCTAAGTGCCACCAATGTGGATTATACAAGTAATTAACACATCGTCTACTGGATTGTCATTCTCACTAAGATTAACACAAATGCTCGGAATGAAAGTTACCAAAACGGATCACACGCCCCCACGCAAACGCAACCACCCCAGCCATAGGGAAGCCAGTACATTCGTTTGGAATACACTGGCGAATCCTAGAAGATCATAAGGCGCAACTATACCGTGCTTGTCATTTGCAGATCATCTTTGATCCGTGTATCCCCGCTACATATCGCCGATAGATCTGCCCTAGCTGGTAGAGCATATTTAATACGAAGATTCAGATGGAGAACACATTAAAGGCACCTGCCGGCCAAGAATGTAATCCCCCGATAGTATCTGCGCTTATTGTTCTTTAGATTACATTAGTTGGCCACCGCACAATAGAACCGTACTTTGAATGCGGCGTGTGTGTGCATCCAAAGAACCAATTCACCACCGGAGACGCCGTTTCTTCACAAAGGTGCACTTACAGGCGTGAAAGCTACACAGGCCTTGTTAATTATCAGCTCTATCTTTATTCTCCAATTTAACTTACGACACTGCTTCATAATTTCACTCATAGTGTAAAGACCAACGAATCACATCGCTCCTGTCCAGTATCCATTGAACTCTGTTCCTCACTACCAAGGACAGCACCGACTAGGGCTCCTTAACTTCCAAAAGGGGGTTTTGACCGCAGTGCCCTTCGGAAAGTGCATCCGGAGATGCAGCTCCCACATTTCACCAGAACATTCCATCCGTAGCCTACACAATGACGAAATCTATGAGCACCGTCCTTGATAACTTGATTACTAGACCATCTCCCTGCCTACAATTAATCCTTCTGAGATCTCTGAAAAAGTAGCAAACTTCCATAGCGAGATCTCCAATCAGAAACCATCCAGGTCTGCACCCTCTTATTTTCGGCTGTGAGAACACTGACCCCAACGGTAATTATTCCCCGAGATGGGGAAATGTTACACACTGATTGGTTTGGGTTAGTAATAAAGTCGAAGAGAGGCTCACTTCTTTCGCTAATTGCCGAACTACTCCAAAACGTTGGCTTTACATTGGCATCAGAGCCTATTAATAGGTTGGCTTTCCTCGATGCGATGCCAGACCTCTGCTCTTTTGTTTTTTCCGGCGACACTCATCAATTGTGAGCCAGGTAGAACAAGGAAATATGCACGTTTTAGGTTCCCGCCTGCTCCTGGAACTCAGGTCTGGACACATAATAGCGTGAGGCCTCATCCTAGCAACGGTATATGTTCCATAACTAGCATATCTAGTGCTGTGGAATCAATTGTAACATTTGTTTTGTACCTCCTCCCACCCAAAGCTCCCTCCCACCTCAAAGAAGATCAACTGGCTAGTCTAGCTGCATTGCGGATGCGGCAGATTTACCTCCGCTACCCTCAGCATGGTCCGCTTATGTAGGAGGATCGCCGGCTCCCGTTACTCTTCATCATCAGTATGTGGCTCCTGACCACACCACTTAAATCCTTCACAACGCGGGCTTCGTCAGCCGATCCTTGCTGCGTCGCTATCTGCAACGATTGCTTAGCATCTGAGCCCTTTCACACTCTGCTTTTCTTACTGTTATGATCCACCTCATCTTGAAATCAGTTAAAGCTTCCATCTTCCGCTTGCACCATCTGCTTGCAAGCGTTCGTTATTATTGAATATCATTTAGTGAGGTCGTTTTCATTCCCTTCATCGACAATACCAACCTCCTTATTCTTCGCACTCTTGTTGAAAATATGAATGACCTTCTGATACTAGCTCTTGCGCGAAACAATACCAATACAATACCTTATTGAAATCGGTTTATTGTCTGTCTGTCTGTCGCATTTTTCTCGGAAACGATTACACCTATTGACACCAAATTTGGTGGAAAGGTAAGAAATGTGAACGCTCCACATACAGTGAATAATATCGTTCTAAGTGAAATTTGAGAAGAGGCCCCCATACATGCAAAAGCGGAGGTGTAAAATTTCTTTTTACCAAATATAGTCTTGTAGATATTCAAATAAAAAAACCCGATTAATACTTTTCAAAACTGGGCTCAGCTTTCACACTTAATTCGCAAGGGGAGAGTGTGGGGGTTGGAAAAGAGTAATTTCTTTCACCGGGCCTTTCTTAGAACCTACCCAACCGATGAATCTGAAAAAAATGACCGGAAGCTACTTTATGGTGCCTAAGCTCCGAAATACCCTTCATATTGATATACGTTCGAATATGTATAGTTATTAATAATACATTATTGTAATGAGTATATCATCATCAACGGCGCAACAACCGGTATCCGGGCTTTCCGGGCTAGATCATCCTAATCCATACGGATTAAGTGACCCGCCCACCGTAACCTATTGAGCCGGATTTTATCCACAACCTCATGGTCATGGTATCGCTCATAGATTTCGTCGTTATATAGGCTACAGAATCGTCCATCCTCATGTAGGGAGTCAAAAATTCTTCGGAGGATTCTTCTCTCGAACGCGGCCAAGAGTTCGCAATTTTTCTTGCTAAGAACCCAAGTTTCCGAGGAATATATGAGGACTGGCAAGATCATTGTCGTCTTGTACAGTAAGAAATTTGACTCTATGGCGAGACGTTTCGAGCGGAATAGTTTTTGTAAAATGAAATAGGCTCTGCTAGCACCCAACATCCGTGCCCGGATTTCACCGTCAGAGCTGTTACCGGATGTGATTTTTGACCGTAGATAAGAAAAATTATCAACGCTTTCAAAGTTGTAGTCTCCTATCTTTATTCTTCCCGTTTGACCAGTGCGGTTTGATGTTAGTTGGTTGATTTTTGGTGCTGAAGTTGCCACCATATATTATGTTTTGTCTTGCCTTCGTTGATATACAGCTCGAGATCTCGCGCCGCCTCCTCAATTTAGATGAAGGCAGTGGGTGGACTTAAATTAGATCATGCTCCTCGCATTTACCTCAGCACCACGGATCACTTTTTCCTTGTACTGATGAAGGAAGTAAGTTATTTCGGCTAGGTCGTCCGCAAATGCTTGTGTGAAGACTTTTTTATCGTCCAAGAGCTGGATAATATGGATGCCAAGAGCCATAATAGCGGAGAGAGGACCCCTCCCTGTGAGCAGCCCCTAAAACATCCTGCTTCAATAGACTTCTGATCGACCAATATGTCGATTTTTCTCCACTTTAGCATGTGAAGAATCCAACTGATTAGCAGCAGTTCGATTCCATTCTGTCTTCCCGCATCACAAATTGCCGCGAATGAGGCATAATTGAAGGCACCTTCGATGTCCATGAATGCGCCTAAGGCATATTCTTTTTCGGACATTGCCTTTTCAATTTTTTGCCGTGAGCTCGTGGAGCGCTGTCTCCGTGGATTTGCCGTTCTGGTAAGCATGTTGTCTAACCGAACCGATCTACTAGTCTTTCTAGTCCTTTTAGTAGAAAAGACGTTAAATTGATCGGTCTAAACTTTTTGCGCCTGTGTAGATGGGTTTCTCTGATTTGGAAATAAATAACACCTTCACATCCGCCAGTTAAGTTTAGACCCCTGACAACCCCACCAACAAACCACGATTCTTGTATAAGGTATATAAATGTCTTCCAGCTATTGATCCGACGACTGATAAGTGCAATCGCCACTTTACAATGCTACAAATTTATTTGGGAAATGTGGCACCTCATCTACGCTGCAGATGAAGATACCAAGGGCTACACGTCCTCTTCAATGGTTTTAGGAGCTGACACTTATAACTTGACGATCCGTAGCCCGTAGTAGAACCGGCAGCCCGATTTTCTCCGAATCTTCTTAACATCGGGTTCGGGAACGCCGATAGTGAGAAAAGTTCGCGACCTATTGGCTCTCTCTACTGTTTTGATGCCTAGCAGCATCCAGCTGGAAGTACAATATTAATTCTGCACACCAAGTTGTTGCAGAACCCCAGCACCATTCCGCTCTTTTTCTGAAAGCTACAAGAAGCACTTTTTCAGGGTTAGTCGCCCACCCTCCCGCACATCGTTGAGGGAGAAGCAGTACTGCCTGAACCACTCGTTCATGTCTTCGCCGGCAAAGTTTAGCCGTAACATTTTACGGTATACACCTACCGACTCAAAGCAAAGCTTAATGCCTTGCGAGTATGCAATCCTTACAGCTAGGAGGAGTTTCCTCCAAACTATTCGCACTGCTCAGTATCGTAACCGGATAGATAAGAGTCGTCATACAAGACCCATCCATCGGCTTCGATAGCCTTGGCTGCAAATGAGGGCCTAACCGTTGCCGGCCGAGCCCTCTTTGCTGCCATTTGTGTCGAAGAGGTCGGATCATCCGAGGACCACTGCCGCTTCGGTTTCCCCTTAGCCGCAGGTTCTTCCTTACTGAGCTCCCTCACCACGACAAGGAATGTAATCGTCGAGGGAGAAAAATAGGAAAAAGGAGAAAAGTCTACCTTACTTTTGAGGATCGAAGATGAACTTAAAGGGGGTTTGCAGTAAATTTTCAAAATGCGATGCAATAATGTACTATTATCAAGTTTATTTGAACGGATATCGTAACAGAAATTATTTTTTGCAGATTTTTCGATTGGCTAGTTTCTGAGTATGAGTCCTTTAGATCCGTACATTCCTCCAAAATACTAACCGAGGCCTTTCATTTGGTACCCCATATGGCAATTTCGGTAAAAAAATGTTACCCACCTCACTTAGGTGTATGGGGAGCCCCCTTAAGTTTAATTTGCAACAATGTAATGCATGTATGGGGATTCAGAGTTCCCACCTTTCCATCAAATTCCATGCCAATAAGTGTACCCGTTGCTGAGAAAAATGCGCCTGACAAGCAGACGGATAGACAGACAAACCTTAAAAACGGAACGAGGTCCCAAATTAAGCAAGGCGCCAGATGTTGAACGCAAAACGAGAATGAGATTATCAGATACATGAGGATTGAGCGCAATGCGATGACCTTTCTTTAGTTTCTACCGGTAAGACGTACACTTACCTAATTTGAATTGAGTTCGGCTCCCACCGGGCTCACTGACAGAACCTGAATTTCCGCTAATTTGTGAATATAATTGAATGCTAGCTGCTACTCAATTTAGGCTTTTTTGTGTTTTTTTTTTATTTGGGATTGAGGGAGCACCAAATCCATGTATGAAAAAGAGGAAACTAAATCTGCTAACCAGTTCAATCACGCTGCTCCCAGGGCAGAGGCACTCTTTGAAGTTGTTTTGTCGGCAGCGTCCGTACACTCTGAGCGCAAAGGAGTGTCAGTCAATTCACTTTCACAGTCTTCAACGCGACTATCGTTCTGGCCGCTCGTCTTATTTCTTTCTACCCTGAAAGTGGCTGAGAAATCGAGGAACATTACGACCCGACATTAACGACAGCTTCAATTTCAGAAGTAACAAGTACATTGCTATATTTCGACAAGAGGAACTTTGAAGAATTGACTAATTCGTTGAACCAACGTTACAAGACGTACAGTCTGAATATTTAGCCCATACGGAAAAAAATGAAATGAAAATCAATCTAAGGGCGGGGTGTTGTTGCTTATATAATTAAACGTTTGAATTTTTTATTTACATATTATTCACGCAAGAAAGAAAGAAAAGTCAAACTGTTCAGGAATAACCTTTCCTCTTTGAGCGCTCTGGAAAGGGAGGGTATTTTTTTTTTTTGCTTTTGTATCGTCATTTCCTTACTTTTATTCCATAATCTAAGCATTTATCCCAATGCATTTTATACTCAATTTTATGGTTTTTTATTGTTTTAATTTTTTCGTATGGTATCGCAGATGCCGGATTTTACCTAATATTAGCACTAGGTGCCAAGCACTGAACATGGGCGGACTACCTTCTTAAAGATAAATTTAAAGGAGCTTTGGAGGTGGTGGTCTGTGGTAAATTAATAGGAGAATCCATCGAAAACTGGTGTATTTCTACACGGTTTGGACTAGACTGTGTATGAGTCTCAGGATATCAAGCAAGCGAAACCGTGACGGATTTGGGTATAATACCTGCAGCTGAAAAGGTTATGGTAACTACAACCACCCTCTAGAGATGCCACATTCTTTTGTTTTCGGAGCCAATAGCTCATAGTTCACCCCCTTCACAGTTCCATTCAATGTGGCTATTATATAATATTTTCCATTATTATTTTTTTAGTATTATTTAAGGCTTTCAATTCTATTTATTGCTTTTCTTTAAAAATTTTCACGGTGGCATGATTTTTGTTATTATATCTGCTTGAATTTAAGTATGAACTATAGGGTAATGGATTTTAACTGAAACTGAACAGCCACTCCGATTGATCGAAATTCAATGGAAAGCTGGAAACAGGGATTCTCCATGCATGCAGTGAGTAACATCGGTCTACGTTACGTTTAAGGGAGGATCTCCATACATTACAAAAGGGGGGGGTCATGTATGGTACAAAATAATGGACAGTTTTCGAGGCGGGAATTAGTTTTCACATTAGTTGCGGGAGCTGAAAAGGGTTCAATTATTTCAAGGACCCGTTCTTAAAAATTACTCAACCTAAAAATCTGGTGATTCGTGCGTACGGTAACTAGGCCTCAAAGTACTCTTCATTACAATCTCCCTCTCAAATAAAGTTAATAATAGTATATAATTAATTATATTAAGTTCATCCTAGATCCCTAAAATGATATACTTTTATAGTAGGCATGACACTGGAAGTTTGGTGGAAATTCTTTCATTACTAACAAAGTTATAGTAGGTCAAAATTGCCTAAGAGATAAAATGCCAATTTCACATCGAATTGAAAATCGGGTGTATTCATCGCATATAGGTTACAAGCTATATAAAAGGAACCATCGTGTATAATCACACGTAAGATATCGAAGTGATCAAAGCCTGCAAACATCCTCAAGCCTGCCTGGCAAAGAAGCACCCTTCACAGGAAATTTCGCAACCTTTTTAGGTTTTTGGGGTATCTCTTCCCACGACCAATAGGAGAGAGGCTGATTTTTGGATCATCGCCAGTCGCATTTTGTCATTTCGCAAGATATTTATCTTCCTCTCTGCATGGTTTCTAACGAGAGCTTTGAATAGAAAGATGATCCAATTATTCCTGTTAAAAATGGCCACCCGATCCCCACCAAAAATATAATTCTGGTATTGACAGCAAGAGTATATTTATGTACATAGATTTTTCCAATTCAAAGAAGGCCAATAATTAACAATTTTCTCTTTCTTAATTTTCAGGAGAACATCCAGAGGCCATGCAAACAGGATCGTCCGGATGTCAGCACAGTTGGATTGGGATTTGTTTTCTACTCTTCATATTATTTTCATATAACACATCACAATTAAACTTCTCATTGTCGCCAAGCAGAACCAGATGATAAATACAAGGTTCAAACATGAAAATATCTTCAATCTGCAATACAGTTGAATACCATACCGTTTCCCAGGACATCAGATCTTTTAAGGTAGCAAAACTTACGAACGAAAAAAGTTACGAACAAACTAGTGAAAAGCTAAAAGTACTGTAAGGACATGTAAGCTAGGAAAATTGGTTACTCATGAGCAAATTGTATAATGCATTGAAATTTGTAGGTAACAAACGTTAGCTTTGTAAGGTATACTCAACTTTGCACTAATACTGTATAGTACCACCCTATCTATGTATGTATGTATTCCTAAATGAAATGTTGCTTTGCATTCTACTTTCGGAGATACAATCTCCACTTCTACGTGATTATGAAAGACTCTCCCTGTAAATACTTATGTAAGTGTTTCTGTTTACGCTCCAGAATTTTTTATCATTTATATTAAATGGCAGCAAATGATAAAATCATCTTCAGATCCATAAGTGAAATGTTTAGACGTAATCTAATTACACCAAAAAATACTAGAGAAAGTTTTCATTATTGGGTGTGAGGATTAACTGAAAATCTCTACAAGAAATGACCTAGCTCGTACTGTAGTCCATCAGGTCATACCGTCACTAACTTAATGACAAAATACGATCAGGTAAATCTAACCGTTATTCTGGGTTGTTTCGCGTAGATGAAATCAATATTTTTTATTTAAGTTTTGAATATCGGTCTAGTCCAAACCACGCAAAAGTGCACCGTTCTGCAAACATATTTTTTATTGCGGCGGGTTTTCGGCGGGTATTCCCAATGTACAATACTATTACCGCCTTAAAATAGGTTTTTACCTTATTAAAGTAGGTTTTCAGTCGATCTGTCTGTCCGTCCGTCTGTATATCTGCCTTTTTTTGCATTGGAAGGTGGAATGGTTCACAACTTACCACTTCTATCATCCGGTTATGTGAGACTGGACTTACCAACTAAACCACCTCCTTCTCCTTTTTTTACTCTGCGGGGCTGTCACTTCAGTATTACCTCGCGAGGCAGGTTCAGTTACGAACTACGGCGGCTAGTATAATTATTTCCTACTTTCCTCTGAAGCTCTCCCTTCTACAGCAAATTGTGGATCGCCTTCATTAATTTTTCCACCGCCTTCCAATTTGTTCAGAAGCTAGCATGTAGTCGACGATATTCTTAGGTGACAACCTCGCCCGGAGTCAATTTCCGCCTCCGCTCTGTGGGTAGCAAACCTCGGGCTATTAAAAACAACAACTCATCCTCTGTAATCATCTCGCTTGTCGGCCAATATGGGGAGTCGTCTCGGCCGTAGCGATAAAGGTATGCACGCTACTCTCCGTGTCCGCTTAAGAATTGAGTTAGGCCGTAGCTAACTTCACCGTGTCTTTATTTGCTCCATTTTGTGACATCTTGAATAATCCTGTGGGTCCAATGTGATTTATCTGAATCAAGACCAAAATAGCTTCACTTCGATGGAAGCAGGACTTGCATATGATAGGTCACAGAGGCATCGACCCTCTTTCGCCATTGCCTGCTATTACAGGTAATGCTTCGCCTGATGTTGTATGGTAAGCGCACGACATTCATTATGCATTGAATCGCTTTTTCTCCGATTTACTTATAGTTTTAATGCTGATACCTATGCTGAAGCTGCATAAAGCAAGATATAGCTGACAACTCTCGAAATAAGGAGCCGGAATTGCCAAGAGCCACCTACATTCAGTTATTCTATTGTCAAACATTTAGAAACCCCGGAAACCGATGTTGCTAAATTCTCAAGGCTTGAATATAATTTTTTATTCAATCGTGACTCCTACGTATTTAAACCCTGGCTACGAATGTATGATGTTCGACGTTTCATTCCTTTGCTTGGTGATTAAAACTACATCGATTTTATGCTCTGCGAGCGCCACACCAGCGTCTTCTAGCCAAGATCTGACGTCAAAAATTGCCTCATTTTTGCAGCGGCAACTTGGAAATTCCGTCATACATTATTTTCCACAGGAGAGATGGAGGACTAATCTTTGTGGAAGCCCACAGATTGTTTTATTTGTCTTAGGTTCGGCATCCGAATCGTAGCACTATAGCCTCTTCAGGAGAAATTTGATGAGTATGTGCACCATGTATCTTGCCTTTCGAAATCCAAACTGCCTATCTGACAGACCATCCTCTCTTTCTGTGCTCGGTGCAAGCCTACTCGTTCGAAAAGTTTGCTAATGTCATTTAATAGGCATAAGACCAAGGATCACAAAGATCAGGTTTATTTGGCTCCGGGTTTAGCACAAGCTCCTGTTTCCTTCACTTTTCCGGTAAAATCCCTTTTTTGAGGTACGTCCTAAATGTTTCAGCGAACCACTTTACAACTACTTTATTTATTAGTTTTATTCGCCATCCCGTCTAACCCTGGAGCTTTATCTTTATCAACAATCTTCTTCGTCGCTTTCATGTCTTCTTCAGTTTTACTTCTAGAGATGACTGCTTGCAGTTCATCCCTCCCCTTTTTATATCGGTTGTGCTACTCATTAGGCTCAGGTCAGTTGCTACTTCATTTGCTGTACCTCGTTTCTTTAAGGCGAACTTTGCAAAATTCTTCAATTTCGGCATTCAACCAGAAATTTGGCATGCTTTTCTTAAGTACAGTGCGGCTGGCATGGAAGCGTCATATGCTTTCTTCATCCTGTCAAGAACCTGCATCACCATTGTGTTTGTTTCCCATCGGCATCTGCTCCTGCAGCAGTATTTCTTCGAACATTTACTTATGAAGTTTCTTGGATATCCAACCCGCTGCTGCAGTTTTCTTGATATGCTTTGCTCCTGTCCTACGCTCCTTGTGGAAAATGATAACCTGATGGCTCCTGTACATATATTGCTCTCTCATCCCATATACCGTCTCGGAAAAGTGTAGACACCGCCAGTATTTGCCAGAACAACACCCAAACGTGAAAATACTTTAAGCAATTTACGCCCTCTTGCATTTGTTTTGTGACTACCCGAATCTCCGGCCCAAGCGAATTGTGACGACCTTCTTCTGAAGCTAATCTTTCCACCATCATTACGGGCTCATCTAGCGTGATACTTAGTACACCGTGGCAACGGAATATGTGAATGCCATCTACTTTAGGTCGTGTGAATTCAACTTCTGGATTATTGCTCATATTTTTGAATGCTTGGTTTGCACAGGTCCAGATTGCTGCCTTCCCATTTCTGTCTGATACAAAAAAGCCACTCTGGAGATCTTTATAATGTTATTTTCAAGCATGCTTTGAATGAGTAGGTCCTGGGTTGCATGTAAAGGTTTAAATTCAGCTTCAGGATCTTCATTTACGAAAAACTAAAACCGCCTTTATTAACTCTGAACATGTGTCAGTGCCTCTGATATACTCGATGTTACTTTCCTGTGTTTCTCTAAATAGCAGGACGATATCTGTTTTCGTCCAGCCGACGCGAATTGTGCCAACAGTAATAGCTTTGAATAGTAAGGCTAGTATTACCATATGCTTTACGTAGCCTTATCACATTGTACTCAAGAATCGTATCTAGCCCAAGTTGTTGTACTTAATCAGCATTGAATCCTGGCTCACCTTCACCTCCGCTGGTTTGCCCAGCGATGATTCGATCTTCTTATGGAGATCGTGAGATTTAGTCTCTCCATACCTAAGGTCAAGACGTAAATCGCCTTTCTGCATGCGCCCAATCCGGTATATATATAGTACAGGGGGGACTGCCTCCCTTAAGTTTCCGAAGGATGTCCGCACATATTGGCTCGCTTTTTGTTTAATCAGCTCATCTAGCCACGATCCCTTTGTGGTGTTCCTTTTCTCTCCAATTTATGTCCTCGCCAATTGCAGCAATAACGACATTTGTCGCTTTTCTGTTATACTTACAATTGGTGTATCCTAGTGCTGCAATTAAAAGGATCCTTTACGTTTTTAAACGGCTCCTCCTTAGCATATTCGCTCGTAGATTGCAGGCCCGCTACAGCGAAACCCTTTCACAACGGAATTGAAACTTGACCTCTATGTTGAACATCTTGCTCCATTCTCTAGCTATATTTGAAATTTATAAATTGTCAATTGGCTTACCCACTGCAAACACCAATTTCTGTCTGTCTGCCGGTCTGTCTATTACGCGTAAATCTCTCAGAATTGATTATACCTATTGGCAAGAAATTTGGTAGAGACAACTGTGAACCTCCACACATGTGGTAAATTATATCGCTTCTCGTTAAACTTAAGGGGAATTCCCATACAAGTAGAAGAGGGGTGCTGAATTTTTACACCGAATATAACCATGTGTGATATCGAATGAAAAGTTTCAATTAGTCCCAACTAGAAGTAAGTATTAGTTTTGGAATGAGTCGCAAACGGGAGAAGGGCGAGTACACCCCTCAGAAACTACCCAACCGAAAATCTTGCAAAACATTAGTGTGATAGTATTACCCATTTAGTGCCGGCATCAGGTAAAACTCAGCGTGAGTCGAGATTGTGACAATATCAGAGTAATAATTGGCAACCCAACAAACCAATTTAAACACTGGCCTTGAGTCCCATGAGAGTACCCCAATTATCGACAGTAATTCAATCTAGATAGAGGAAAAAGTTTTAGAAAGTTACTCTCGGATAGACCAATGATCCTCATGCCCCTATGCTCTGCCTTTTCTCAGATCACGGGTTTAGCTTGAAATATAAGCTAAAATAGCCTTAGTTCGGACCCATATTTTGCCTAACAGAATGCCCTTTCAAACTATAATACTATGTTAAGGCAGCCTTTCCATTATTTTAAAAACGCCCAGAATGATCTATTCGCAAGAATCCCGGAAGAAATGTGATCCTTGGCATAGTATTCGCTGTTTTCAAGAAACACGGAAAGAAAGAAGTTATGATTAGAGAAAATATCACATAATCTACAGGCGGTCATCTTTTCACAATCAAATCCCACCAAAAGATTCTTTTAGAATATAGTTCCCACACCTAATAAATTGAAATGTATACAAGCATATTGAAAATGAATGGTGAAAATCGGTTGTATGACTTTGGAATCGTGAAAAAAATGCAGTTTTTAACTAATTGATTTGTTATGTTTGACTATAGCTATCTTTCTCGATTCAAAAACTTTTAGATATAAGTTAGATATTATTACAGAAGCATTGTAAAAAAACCGAATTATGGAAGCAATTAAATTGTGGGTTGTTACTTGGAAGCATGAGTTTCATTTACATTTTCAGATGAAAAGTACGGTTACGTCACCGGGCTTAACGTGAGTACCTGCCTGTCTCGTGGACTTATTCCCACGGACTTCTCAAGACACGAATTGATTTTGTGACCACATCAGAACCCCGCCCTAGCAAGCTACGACTGTACCAGTCTATACCGAGTGCATGGCTCAGCATTCATACTGGTGGATGCAAGACCTACCAAAATCTCTACCGAACTAAGGAGTCCGGCACCCGTGCTGAAATGCAACACTACGCTGAGACCCGAAGGTCTCTCTTCGCCAACCATAACCCCCATGAACCTCGACTTAGGGAGCCAACCGCAAACAACCGAGCTGAACGCACATACAACAGGAGTTCACGTGAAGTATGTGAATTCAGGGGCTATCCCGGTTCCCATGGTACCAATATACCCCTGGTAAGGTTTCGTGACTATCGCCACTTCAGATGAGTCCCGGTGCAGACTCGGGTCCGTTCGCCCTAATTAGGACTTTGGAGCATTCGCTTACTGCATCAACCCGCCACCTCTGAGCACCAGATGAAACAAATCCCCTATATCTCTACCTCTATATAATCCACTGGGCTAAATATTTAGCTAAAGCACCAAAAGTTTAACGCCACTTTAATTAACTACCACACACGCGGGGAATTACATTAGTTCTTAAATTTAAGGAAGGTTCCCATACACGGAAAGGAGGGGGTAACATTCATTTCATGAAATATATCCACTTGGGGTATCAAATGAAAATTCTTGATTTGTACTCGCAGATATTAGTTTCAATCTTGGTTGCAAAAAGGAGGAATGATGAGGGTCCGCAAGGGGTCGATTTCTTCAAAGACCCATTCTCAGAAACTACCCTATCGAAAAATATAAAAAAAATAGAGTGGTCCACGCACATGGTATCCAGGCTTACACCTTACATTGCGATATCTGATCAAATACAAATAACAGTAGCATATTAACATATTTTTGAAATTTGGTGCGGACCCCCTTAAAATCGTGCGAAACATAGGAGGAAATTCTATTTTTATTAATAAAGTGATAGTGAGTCAAAGCTGCTCCTTTCGCGTCAAATTACTACTACCTAAGTGATAAAATATATACATAACATTGAATTGAATAGCAGGTAACACTACGAGCTATGTATAAGTGGAACTAACGGGTAACCAAATATTCTTACCTAGAAAGTCAACAAAACATTCCATACGTAAGGCAGCGAGCTTCCGAATTCCGACTTGTTTAAATATGAACTTTCTGTTGAAACACCTTGTATGTTAGCTAAATTAACTGCCGTGCCAAGGGACGAACTGCGCGAAGTGATAATTCATTTCAGCAATCTCAGCTTAGCCGTTGAGACTAGGCAATATGTCCACCTTCCTTTCTGTGATCATTATTGTCATATAAAACTGACAGACAGATTCAGTCTTGTTCGGTGCGGCATCCTGAGCAGTATGGTCGATTATCGTGCCCAAATGGACGTAACCTCCTCGTGCAGATAACCTCCATGTCCCCTCAGGAATTTTGTCAGCTCGTAATTCCCTGTGACTTTATCCAATCCATCTTCTAATATCCGGAATGATGCGCTATGTCCAACGACCAGTTTGCAACTCGTCCTACCCTCTCTCGCCGTCCAGCTGCAGTCGAAATATGCTAGTTTCCCCGGTTGAATACGGTTTATCGTAGAAACACCGGACTTCATTCCCCAGGATGTCTACGGGGAGCATTCCTGCTAATACACGTGCTGCTTCTCCTGATGTTGGCAATATCGGAGTGCACTCAGCCGTAACACCATTCTTAATTTCCTGTAGTTTAGCTTATTTTCCAACACGGTTACCCATACTGAAGCTGCGTAGAGTAGGACAGAACTAACCACCCAAAGAAGAAAAAGCCGGCTCTGGCCCACCAATATTCGGCAGTATTCTCAAGATGGTTAGAGCAATGCGTACAATATATATTGGTGTTTGTAGTTTCACTACCGAGCCCATGGGCTTTTCCCACTTTGCACAGTTAAACTCGTTCTTCACACCTGTGTTAACACTGCACAGCATTTCCCTTCTCTTATTGCAACCTGTCTAAGATCAGTCACCATAGTGATGGCGTCGACGGTTGATCTTGCCTTACGAAATCCGAATTACTTTTCAGAAACACACGTTCAAATAGCAGCTATGGTATTGACCAAACATATCGGTCTATTTGAAGAGAGGGCACCCAATGGTGCACCTAACTTCGGAATAGGTATTAGCTTTTGTAGCTTCTATTGCTCGGAGAATTATCCTTCTCTAAGGCATGCCGTAAAAACTTCAGCAACAATACTTTGTGCTGTTCTGGTTGTTACTTTCAAGGCGATACTCGGCATACCATTCAGCCCTGGGGTCTTGTTGTCAGTGAGTTTCTTCACTGCCTCCAGAACTTCCTCATTTGCCATTGCAGAAACGTCATCGAGGTTTACATGCACTGTCGGAAGACTCGTATAGTGTACATCTACTAGGAAGAGAGTAATCACTATATTCTGCACTAACTTAGGACAAGTGATCGGTGGAGAGTACTTGTCTGTCCATGATGAGAGCACCGACCTATATACGCCACCCAGGGATCTGGTTCGGCTTCGGTAAGCAGCAGCTTACAATGATCGGTTTCGTTATTCATGACAGCCTCCATGAATTCTCCTAGCCTCGGGATCGGAGAGTGGAAATAAATCTCGGGCTCCACGAAGGGTACATCAAATATGTCCGCACTACGTGTGTTATGAGACGAGGCGATACAAAGTAATATCCCAGTTGGCGGAGCAGTCCAGTAGACAATTGTACAGTTTGAAAAGAGTATGCATATCAAGGACGATACGCTACGTTGCTGTAGGGAGGGGAGATTGAGGGTGAAGACTCGTGACGGATAATCAACCCGTGGAAGGTTCTTTTTGTAAAAGAGGGTCCGGGTAAATTTACGTTGAACAACTTCAAGAGCGCGGCAGTCACGAATGCGGAAGGGGGACTAGACTACACAGCAATATTCAAGGATGTTTCTGACAGCGGAATTGAAGAGTGTTAAGAAGGGCTGGATTGAGGTAAAGTCGGAGGAGGGACGTAGGACAAAACCAGACATTTTATAAGCTCTATTGATAATGTTAACGAAGTGGGAATTGAAACGAAGTTTATCGTCGTATATTACACCCAGGTCTTTGAAGGACGTCAGTAGTGAAAGGGATTGTCCACTAAGAGAGTAGGAAAAGGATGTTGGGGAAGGTTTAAGCGAATAACACTTCCAGTGGCATTTGTTGACATTCGGTGTTAGCTTATTGACCGAACCCCAACGGACTAAATTATCAAGGTTGGACTGTAAGAGAACACAGTCCAACAGAGGCAAACAATTTAAGGTCGTCTGCCTAAAGCAAATACGGGCAGGTGAGGATGGAGGCGAGGCCATTGATAAAAAACAGGACGAGTAGCGGGCCAAGTATAGAGCCTTGGGGAACACCAGAGGAAGGAGAGAAGGAACGAGATGAGAGGAAAGTCAGGAGATCACTGAGGGAGGGAAGTCTAGTAATGAAAGTCTAGAGAGGAGAATGCTATGGCCAACGATATCAAAGGCTTTGTTGAATCCTTCCGCAGTGTATGTTTCAAGCGAATGATAATAAGAATTTGCGTTGTGAACCAAGTTAGGTACGAGCGGGGGCAGGGAGGGGAAGAAGGGGCATAACAGGAGAAGAGATCGGACAGGATATTGTAACAGGTGTTTGGAGCTTGATCACACGATGAGTTGCTTAATATCTGTAGCCAGTTGAAAGACGCTAAAGCTGAGTTCAGACCGTCAAAATTGGCTTTGCGGAAGTTGAACTAAGTGGATTTATGCTTGGTTTTGGGTTTTGAACGAGGGAGTTCCGCTTCAAATTCAACCGCGGGACGGTGAGCATCAGTTTTGACATACGGGGATGTGCAAGGAGATAAAGTGAGGTGGCGCTCGGGGAGGTTGGAAAGGAAGAGATCGAGAGTACGGCCCAGGGAATTTTTGTTGGTATTGAAATTCAGGGCAGAACAAGGAAGAATATGGAAGGAAAGAATGGGAGAAGTTGTTGGAAGGAATTGGATGCCAGTATGATTAGGCCAGTGGAGCATGGGGATATCAAAGGAAGAAAGGGAGTGAAAGGAATCTGACAGTAAGGAGTTCAGACAAATTTTCAGACAATTCTTCATATAGTTAAGAAGGGCAAGCACACGGAACATATACACAAGATACAATGAACGGGAGAAAGCTTGGCGGGGAGGCACGAAGAGCAACACAATCAAAAGGAAAGCCAGACGAGGAGAAGACCCACCGCCAGTGGACTTACGAGATGCATCCCGGTCCCTTTCACAGCAGAAAGTGGAGTACCCTTCGGGGAGCTCGGAGTTTAATATGGCATCTTCCAGCCAGGTTTCGGAGATACAGATAGCGTGGTGTTGCTAAGCCAGCGCGGATAAATTGAAGGCCCCCAGCTTGGTTCTTGAACCCCTAACGTTCTGATAAAACAAACGGACAGTAAACATGGCTCCAGTTATATAGCTCGGCGGAGCAGGCGGGTTACCTTGAAATTTGCCCGCGACTTGGGGCGCTTGTATGGCTTGATGAATACACCTTCAGGCCAGAAAGAAGGGTTGCCGAGGACATCAACTTCATGTGGATAAGTCACCTTGCAAGATGCAATCACCCGGTCGGTGTTGTTGTCTTTTGTCAGTTTAGCGCGGGACAGAGGAGGAAGTAAACCAATTTTGCTCTTTTTACACTCTAGAACATCGTTTGTAGAAGTTGCGAACGCTAGCCGGGAGATAAAGAGCTGTTTAGCCACCTTTAGCTTGAGGCCACTAGTATGGGTGGATGAAGGGCCAGGATATATGGCGGTGGCGGGAAATGAAGCTTCGTTGGCGACAGGAACGTTGTCAAAAAGTGAGGCAGCTGTGTTGCGATTCGTGGCTTGCTAAGGAGGCTGCAAATAGTGTCGCGTTGTAGGCGCGATGGAGGGAAGATCGAAGGCTCGGTGGACCGTAACTCATCGCATAGAGGCCGCTGGATCAGGGGAGTAGAGCCAGTGGATATGTCGCTTTTAATACAATGTTGCCGTAAACACTGACTTGGAACAGCGCCTTTCGCTTTTCACAGTTTCGAGAAGTATGTCTTGGAGTTTATAATCGTTTTGCACAAAAAGTTTTCAATATACGCGAGCGTTTTTGAAATCGATCTTCTTATACTTTTCACAAAGTTTCCTCCATTCTGCGCAAATTGTCTCATTCTACGGAAAACGAAAGAATCTCAAGGTGCCTCCTTTTTTGCCTTGATAACTGTAACAACCACCATTTTTTCACAAAATTTTTTATTAAACTGTGTACACTTTCCATAGACCTCTCATGTTCTATATTTCGCCCTTCTTGAGCCATGAAATCAAATATAGCATGTACGATTTCTATTCTACACTCAACCCTTCTGGGAGCCTCCACCTATATAAGAACAAGATACTACGACAGTCGACATTGTATTAATTCTGCAATCTTCAATTAAAACGATACCTTACAAAATCCTTCCTGAAACTTGCTCCTGAAAAACAACAAATGCCGATAATTCCAGTATAAATTGGTATCGAAAATAGACTCACTTCCAGATGTTTCTAAAAAATACAGTATAGTAAAAATCTTGACTGACCGTTTCGTCCAGGGAAGAGACTACTCATTAGACGCTGTCTCACCTCTGCCCTGGGAACAGCGAGACCGAAGGTATCGACAGGTGGTAATAGCTCCATTTATATATAATCGTAATGACATGAGTGCGAATTATATTGAAGTGAAATCCGTCCGTTCAAATCTAGACCAAGCCGAAGTGATTTTTTTTTGTTGAGGATGCTGATAGTCCTGAGTCCGCATCCACTTGATGACGGACCGGACCACTTGGGAAGCAACTCTTCCTCTCTTGTGGTCCACGGACTCCTCTTTTTGGGTTAAACACCCAAGTTTATTAAAAATCTTGACTGATGGTTTCATCGTGTAGCACAGTTTCACATAAAATGATTTCTCCTCTTACTTATTAACTATCTGTTATTATAATACCTGAAGCGGACACTATATCCATTTAAAAATCAATAACTTTCGCAATTTTTCAATCCAATCTATTCCTTTTACGATAAATACCCAATACCGTTGACCGGAGACAGGATATTTAAAAGCTTGAGCTAATATTATATTATGTATATTGCATTATATTATTAATTCCACAAAGATTATGCAAGAAACATGAATAAACATTTCATCAGGATATTGAACTCAAAACATAAAACTCAGTACCATTATGAAAGCTTTCCGCACTCATTTTCCAGTAAATGCAATGTCATTTACGAGTACCTACGCCGAAAGCATGATTTTGTATGAAACGAAATATGCGTTTTTGGGGCGTTTATTAAATGTACGAAATTTTGAATGTGTTCGATTCATGGCTGCATTGAATGCAACCCCGTGAATGCACCTGTGAACTTATAGCTGATGGTAGGGATGGTGGGTTTTTCACTAAAATTTTGAATACTGACATGAAAAGAACTTAATGGCGCACGTATTACATGTTGTTTATACTTTGATATAAATGAATACGTGCGTTCCCGCCATTAATCCTGGATTCTGTATTCTCGGTACAATTTAATAAAGTATGAAATCTTTTTATGTTTTGGGGGGTATTTTTTAATATCTTTTATCCTTTACTTCCATTTCGAAAAGGATTAAAACTGGAAATTTTAAAATTTGACAAGGGAAATATAGATGCATCTGGAATGCTTCATCTGAGACAGACATTTCTCAGAATCGCGGTAAAAATAACTATAAATTACTTTATTTTAGCAACCCAAGCAAGTGCCCAATATAGGGTCCTTATTGCCATTTTTGAGGGTTTCCGTGATGCCAATAAAGAAGTGGAGCGATTTGATGACCAGCTGATGGAGCTCACCATTTTATCAGCTGATTGCACGATTCAATTCTTCTCCGTATACGCACCACAGATAGGTCAACCTGGTCCCAAGAATGATGCCTTCTCGCAACTTCTCAATACAAAGACCTGTAACGTGCCTGCTGCCAATTATATTATCATTGCGGGTAACCTTTACCATGTGGGTGAAAAGGACTCAGCAGATGTCATGGAGGAAAAGGATTTGAAGCACGCAATGAGGACTTTAAGCTAATAGTCGATTTTTCGGACACTCACCACATTATACTTGTAAACACATGGTCCATTCAACGATTATCTCATCTTCCTACACTTTACAGTGGAAACAATAACACCCGAATCGACTACCACGACACCACAAGTTTCTCAACGATAAAATGCTGGCCAATTGGCAAATTTGCAAGAATGTCAACCGGAAAACAAAGAAAGCGATCGCCGTCACCCGAGCGGTCGATTACAAAAATCTATACGATAAGCTGGACAGAGACAGAGAAATGTGAATCGGCTTGTCAAAAGTCGTTCAAATAACTATAAATAAAGCCGGGTTTGTCAAGAATCGCAGAACTATTGACGCAATGCGATTACTCATGAAGGAACACCATGAGAAACACCGCCCTCTTTACATTACATTTGTGGATCTAGAAAGCCGTTGGACTGTGTGCCACACCAACTCATACTCTACGGTATGCTCTACGACAACACCAGGGCCGAATTCATGCACTGGGCTAAATTGCTCTACAAGGATCCAAAAAGTAAAGTTCGAAGTGTGCAGGACATATTAAAACCAATTCGTGTCTCTGTCGGTGTTCATTGAGGTAGCCACCTCTCACCAATCCTCTTTATTCTTGTTATAGACACTGTCCCACGAGACATCCAACGCCTAGCGCCCTATACACTGCTTTATGCAGATTTCTAGCGTCTCATAGCAAAGGTGGTCTTCAGCAACTTATCTAAAAACAGAATGATCACCTAATGCAACAAGGTCTCAGATCAGATCTGAACAAAACTCAATTTTTGTCGATCGATCCCCATGAAACAATTATTGTCAGCGGCAGAGCTGAGTGACTTAAATATGTTGGTTCAATGCTATCAGTCAATGGAAAACTGCGTTAAGAAATTGCTTCACGCAACCTGGGCTAAGTGGCGTTCGGCAAAGAAGATGTTGCGTTGGAGTAGAGGCGTGACATATCCGAAATAGGGACATCCGCGGTCGATATGACGTTGCACTAATCTTGGAAAAATTGCGACAGAGGCATTTTTGATACGATCGACCACATAACTCGCGCTAACGAAAATTCATTTGCACAGATTGGTCTGAACATTGAAGTCAATGGGAAACGCCGAAATGGCCGATCAAAACAACGGTAGCTTGATATACTGGATGAATTGATGACTGGATCCAAATCAGGCATTTCTCAGAGCAAACTAGCACAGCCGATCACAACCAGCCGACCTCGCCTCTAAACGGAATAAAAGCTCATTATCTCCCGCATGAGGTAATATGGGATTTAGCCACTAAATATGTCGGGCGTAGAAACGTCATTCAATCACAGTGTTGCTTCCTTTGATGTTATAGGCGATATACTTCAGATTTACATAATTACGCAAGTCTTCATATGACCTGTTTTCGGATGGGACAGAGTGATCAAGAGCGAGCTGTTAGTAGGTTCATCCAGCCGACGAGGATCTGCTTACCTGCTAGTCATGCTTTAGTGGCAAGCGGATCTGGCGAGAGATGAACCAAATCAACAGTTCAAGGACAGTCTTCCGCGACCTGTGGATGGTGCTAATAAGACCCCGAGCCAAAGAGGAACTTTCAACGAGTGCTTCAGCTGTCTCCAGTATTCTTCAGGCACTTTCCGTTTGAGTTAAGACCCTTACCCTGGTAGGGTGGGGTGATTACTTTTCCGGGATTACTCATTTGACCAAGACATGGGCTACAAATACTAAAGACACAAAAAGAAGTCGAGCTGCTTCTATTCAACCAGCAGACTGTAATCTTCAAGGGCAGTGCAGCCGGTATCAGCCGCAGTACCGCTGTGCTGGAACGAAGAGCAGGGACCACCAGGTTTTAAACAGCGGACGGACTAGCAGTTTCTATCCTGGAAACCACGGTCGTCGAACTGAACTCTTTGTAAACCAGCAGAAGATAAAACTTACCGCTTTCAAGGTGAAACGATCTCTGTGTTGTTCCGTGGAATCCGCTTCCTCATTACAGGATGGACACCGATCATTCCTATTCTAAACATATGCCCAGCTAATGTAGTATGGCCAGTCAGAGTGCCCATAATATTTCTGCAAGTCCACCTGCTTTTCGACAGAATAATCTTTGCAGTATGTTTCTTTGGTTCTGACAGGAAAAGTTTGGTGTGTTTACCAACATTATGACTCAGCCTCACCTGTCATTATGGGAAGCTCGTTCCCAGTTTTTGATAGCAACATTAGCCAATGCTACTGACGCCTCAATTGTTGGTTCCGGTTCAGGAATGAGGGAAATTGAACCCTCTTTTGCTAAAGCATCCGAGATTTCATTTCCCTCCACACCACAATGACCGGGTACTCAGAGTACTTTCACAGTATTGAAACTAGAAACAGAGTTCAATCGATTTCTACATTCCTGAATGATTTTTGAAGCGATTAAAAGACTTAGGGTCTTATACACTGTAGCGTGAAAGACCGTTGTATATTGTCCCAAGGGAAAAACCCACTTCTCGTTTTTATTCGAGTAGTAGACTCCTGCTCCAGAACCCTGTTCTACTTTTGAGCCATCGATGTAGAAAACGTTGCATTCTTCTGGTTCGTCACAGTTTTCTCTCCGTTGCAAGATAACATCATATCTTCTACCAAACAGATGCAGGGGATCCGAGAATCAGAGAGCATTGCGAAAACTGGATTCAGTTCTCCCAATAACTTTTCCTGTGCTCCGTGCCCCCAATATCCATTGTCTCCCTATAGATCTAATCAAATTACTCTATGAGCTGCTCTCATTGCAGTGCTCTGGATAAACAAATCCAACGGCTGCAAATTGAGTAAGGCATTCAGAGCTGCATCGGATGTGGTGCCCGGGGCACCGATGATACCCAAACACACAGTTCTTTGCAGTGTGACTACTTTTCAGCGAAAACTCTTTTGTTTCACTCTAACCCACCACACTATGAATACATAAGCAAACATCGGCCTAATGATAGCAATATATATCTACATTACTACCTGAGGCTTAAGTCCCCATGGCGAGACCACGGTCCGTCCACACTGCGCATAAGTTGTGAAAGCCCGTTTCATCTTTCATGTTTGCTCCAAAGAAACTTCTTGTCTAGAATAACTTCCAGATATTTCACTTCTTCGGATCTTTGGAAGGCAAAGACCAATCAGTTTCCTCCTTTTTGTAAATAATGCCATTGTTTTTTTATTTGAATTTACTAAATATCTATGCTTGAGGCACCAATTATCAATCAAATCAACGACGCCTTGTGTATTTCTACACACCTTTCCGAGATCTCGACAAACAACTACCACAACCACGTCATCCGCATAAGCTTGAACGTGTATTGCAGATTTTGCAGTTCGCATAGTAGCGGAAAGATCAACATTCTCCACAGAAGTGGGGATAGCACACCTCCTTGAGGGCAGCTTCTCGTCGCTTCCGATGTTAGCTGGCAATCAACACCCACCTCAGCACATAACAATCTCTGCGTTAACATAGCGTTGATCCACATAATTAAAGTTTCATCAACACCATGCTCTCTGGCGGCATCACCGAGCTTTTGGAAGGGCGGACAATGTCCTCGAACACCCCTATCGCGTATTGGCTTTTCACAGTTGCGTAAAGAGCAGGCTCACATGACTTTCCACGTTGGTTTTCATTTAGTGGGTACGAGTTTAGTGCCTTCTCGCGAATTTGACGCTCAACCAGTCTCTCCAGACGTTTCAGCGAAAATCATGTTAAGCTGATTTTCCTGACGTTCTTTAGATTTAGATAGTCATCTTTCCCAGACTAAGGTATGAAGACCACCTTAACCTTAAATCGCTCTAAGTGCTCTGTACCCTCTTTCAGCATCGCTGGGTAGATGCCATCGATACGGGTGCTTTGAAGTGTTCAAATGATAGTACAGCAACTCTAGCCTGGTGGCAACCGCTCTCGCAGTGTCCCAATTCCCCTTACAACACCTTCGTGTTGAAAGATTTGCAGAAACCGCCAACTCTTTTCTTCCACTTCTGAGACCTATTCTCCCGGGTGATGTACTTCCAAGAGAGTCTGTATAGAATCAACTCTGGAGTTCGTGAAAGTACCATCCGGTTTTCTATGAGAGTCTATGAGAGTCTAACCAGTTTCTCACAGTATACTCTAAAAGAGTATCGTTTCGAACGTTTTACGAGCCTCTTATATTCACGCTATGAATTCTGGAAAGTTAACCAATCTTCTTCCTTATTGCTTTTGCAAACACGATAGAAAAAAAAATTAAAAGTCGTCTGGTCTGGTCTTTGCAGCTCCCGGTTCCCCCATGAAACCGTTCTACCGCGTTGGCTTCGGGAAATATGACAAACCAATTCAAAGCACGCTAAAAGTGTGCGATTCAGAGTTTCCAATTGATCTTCTATCGGCAAAGAAGTCCTTAGTCTCCTAGGGAACTCCACTTTATCGCCAAGAAGTTCATTGAACTTTGCCCAAGTTGTTTTCCTAGGATTCCGTCTTTGTATTACAGACTGTTCGCCCGCAATATTCAGGCTAAATTTAAGTAACGGTGTTCTAAGAGTGAAACTTCATCTAGCACTCGCCAGTCTATAATCAACTCTAACAATTTTGAAGTGCAGATTGTTAGGTCAATTACTTCACTTCTTCTTCGCCCCATGTCATCAGATCAGATGAACTGTATCAGCGTAGTTGCCTCCAGCAATTTTGATATCAGAGAGCAGGATCTTTCATCGAAGAAGATCCTAGTCCCCATGACTGAACCTATACCACAGATTTTGTTAAAACGAACCCATGGCTCTTGAAGCAGAAAAATATGGAGACAGTCCTGCAACTTTGCCAGCCTTGCCGCCAGTAGATAAGAAGAGGCTTTGGCATGCTGCAGGTAAATTTGACTAACTCTTATGTTTGTAATGTAGCCTAATATGAAAACCGCCGCTAACTAAGAAGTCTGCTGCGTTCAGTGTAGATCTCTCCGCGGTCACGAGCTGGTCCTCACTTTTATCCGAAAGTTCCACTTTCCTGCGTCCAATTTCTCTGGATGACCACGCCATAGACACCGGATATAGATTTTCCAATGAAGAGCATGTCTTCCACAGATTTTTTCGCAGGGGAGCATGAATCTGGTGAAGCCTCCAAAATCCGTGCCTTGGCCACAACCTGACAACCTGCTCTGACTTCTTACCACTTAAAAAGTTATAATCCCTTGTTTCCATCTTCGTGTATTTTTGGAGACCCACAGTGCAGTAAGAAACTACCAGAAGCTCCCCCACCCCGAACAAGTGGTGCCCGAGATGGAGATTGTATCGTGATTTGACGACGGGTACCAGTAGACCCAGCTATGAATGACTACCTGAGTCAAATCAGGGTAGTAATCTCGGGCGAGCGAAATGCTCACCAAACTGCCTCCTATAGGGTGCTATAATCTTGTAGTGTACCGTTACGATCTTGAATGAAGTACTTTAACATACTTCAAGGCCCTGATCCAATTGGATTGTTGCGCCAACAATAATTGTTATTATTCCGAGTTGTCACAATCTTGGCGGATGACGGATTTACCTACCTACCTGCTTGTGGTGGGTCAATGGGAGAATCCGTTGAGAACTCCCTGCAACATCCAGCACGTATGCAGAATGGCGTACTTTTCCATGCTTTGAACCAGACTGTGTGAGAGTCCCAGAACAAGCCATGAGGGATTTAGGTACAATATCTATAGCTGACAATATTATGAGAACTACAACCACGCCAAATTGCTTTGATTTCCGAAGCCAATGGCTCATAGTTCACATTCTTCTCTACGTATTTCCGTTCAACGTTGCTATTATGGGGGATGGCAACATCAATAATATACGTGGAGCAACCTGTCTTGTCAACTAACAGTACGTCAGGCTTGTTGCGCGGAATATGGCAATCAGTTAGAACTTGCCAGTTCCAATACATGCCGTAAGCAGAACTATCAAACCGGACATGCTTGTATGCAAGGTTTTGATGGATCACCTTTCAGACAGCATTGTATCTGGTGATGTATTGCACCGGTGCCATAACAGTGCAGCCAGAAATGAGATGGTCCAATGTCTCTAACGCAGAACCACACATTCTGCATGATCGTTCTCCACTCGCTCTTTCATGATGACCTTCTTATAAGCTCAGTTGGAGACCACATCGTCCTGAATGGCACACATGAACCCCTCCGTCTCAGCAAAAAGCTCCCCAGCACACAGCCATGTGGTCAATGCAAATCGACAAATGGCTGCCAAAGACAATTCACTCGTTCATCGTGCATTGCCTTCGATTTCCATTGATCGATCCGACTTCACCCCACCCAGAGGATCGATCCTTCAAGTTAAGTGGAGTGAACCCACAGACAACCACATGCAAAGCATTCGCCTGCTCTTTGCTGTAAAAATAAACGCACAGCGAATCGACTTGACGATGATATTGTGCCGCCACGTCAACCACACCCTACCTCCGATGTCACGGGTCAAACTACATCCGAATATCACGGCTGTACATGTCTATTATTCGCAACAGACTTCTAAGGTGGTCGTCAGTACCAGCATACAACTTGATGTGATCTAAGTACATCAAATGTATCACTTCGCACATAGAACGTAGGCCATACTTTATTGCAAAACCATGCCCTCTAGCATCATTCCACGAAAGGTGCTTCAGTGCCATGCAAAACCAAAGAAGACTCATCGAATCTCCCTAGAAGATGCCCCTCCGTATATGGATGGGCTCAAAGGTATTAGCACCCTCACTGATAAGGTAGTATGCCACCCTTCAATGACTGTCGCCATAAACTTATTATTTTCGGATGAATGCGATACAGTTGCTCTTTGCAACCCCTTGACCCAGCTGGACAGCCGTTCTGCTCCTAGGATAGAATGTAGACAAGTGATTTTCGCCATACCATCGTAATAAGAGAGAGTAAACCCTCTGCACTTTATTCTTCACCGGTCTGCTGGCATTGCCAGAGCGTAGTTGAGTCAGCCTAGCAATGCCCTGCCTTAGTGAGTCCTGCCGACGTTCCAGACGAATTTTCAATGGTGGATCTTTCCGGTCACTCAAACCAATAACACGAAAGCGAATCTTCTGACCATGCAATCTGCCGTAAATTCACCACAACACACAAGTGATTGTAGTGGCAACAGCGACATATCAGCACACAACCGAGATGCAATCTCATCATTGATTTGAGAGAGAATTCTCGGATTTACTGGAGATGCATAGAGCCTAGGAATACCTGGTCTATGCAAAGGATCGATTTCCGAGAATTCTATACACGCTTTTTGGAATTCGTCCCGAACATCAGCGGAAACCTCAGTTGGACGGTCGAGAAGAGTGCTTCGATGAGTACTGAAACTGTTGCCTGCAATGCGGCGTGGTGTTATTGATGCCACCGCCTCTGCCCCCATCGACTCTTGGTCACCAGTTTCCGCGATAACCTCAAGTCGAACACGCTCCCTGATGATGGCCGGAATTGTGCCGCGTCGAGTAGTAAAGCGATATTGGTTTGCAACTCGCGGCACAGTCACATGCGCGAATTGCGGGAAACGCTCGACGAATCTCTAGTGTAACAAGGAGCGATAAGACGTTGTACCCGCCCCCGCCATTATTTCATAGTAGAAGCGGATGATGAAGAGGTTCATTTCTTCAGTCGACTTCATCCGACGTTATGTGTGCGTAATGCAGAAGTGATTACCACAGATTGTGACGAAACAGCTGCAGCAGGCGGAGCAATGCTCCTGGTCGCCTAGACGTCGAGCCACCACAACTTGCAGTTTCGACGCCGTCCTCTCCATTGCGGGAGCCCGACCCAGTCACTATTTCAAACGACTCCCGCCGGTTATCCTTCCTTCTCCTCATTTTTGGTAGCGCATTTTATCCCTAACTGCCAAGTGTAGTGATACTGTTATTATAATATAACTCACACGGTGGTATTGGTATTACAGATGTTCCGTTATGGGTGAAATTATGGAGGGCGTATTGGGAAGGATCCGTCTTATAAGATGCGTACTCGGAGTAAATTCAACCTAAACGGCCTGATGCTATAATATTTACTACCAAGACAAGGGTAACCGAATTCCTCCTCCCGCTGCTAAATGAAGAAAGATTGACCTCCTATGTATAGTATCTGGGTGTCGTCCTCAATCCTAAATTTTGGTAGGAAAAAGTGATTGAAATTTAACGAATTTGGATATTATATTAGTCGGAAAACTTGAGCGAAGAATGAAAACGTTGCGTGACCTTATTCCGCTGAAAGTCATAACGAGAGTTCTCCAACTACGGGACGTGTAACTCCGACTCCAATTGTTAACTGAAAGGAAAAAGCTTTTAATTTAACATTATTAAGTTATTTTCTAAAAATATGAACCTGAATGCGGGTGTAAATAATCAAAATCAAAAATTTTGCAGCTTTTGGAAGAAAAATTCAATTTTCACCGGTTTTTTTTACAAATCATGCAAAAACGTCACCCTTAAAAAATGATATCATCACAAATTTTGGTTCATATTATTGGTAATTTTATAAACAATCGTAAGCACATATTTTATTATATAATGATCGGTTTATTACTTTTGGAGGTAACTAGGATTCCCGGAAATGTGAATGATGAAATATGAAGACATTTTTCACTGCTAATTACAAAAAAAATACGGTTACGACAAATCCAAATACGTCGTAGGTCAGGACATAAAGCGACTACATCCTGAGGCTCAAGCCTGAGTCTGCACCCGATAAGCGCTCGGTTCCATGCTCATAAAGTCTAAAGGAACAGCGCAGCGTATTCTGCCGCGGTGCGGCGACAGTTGTCAATGAGCATCAGGTTGGCTTTTTTCTTGCTTTAGGCTGGCTTCGTGCAGGTTTTTGGGCTGAGTTCGGTCTATCTTTTGGGTTGGTTTCAATCTATCTGTGGGCTACAGAATCACTTCGGTTGATGTGATAATCGGGGTGCAAAATTCTTGGCTTTAAGGGGGCCATCCCGAGTGAAGGCATTTTTGTGGCTTTTTTAGAAATTTTTTGTGAAGAACTGGAGAAAGATGGAAACACGAATTTTTCAGCATAGATTTATCAGTATCTTGAGCGTGCATAGTAATTTCTCCAAGTCAATCACATAGTTCGTTATTGAAATACAGAGTAATTTATACACCCATCTCCGAAAAAGGTGTTTTTCTGCTGCCACGCTAAAGGGCGCTGCGATCATCGTAGAGAAAAAAAGTAAACGGCATTTTAACGTACAGACTTAACTACAGTCCGCAAACTAGGATTATTAAAAAATATTAAAAACTAAATTTTTGGCGTCGTGTGAATTTTGGTGATTTTTCACGGCTTCTTCAATGAATAGAAAAAAACTACTGAATGAATCGCAATTATCCTAGTTTGCGGACTGTAGAAATATGTTCTGAATAAGTCGTAAAAATTTCAAAGAATTTCGTTTGATAGATTTTGGGCTATGGTGGCAGCCGATTTTCAACATGCAGCTTCGAGAAAAACGCATTTAAAAAGTAGAATGCGATTTTTAACCATAAAACCTTAACTGACCATTGGTCCATAAACCTTAGGTTTCTTGAAGAAACACATGTACGGCCTTGGCTTCAATTCTTGTCCTTTTAGCGAAGTCATTCGAACGTCACTCGGACCGACAAATACCAGCTTTATTACGGCGATCGACATAAATCTGGCATGTTACTTATCACGTGTTTAACACTATAATTTCCGAATGACGCCGATTATCAAAAAATCACTTTGCCTATATATTCTACACTATATCTAGAAAAAATTCGATTCCACGGATTCGACACACAAGATGACCCGCTTAAGTAATTGATTTGTAATATTACGACTTGTAATGAATGTCGACTGCTAGTTGATGTGCATATGGCGTTGGTCTACAGAATATTAGGTTGTTGCGTATGAAATGGCCGATTTGGCAATCAAGTGAAGTTAGTTGCGATTTTGCTGTATAAAACCACCACCAGTGGACGCTTTTGCTGTCGGATAGAAAAGTATAAATACTCCTACATTTAATCAAGGAGTCATTTCAGTTTTAACTATCGTTGTGATAAGAGTGACTGAAAAGAAAAAACAAGTCGGAATACCGGAAACTCGCGCTTCGGGTATAAAGGTTTTGTGTTCATCTTATGTAAGAGACGCACATTTCTCTGTCCGTATATAGCTACAAATCCAACATAATCCTTCATATTTTTCCAAACTACGAGACATACGTACATATTAGAGCCATAGATATCACGCTCACCCTAAACAAACAAACTGCCTATTACCTGCTGTACACATATATGCACGTATCTAAATTTATCGTACCCATATTTCCGATTTACGTCTTATATCTATCTGAATTAGGCAGTAGCCGCAAAGTTCATTAGCACGCATATATTATATACCTACATATACACATGTCTGGTTGACAAATAACTAAAAAACTAAAACAAAATAATTGTCTGCGACCCAATTCATAAGAATTCATTTCATTGTGGTATTGACGAATTGATATGTGATGATGACGTCATGCGGGTTGTAGAGTGCGCGAAATTCACAAAAAATTGTAAAGTTTCACCCCCAATAACTTTGTTAATAATAGTTGGATTTTCTTCAAACTTGACCAAACTGTGCATTATATTCTTCGTTACACTCATGCCAAATTTTGTATTTCTGGGATGAACATAAGGGGGGGTGCCGGGTAAATTTCTAAAATGTGGAAATATACTATTATTAACTTTATTTGTGCAGATATCGGAACCGGATATATTTTGAGGCCTAGATTTCGTAGAGATGCACCACTGTGATTTTTTCCAGATTTTTCGGTTGGATAGGTTCTGAGAACGAGACCTGTTACACTTTTTGTGGGTCATATTTTCAACCCTTACTCCCCTATGTTTCATCTAATATCAAATATTGAACCAGATTCGAAAAGTACTAATTGAGACCTTTCATTTGATACCCTACTTGGCTACATTCTGTGAAAAAAAAATTTGCACCCTCCATTCACATGTACGGAGAGCCCCCCCTTAAACTTAACGCAAGATGGCGCCACTTACTGCATGTAAAGGGATCACCAGATTACATACTCTCACCAATTTTCGTGACAATCGGTCTAGCCGTTTCCGAATAAATCGGGTGTGACAGACAGACAGACAGACAGACAGACAGACAGACAGACAGACAGACAGACGGACAGACGGACAGACAGACACCGTCACCATTCTAATAAGGTTTTGTTTCACACAAAACCTTAAAAAGGATGAAAAAGAGCCAAAAACGTATACTTTTTCTGTATGAGTTCAAACTCGGTCATAAAGCAGCTGAGGCGACCAGGAACATTAACAGCGCATTTGGAGCTGATACGGTAAGCGAACGAACCACACAGCGGTAGTTCCGGTCAGGCGACGTAAACCTTCAAAGTAAGCCACATGGCCACATCCAGGACCATCGATTGATAACGAGGGGACATTGCAGAGAAACTGACGTACACTATTCGACATTTTCCCGGTACTTGCAACAACTTGGAAAGGTGGGTCAATAGAGATGGTGTGATACATCTTCATGGCAATGCACGACCTCATGTATCCAAAACAACGATTCAAAAGTTGAACGAATTGAAGTATCAGACCCTGCCTCATTCACCATATTCACCGGACTTTTCGCCAACCGACTACCACTTTTTTAAGCATTTGGATCATTTTTTGGCGGAAAAACAATTTAGGAACGAAGAGGCTGTCAAAATTGCCTTCGACGAAGTTATCAACACCCGCCAGTTGGACTTCTACGAAACTGGCATACATGCTGTTGAATCTCGTTGGGAGAAGTATTTTGAGGCGACTGGCACCTATTTTGATTAAATAAATAAATTTTTGTAAGCTTTACAGTCGTTTTAAATTTTAGTACCAAAACGGCCATTTCATTTGCAACAACCTAATATTTCCTAGATAACTATCGAGCGCTGATACCAACTATCGATTGCGAACCTGACTTTGAAGTGAAAAGGTAATTTCGATTTTCTTTGTGATAGGCAAGACAAATTATTCTAGTAATAAGTAATATTTTATACTATGGGCTGACGAACGTTAATATTTGATGATGATGATATAACATCACATGTACGGTTAGTAATGTTTGTAATGTTACTTTGTAATATTACCTTTTTCAAAAAGTAATATGGTGTCACATTACCTACTAAGGCGATGTTTTGCGCATCTCTATCAAACATAAGATGATCTCCTAAATGGTACATAAATGAAGAGGGGGACGACCACATATGTCAAAATTTGTAAAGTCAGAATAGCGGCCGCTTTTAAACCTTTATATAAACATACGAAATTTTCAAACTTGAGATTTTAAAATAGACAAGTCTCCAACATGGAATTCAAGAGGAGGACCTTTTTCTACATTTTGCAGAAACCACCACTCCCTATCCCTGCTTTATACCTATGTATGTTCACTATCAATTAATTAGGCAATGATTCACGGCAACAATACCAACATGAATTCCAGTTAATGATGTCACAGATTTGCTTATAACATGCATACTTGCTGCTCTCAATAACCACCAGTAAATAACCAACAAATGAAAATTAAAATCAAAATGATTTAATGAAAATTGAACGGAGGAAAGGTAAATATAGTAGGCATCCAAGTGAAAGCTAATTGTGAAAAATCATTAACGAAATACAAACAGCATTTGGTTGTGAAATAAACAAAATGCAATCAGATCGGAAACCGAATTAATTAAAAATTCAAAAAGAAAAAAATGGAAACTTTAAAGAACAACAAAGGTATAAATAAATGACGGAAATTTGATTAATTGCCTTAATTGGCGTTCACAAGCTAGTGACATGTAATTCATCCAAATTCCTTAGCAGACACCAAGAATGAAATTGAATTTGAAACGATTAAGTAAGTGAGATATGAATTTTTAACGCAACGCGACATTATGCTTTAAGGAACTTTATCCAACCCCACACAAAGCAATTTCTAAATCGTCTGGAAGACAGTCAAATGTAGGCGCCTCATAATCAACTTACTTTAATGCGTCAATTACCTTGTCATCTGACACAGTAACTCCCGTCGTTGGGGGATTCTAAACTCAATTAAAGTGTTTCCTTCCGCTTACTTTTTATAAAACCGATCTCAGGAAGATATGTACATGTGAAATGGCAGAGCTGATTTTACTCACCCCAAAAATTTCAAACTTTATTATATATATATATACATGAATAGGTAACGTCCTTTTAATATAAATGCTTATTCGGTCTTGATTACAAATCACGCAAAAGGTTTTTAACTAATGCAATGTTACATAATAGACAATTTTTTTTTCACTGAACATTTTAATGGCGAATAGAGCCAAATTTCTAAAACAATAATTTATTTCTTCTGAAACTGAAAAAACGTGCCACATCGGAAGATGCTCCAGAGGAACAAAATCATACACAAGAATCTGTTTTCTTTAGTTTTTGCCCTGTTCGATAGCGAGGTCGGCGATCTAAATAACGGGGTTCGCCATTTCTCTGAGTCATAAGTTTGATCTAGGAAAAGTCTAGAGATCCTCAAATCACCATCTCACCTATAAAGCCAGCGCTGGTTTCCACCAGTCTTTCATTCATTTCCCATCGACTTGAATGTTCAGGCCCAATTGAAACCTTTAGTTGTCATAAGCGCGTATTATATGACCGTACCATCAAAAACGTCTCTCCCGCAACTTCATGACAAATAAATTACTGTCATGATTACAGCATGCTATTTCACTGATCCACCTCAGCATTTTTGATTCCTCTACCATAACGCAGCGTTCATTGACTCTATGGTCGACCAACGCTGGGAACCAGAAACGTCGCTGCGGTAGATTTTGGAATTTGCTTCACATAACATTAACCATATTGTTGCATTCATCAAAGAAACCCTTGGAGCTTTCCAGACTTGGCACTTGCAGAGTCACATCTCTGGATAAAATGGAAAAAAAGATTTTGAAAATTGGCTCCCTAATTAGATCAACAATGCTATGGCCAACAGTAGATGCAGAAGCTGTCTTGACTGAGGATGCGCGTATCAAAAAAAATGCTGACATCGCCTCGAAAAATGTCATCATTTGACAGTCGCACATTTTCACTTACGTGTTGGCTACATCTGTACATGAAAGTGTGGGGAGCTGCAATCCCCAAGATAAATGCGAGCTACTTTTGCGACGCGGCTGCTATTCTACAGATAGAATCCTCTTTTACTACACAGGCGGTAGAACCTTGAACAACCTCCCAGAGAACAATGATGAAGACTCATCCACTATCAAATGTGTTTCCATTCTTGGTGTGCAGCCTTTCGATGAACGTAAAGAATGAAGAAGCTAAAATTGCATCTCAATATGAGACTTCCAAAACCTTTTCCTATTACTTGGTAAATGCAATTTCTTTTTGACTGAGTGATTGCAGCTTCGCTTCAATCTTGGCACCCCGTTTGAATGTACTTCCATCATCGGATTACATCTTATCCTCATCCTTCTGTGCCTTCAGTTCTCCTATAGATCTGCCTTGTTTACACACCTCCAGCACAGCAGAACTGTTGTTTTATGTTTTCCATAGTATTCGTGATGCCCAAGTGCCCGCCGCTTCCTCTTTGATGATGTTCCTTTATCTTCGTTCCTGACATTACTATAAACTTTCATGCGACTTCACCATTCATTTCCATCCTCGAGCCGCAGATATTGCCATTATGATCAGTTTCCTTTCTATATCTAGAGTCTGAGGAAAACCCGCCCTCTTTCTACCTCCTGTCGTTAGGCTTGGTTACGTCGAATGTTTGCTCGAGTTCCAAAATTCCTGTACTCGGGCCGGTTATTATTATCATTATCATCATCCGTGGCATAACAACCACTATCCAGGGTAGATCGGCCTTCGTAAAGAACTCCAGACATCCCGATTCTGGGTAGAGGTCGACTACTACGATATCTCTAAAAGTTGGCTGAAGCTTATGTCATTGCATCACGTGACACAGGATCTGCTACGCCTTTTTATTCTGTTATAGATATCGCCCTAATATGGACCAGAATGTCGCAACCGAAAGGGAGGATCACATCTTCCTCCTGCCTGAGATGTATGAAGAAGCGCGACCTTAGAGCTTCCCACTCTGCCTTCGATGAAGCTTCAATTTTTGCGGGTTTTGAGGTAGCTCCCCCTTGTTGGTTGTCTTCTACTACTTAGAATTGTCATTGCAAACAAACGTCGTTGAATCATAGCTAGGACCTAGCTAGAATACAGTAATTTACTTGTGACAATAAAGTAACCTATATAAGATGTTCTCTGCTATCCTGGCTGCTCTTTAACCTAGCCCTGAAAACAATGATATGCAGATATAAATGCAAGAGGATGATGCACTTTCAAGTCCACCAATGAGATGAAGCATCAACAAATCATCTTCACAATCCCCTGAAGAACGTTATCATTGATACGGCCACAAACATACTTGGCCACAGCCTCAAGAAAAGTCGAAACCGCTGGTTTGGCGATGAATATAAGCTAACAACGGGCGGAAGAATGCCGCATACCGAGTAATGTTACATTTTTAAAGAACGCGGGGACGCGCAGAGGCTTGTCACAAACTCCGTCGAGCGGAGAAGCGACTTCACGGACGGAAAAAGCCTGGGAGTACCAACAGGTCTGTGAACTAGAAAAGTACAGGAAGCAACCGCACCAGGCGCGGAAGTTTTATCAACAAGTCAGCAGGATGAACGCTTATACACCTCGATGCTCATCCTGCCGAGACAAAGGGAAATCTGATTTCCGACAGAATGGGCACATAAGAGCGATGGGTTGAGTATTTTGATGAACTGCTCAAAAACCAAAACATCAGCGAGTTGAAGGTCCCGCCAACTGAAAACGACGAACAAATACTGCCACCACCAAGTATAGAAGAAACAGTCCGTGCAATTCATCGGCCTAACCATAAGTCGCCAGGAGCCGATAGAATTATAGCCGAATTGGTTAAATATGGAGGCGACCAATTACACCAAGCGGTTCATCAACTGATGCTCAGAGTATGGGACAATGAATCAATGCCTGACGACTGGCAACGAGGCAATATCTGTCTCATACATAAAAAGGGGGATATCAAGCAGTGCAGCAATTATTGAAGTATCATGTTACTGAGCACCATACAAGATATTCTCCACTATCTTACTAGGTCGAATAGTTCCATACGCCCACAACATCATTGGCCCATACCAAAGAGCTGCCTATTATAGCATAACCAGGGTAAAACTGTGCACGGCTATGAGAGAGTTCGGTATCCCAACGAAATTGATAAGTCTGACTAGGGTGATCCTGATCAATGTGCTAGGTCAAGTAAAACCACAGGATCAATCTCGAAACCATTCAACATCAACAACAGTCTACGACAAGGGGATGCCCTATCATGCGTCCTCTTTAACCTGGCCCTGGAGAAAGTGATTCGAGATGCCAATGTAAATGTAATGTAAATCCTCTTCAAATTCACCCAACTACTGGCCTACGGTGACGGTATTGACATAATGGGAGGAACAACCCGAGATGTACAGTCAACCTTCATCTAGATCGAGCAGGCGGTGAATAGCGCGAGATTTTGCGCTACACGTTAATGAAGGTAAGACGAAGTACGTGGTGGCAACGTGAGCACCAAAACCAAAAGAATGAAAAACATTGGATCGCACTGGTCAAACGAAAACAATGAAGATATGAGACTACAACTTTGAGACTGTTGAAAATTTCTCCTCTTTAGGATCGAAAATCATAACCGATAACAGCTATGATGATGAAATCCGTGCACAGTTGTTCGCTGCCAACAGAGCCTATTTTAGCTTACAAAAACTGTTTCGCTCGAAACGTTTCACCATAGGGTCAAAGCTCTTACTGAATAAGACTAAGATCTTGCTAGTCCTTATGTATCTCTCGGAGACCTGTGTTCTTAGCAAATAAACTGCAAACTATTGACCGCGTTCGAGAGAAGAATCCTCCGAAGAATTTTTGGCCCACTACATGAGAATGGACGATTCCGTAGCGTGCATAACGACATCACGGTGTTTGTCACACTAAGGCATTTAGGGTTAAACAAACAGGTTCATTCGATTCCTCCCTTTCAATTGAAGTCTCTGACCATCCAATTCACCTAGGCGTCGACTACTGTCACCAACAAGGGACATTCCCCGCCTTTTCTTTCTTTCTTTCTTTCTTTTACATATATGCTGTTCATACAGAAATATCAACAAACCGTACCAAGTGCTAGCCTATCACATAAATACACAAAATAAGGAAATTTTCAAAACTTGCCAGTACTGCAACTTTCCTCACTTTGTTTGCCCGGATTTTTTGAAATTTATTACTAGGTATGCCATGCAATGGAAACTACCATTCCCAGTAGAGTCTGCGAATGTATCTATCGAGAGTTATGTTTCTTTGTTTGTCTATCACACACACTTTTCGCAGAAGCGTTTATATCTATTGAAATTTGGTGGGAAGGTTGGAACTGTGAACCCTCACAGATGTAGCGTAACACCCTTCTTCGTGAAGTTTAAGCATAAGGTCCCCATACTTGCGATTAGTACTTTTCGTAGCCGTACTCAGTTTTGACATCAGCCTCTTTAAGGGGACTACGGAGATGGAAAGTGGCCACTCATTTCATGTACCCAGTTTCCAAAACAATCTAACTCAAAAATCTGAAAAAAAAATCGCAAAGATAGGCCTGGATATTCCCTTCATAATGATAGCTGCTCATATAAAATTAATAATAGTATATTACTGTACATTTTACACATTGACTAAAAACCCCCTTTAAGATCATCCCATAATCATAACCCAACCCAAAACCACCATAGTACCATTCACTAGGAGGCGTAAGCTGGATCACCTGAGGGATGAGTGATGAGTGATGATATGGAGGTGAAACGAGACACAAAGGTCAAATATTTGGGAATTACGCTAGACCAAAAATTACTCTGGAAGACACATGTCGGAAACACTTGTCGGAAAGCCACGAGAGCTCTGAAGACTTGCAGATCCATAGCAGGAAAAAAATCGGGTTACAGCCCGAAGATACTACTTTGGATATATACTGCAATAGTAAGGCCAATGATTACCGTACCATTACCAGGAGCGGTAATCTGGGCAGAAAGAACCCAACTCAGCACACAAGCCAGGGAATTACATAAGCTCCAAAGGTTGGCTTGCGTGTGTATCAGTGGGGCAATGAGGACATGCCCAACGGCATCCCTGGAGGTCCTTCTGGGATTAACCCCTCTTCATCTGCACATACAGATGCAGGCAAGGAGATCAATATTCAGGATGGCCGGTAGTATGAATGAGACGGGGAGCTGCCTAAATCGAAGGAAGATTGATATTCTTTCTAGGCGGTATCTCGAATTACTGATAACGAGGGATAACATCACAACGAGGTTTCACTTCAATAAGAAGTTTGAAACACGTTGGAGTAACAAAGCAAACTGGGAGAGCGTGGCTGCGATATACGGTTTAAACCAGCAACTGATTACTTGATACACTGACGGATCCCTCACAGCAGAGGGAGCGGGTGCCGGTGTCATTGGTCCAAGGAAAGTGTACTTTGAGCTAATGGGCAGGTACACTAGCACATTCCAGGCGGAAATATACGCCATAGACAAATGTGCCTCCTTTAATCTGGAAAGGAACTACAGGGGGCAGAACATAGCTATTCTCACCGATATCCAAGCAGCGATCAAGGCACTTAGGTCCAACCAGGTCAACTCTAAACTGGCATGGGAATGCCTTGAAAGACCAAATACAGTCGGCTCGTCCAACAAAGTCTGGATTCTTTGGTTCCAGGCCATGCTGGGTTGGAAGGCAACGAGGCAGCGGACGAACTAGCCATGAAGAGAGCAGGGACGCCTTTACACGGACCAGAACGCTTCTGTGGAATCGGAAACGATTTCATGGCTATTAATCTAAGAAATGAAGAGAAACGGTTGAGGGAACTATATTGGGCGGGCCTACCAGGGATGGAGCAGTCCAGGGTGCTTATTGGGAGATACGAACCCATGCGCACAAAGGATTGACTAAACCTCCGAATCATAGTGGGAATTCTCACGGGTCATTGTCGGCTAAACTATCACCTAGGGAAGCTAGGGATATCTACGGGCACTGCCTGCAGGTTTTGTGAGGAGGAGGACGAAACCTCTATACACGTCCTGGGACAATGTCCGGCACTTGTGCAAAGTAGGTCGAGACATCTGGGAGAACACTTAATACCAGATGCAAAGCTGAAACATCTAGAAGTGGGGAACATACTAAAGTAAAGTAAAAAATCCCATAATCATAAATATAAGTTTGAGGATTTTTTACTGTCACTACAAATTCAATCAGTCTCTTTTGTGTAAATTTACTACAATCCAAACCATCGAATATCCTTATCATACTAAAGTGACATACTAAGTACATATACATACATGCATTAAAAGTTATCTAAAAATGGCACAAGTTCCGTAGTTGAATATATCGGATATCTTACATAAGATGTACACAAAACCTTTCATACCTTTCGGTTTTCGACTTCTTTTATGATTGCACACACTCATAAAACCCACTCCTACTTTTTCACGCATATCCTTCGGACCGCCGTCATTTATAACTTTGCATTTGGTGCTCAGATGGGTTTCAGCATGTTTATGTCACATGCTCGACTGTTCGGGGGCATTCCAGCTCCTGGACTTTCCTTCGGATCCAATTCGACTCTAACCTTACCATCTAAGGAATCTAAGCCAATGGAACTGAAACTCCAACCCAATCTGAAATTATGTAAATATTGTAATCACTGCGAAGAGGTAATTTCCGAATTCACATGATCAGCCTGTTCATCCAGCGGCGCTTCTCGACCCGTCATTGTGCCATCTCCTGCACACCTCCTTCCTAATTGCTCCTCGAAAGTCCTTAGTTATCTCGAGTGCTTTCGTATTCCTTTTCTGGTAGAGATAGTACGCCTCATTCGCTAGAAGATCTAAAGCGATCATTCCCACAATGATGCATGCTGCTTAGTCCGATGCTACCCTACACCTATTGCACATCCTCAGTGCTGTGATTCACCTTCCTTCGATGCACAGTATTATTCAAAGCTATCGCGTATAACATCATGGGGCCAACCACCTCTACAATAAGCACCATACGACTATATTTTGTAACTCCGATATTAGGCAGCACCTTTAATGCAGCTTTCAATGATCGATTTTGAGATTTCCTTGGTGATTGGTAATAATGGCCACCTTCGCCTTTTCGTCCGCCATCCAGTTTAACCATTCATTTTCATGATTTCTTGGCATGAATGATTATACTTCCCAAAATTCCCCATCCTCGAAGTATTTCAAACCAACATACATTGTTAGATTATCTACACAATCATTCTACTTCGCTCCCGCTGGCACTCGAAGGCCAAACACTCCATTATATTGGTGTTTCACCACAGTGGCCCCAATGAGGAGCCTTGAGGGACAGTTTGGGTCGGCATTCATGTAAAAAGGAGATCTAAAAATTTGTTTGTCGAATATAGCCATGTGGAATATCAAATGAAAATTCTTGATTAGCAATTTTTCCGGTTTCCTGAATTGTTTTCTTTGCAAAAGGCTGTTTTTTTCTTGGCGGTTTGCTGGAATTTCGAGTGCTCATTAGTATCATCGTGAGTAGTTGCCACTTGCGTTTCCCGCATGATACTAGGGTGCTTTTCTCATGCTGTGCCTCAATATATGAAAACTTAAGGGGAGATATACAATTAGGGCTTTCCAGAAATTTTTTTTTTTTATTTTTTCCATTCAATTCACTTGTAAAAGTTACACTTCCTTCAACCGTCGGATTTAGCCTGGGACCCTTTTGAAATCATCATTGGGCCCGAAAAAAAATCAGTCTTGAAAAGTATTTTTCCAATGTAAACAATTGTGCCCTGTAGAGAATTAAAACTACCTTTGGGTGTTTCGTACATTTAAATATCGGCTATGGTCCAATTACAGCGACACGTTTCTGTCCCCAGTCAGTCAAATCTTTAAATGAGTTTATCTCAAAATATAATAATAATAATAATCGTTGGCGCAACAATCCATATTGGATCAGGGCCTTGAAGTGTGTTAGAGCACTTCATTCAAGACCGTAAATAACATTTTCCAAATTGGCACACACGATAGCGTAAAAACTACTCAACTGATCAACTTGAAACTTTGTAGACGCCTGGCAAATATAATTCCCTCAACATTTTTTAATAAGTATAAAAAAAACAAAAATAATGAAAATTTGCAGTGAAATTCCAATTTTTTTGTTATGTTCCCCCTAATTTTTCTTTTCTTTACATTTTTTACATTTGTTAAGCCAGATTTTATCCACAACCTCACGGTCATGGTATCGCTTACAGATTTCGTCGTTATGTAGGCTACAGAATCGTCCATTCTCATGTAGGGGACCAAAAAAAGGCTCTGAAAAAAGCTTTATCGGTTTCCCCTCGTTTAGACTCGCACTTGGTTCTAGTAAGATTAAATGAGAGAGTAGCCAACTTTCCCATTATTGGGAGTCCTCTTGCTCACTACGAAAAATCGACAGTACAAAGCTGACGGAAAATTTCACGACTCTGCACAGAACATGGTTGACATCTTAACTCGTATACAAGAAAACTAAACATACAAGATTCGTCTACTAGCACATTGGCAGATATTGTATGGTGAAAAAAATCATTGCAGATTTTCGACCGACTTTGGTATGTGTGCGGGAAAAATTCCGCGCATGAAGAATAGTATTTTGCGGCGCATTGGTGTTCGTGTGAGCACATGGCACAACTGTTTATGGCTTGCCACACGGGATGGAGAACATAAACAAGGAATCCATCTAGGCGTCATCGACACACCGACACGCCTATACACGAACCACAAGGGCCACGGACCAATTAGCTACTTCGTCCCTATTCGATGAATCCACAAAGAAATTCTGTGCCCTCGAGAAGCTTGATTTGTTGCCCCTGTGTTTGGTTTTCTTGCTCATATATTAAAGGTCTCACCTTGTGTCAATATATCCTCATCTTCACTATGATTTTATATTCCATTCAAGTCTAGTTTTTTAATCAGAATTCGTTTCAAGAAGAACAGAATTGGATTATAGGATTGTTTATAAGTGCACAACTACATGACGAAGAACAATTTACAAAACAAGAAATTTAAAATTGCGTGCTGTATTTAGATTCAAAATCATAAAAGGCCAATCCCAAGGAACCAAGTTAGAAGAGGCTAGACTAATAGCATCTAGTACTGTTAATCTCACAGCCAAAGTAGAACCACATCATCAAGCTAATGATATCAACGCAAATGAATCTTCTATTTCTCACCTGATATTAATAATAATAATTGAGAGCGCAACAATCTAATTAGATCTGGGCCATCAATTGTATTAGAGCACTTCATTCAAGACCGTAACGGTACACTACAGATTTTTTCTCTGCGGCAAACGATGGGAAAACTGTTGGAGTATGGACATCAGTTGCACCATCTCTTCAACGACTTTAAAGCCGCCTATGATAGCATAGCCAGGGTAAAACTATCCACGGCCATGAGAGAATTCGGTATCCCGACCAAATTGATAAGACTAAACCTGACCAATGTGCAAGGTCAGATAAAAGCAGCAGGATCACTTTCAAAACCATTCGACATCAACAACGGTCTATGACAAGAGGATGTCCTATCATGCGTCCTCTTTAGCCTGGCCCTCGAGAAAAGTCAAACGTGAAGAATAAGGATAGGAAACTACAACGTTGAGACCATTCATAATTTCTAATATCTATCTATCTATTATCACAACCGATAACAGCTACGATCCTGAAATTCGCGCACGGTTGTCAGCCAACAGAGCCTATTTCAGCTTACAAAACCTGTTCCGCTCGAAACGTTCCACCATAGGGTCAAAGTTCTTACTGTACAAAGCAATGATCTTGCCAGTCCTCATGTATTCCTCGGAAACTTGGGTTTTTTAGCAAGAAAAATTGAGAACTCTTGACCGCATTCGAGAAAAGAACCCTCCGAAGAATTGTTGGTCCCTTACATATGGATGGACGATTCCATAACCCACATAACGACGAAATCTATGAACGATACCATGGCCGTCAAGTTGTGGATAAAATCCGGCTCAATAGGTTACGGTGGGCGAGTCGCTTAATCCGTATGAATGAGGATGATCCAGCCCGGAAACTCCATAAGGGCAATATCTATGGTAGAAAAAGAAGACGAGGCAGACCCTGCCTGCGCTGGAACGATGGCGTAGGTCAGGACGCCAGACAGCTTTTAGGGATATCGAATTGGTGGCGCCGTAAAACCGGGATGGCTTGAGTTCATTATTAAGGCAGGCCTAGACCGAATACCGGTTGTTGCGCCGTAGATGATAATGATGATGAACGGTACACTACAGTACACTGTAGGAGGCACCTAAGGAAGAAAAACTATAATATGTATATAGAAAGCCTCAGTTTTCCCAATCCACTTATGCCATGCAAAGGAATGAACAAAACAATATGCGGTTTTACCCCCAGGTTAACCTGAAAGTTTCCTGCAACACTGAATATTAGCTTTCTTTTATATATGATTTAGACTGCAAAAATATTAACATTACTTACCTGAACAGGACTACCCGGGCAGCCATCGTGCAGTGTCTTCCTCCTGACTTTTCAATTTCAAAATAATTATTTCCCCAATAATCATGGAAACAATAAGCATTTTATATTCACATAGAAAAAGAATGAACAAAGAAATCCAATGTTCATAAATACAAAATCTACCCCCAAGAAAGAAAACTTACTTCCTACATATAAAAAGATAACTTACCTACTATACACTCCTGTATAAGTTAGAGACAATCGTTTCCATTTCATTCAAATCTAAATCTTCCTCTAAAAAGGCAGGAAAAAAACTGGCGAAACAAGATAATTTCTGGAAGGAGACATGAAAAGATGAAATGTCATGGCGTTCTATATACTCGGTATTTATCCAGCCGAGCATTGAGTTTACAGCAATCCCCCAGGCGTTCACCCGATATTGACATTTTATTCTGCGCTCCTGTGGAGTTGGTGAAAGTTGCTGAATCATTGATAATACGACAAGAACAACTTGATTTGGGGACCGAAAAGACAAACTTGAAATTTCTACAAAAAAAAATCATGACAATGAAATATTGTCATGGTCCATCATAATACATATGAACGAAAAGGTCCTTGTAAAAGGAAGACAGTATATTTGAGAATGAGTTTTACATGCGCTTTCTTTACGGTGGAGAAAATGTCTACGAAAGTTTTCTTATTCTTGAAGCTATATAAAGTATGACCTCTTTATCTTTTTTAAGGTGCAATGGTTCAAATAAGTATCGATGCACACTTACTTGAACCATTGCACCTTAAAAAAGATAAAGAGGTCATATCCACCTGCCTGTTTATAAATCAATCAACTAAGTGATCTCAAATGAAATGTCTGAGAAACCTAGAGCTCGGCGCTTCAGGCGTGAAAAGTGTTGTGGATTTTTATATAAGATTGTTTGAGTGCACGTTGCTTTCACTTGGAAATAACTGGTAATATATAATATAGTATATCTATTGAATACGTGAGACTGTTCGCTTTAAAGTATGCACAATGTATAAGTGTACATCAAAATAATTTCGATCTTTTACAACTTCGTTAATAACAACAAGATTGGCACCAAACTCTCCAATATTACTGTGTATATCAATGTGAAATTGTATCACTCTGTAATGAACTTTGAGGGGGCTTGCAGGAACAGGGTAATAAAATAATATTCTTTATTTGAGCAGATAAATATGCCACCAATTTTTCCTGCGCGCGTTTATAACTCTAATATTCCCAAACAAGTTCGCATCAATATGTATAACTGTTTCTAAACAAGGTACGTATAGTAGACTGACAAGTGAACAGGCAGACAGATAGACAGACAATGAATCGAGTTTTGTTTTGCAAAACCTTAAAAAAAGAGTGCCCGCAATTCACTAGTATTAAGATCGTTAAACAGTAGCTAAGCAGTCCTGCAGAAAATGCCATTCGTTATTGGATAAAAACTCCCGAAGCACGAAGTTTTCTCAGAGTCCCGCAAATAAGTTAGCAAAATTACCTCATGCTACTTTCAGACTGTGAACTTAATGGACAATAATGAATGTAGAGTGTCCAATAATAAAATGATAACTTTCGTGAACTCACCTATGTATGTCCATAAGTAGGCGCGTCCCTTCGTGCGGATAAGAGAACGCTCGGTGGATGCATTATGGACATATACATGTATGCTAAGCATTAGGAGATGTACGTGCATAGGCATGCTTATGCGCAGGCCGGCCAGGGCCCGTCCTTGGATAAAAACTTGCTGTGGAAGGAAACCCAAAAATCAAACCAAATATGAAGGACGTGAAAGGGAGTTTATTTAGGGTGCATGGCTTCGGAAACCCAGTACCGACGGCTTTGGGAGTGTTCAAGCGGGCTCCCGGTCGTTGATGTCCAGCGACCGCAGTGCCTCAGTGGTGGGAAACTTGGCTACTTTGGCATCTAATACGACAAGAGTGGTGGAGGAGAAAAACGCCCAAGCGTTATGTGGCAAAATCACGCGGGAGACGCTGGTGACCTCCTCAATATAAGGTAGGTGATAATGCGGGCAAAGAGAGTAGGCACGGCAGAAGTGAACCTCTTAGCGAAGAAGGTTGAGCCAGAGAAAATTCCGGGCAGTTCTTCGATTACGACCCCAACTTTGACAAAAGTTTGAATCAGAGATTGAACTAATCACCATAGACAAGGTAAGAATAGGCCCAAAAACTATCTGGGTCGTGCGTCGACTTACAGAGCAAGTATCTCTCAAGAGATGCTTCAAAAGCCTCGATTTCGGTTTCATTGCAGCAGCATGTAATAGTGAACGAAATAAGTCGAGAAAGTGCAGAAAGTGTGGAGTTGATAGCTATTTTAATAAAGACTTGGAAGTCGAGTGACTAACACCTGGGGCCAAATCCTGCTTCAAACTTTTAGCTGGACATCGTACTAGCCAACGTTGGACGCTTCCGCGGCAGAAGGCTAGGCTTAATAGCCCAATAAATTACGTCACATAACCTCGTTAGCGAGAGGGATAGTTTAGCGGGTAAGTGAACCCTACACCCATAGTGACCACCATGCCATCTTTCTGGACATCAGAAGAGTGAACAATAGAATTGGAAAAATCAGGATAGCTGGGTGATCCACTAGGGCTTTTGAAGAAAACACTTTCCTGACGGTTTTAGAAAGAGGTCATGACCCGAAGGGAACGGCGCTGGAAAAAGTGAGTCAGTTATGCGAGCGGATAACTAAGGCCTTCAACTCTACAGTGCCGAGATGGAAGTTCCACCACAGTAGGAAATCACACTAATGCTAAAAACCAAAAAAAAATCGCCCTGTTGAGAGCATCCTGCCTGTGAGCGAGAAAGCTTTGCCATAGGACAACAGAACATCGGCAGTCTGAAACAGAATACCGCCATTTTCGAAGTAGCAGGCTATACGGGAAAGTTAGCGAAATTGTTACAAGCGCCTGTATCTTAAGCCAAATACGAACCCGCGGTACGGTGTTTACAACATTGTAATGAACATTCATGATAAAGTGTGACGTGCCCGCGACCCTTGTTCAAAATAATTGCAATACTTTTCCCGGAACAGGAGGAAAGTGGACCTCAGCCAACAGGACGCCTTCACAATCCCTGGGATGACCGAGGAAAAAACTACGAGAGATTTGTGGCCGAATTAGGGACAATAAGGCTCCGGAGTTGGACAGAATTCCGAACAAATAACTGAAATTGACTACTAAAATCAGGCCCGCATGGTTCATAGGCACAGTTGAATCGTGAATAGTGGATGGATTTTTTCCCGCGCAGTGGAAAAGGCAGAAGTTGAGTCTGCTACCGAAGCCCCAAAAACTATCTGGTGTCTTTTAGACACTATGGGGAAGACGTTGTAGAAGGTGATATACAACAGGCCGGGAGAGGCAGTATGAGTTTCACAGAGTACGGTCCACTGTCGATAGTAATAGCAACGGTCGTAGACCTGGCTCGGAAGGTATCGGCCGCTGGTTAGTGCACGCGGTGGTGACGCTGGATGCCTTTCACTTGACCAACTGGGGTTGGATTATGGACACCCTGGCTAAATTGAGTGTCCCTGGATACTTAATTCCGATAATCTATAGTTCCCTCTCTAAGAGACTTCTTTGGTACTAGAGAGATGACGAACCGAAGCAATATGTTGTGACAGCAGGATTTCACCAAGACTCCGGATTGGGGCCTCTGCGGTGGAACATAATGTATAACAGGATGCTCGACCTTAGCGTGCCAACGAAGGCAACATTGATTGATTTTACAGTATGCAGTGCATATAGGACAGTATCCGGTGAGGCAGTGTGTGTCATCGCGGGAATGGTTCCATTGAATTTCCTTGGGAATAAGGCACACTGTCTTCACCGGAAAAGGAGGCGAATCCCGCCAAAGTGACTGCAGGCTTCCGGAAAGACACTAGGAGGGAGTTGTACAGGAGATGCAGCAACGGTGGAATAATTCCGAAAAAGGTCGCTGAACCTATACACCGATTGCCTCTATTGAGAAACGGGTCGAGCGAAAGCATGAAGAGTTCACAGTTCCTTACAAGACATGGTGGATACAAGAAGTACTTGCAACTCTTCTGGTTGAGTTTGCAGATTGTCTGAAACCAGAAGGAAATTAGAGTGCAATAAATGCAACAGCAACTGCGACATAGGAAAACTACAGGAACTGAATCGAGCCCGGATGGCGCGACGGACGCGTGAGTTAGTGGGGCTGGTGTAAACTAGAACCGGCCACGCAAGGTAATACGTCACGGTTGTCCCACAGTGATATGGAGAAGTGGAAGTGGTTTTAATGGGTGAGAATCCCACACACTGCTGCAACCTGGCGCAGCAGCGTTTTTTAAGATTTCCACCTCCACTCATCAAAAAAACCTCTTATTATTATGAGCCTTTGGTACATGAAGTCTCCTCGCGTCGAAATGAGCCACTTTGTATCGATGCACTGATGTAGTCATAGAATATAGCATTAATATTTGTGGAGTATTATATATGTATCGTTCTTTCTTTGGACTTGTATTGGTTGCGGCGAACTAGGGAAATAAACTATTAAAAGCTACAAATAGTCAAACTTCAACATCCGCAGGGTTCCTGATAAATTACACAGTAAGCACTTAAAGAAGTTAAAGTCTGGCCTAAAAATGTTGAGGTAGCTTGTGAAAAATTACTTCGCTTTGTGTGATGAGGCTGCCTGTAGTAATTCATTACTAAACCCGCGACTATGAGCAATTAAGTCAAGAAGCCGAAGCATGGATTTTTGAGACGTCATCCCCATCCCGCACATGACACTTGTCACACTACCAAGTGTTGTTATATCCCGAGAAACTGAGGGCACGAAAACGGAACTCTCGGCGGATTATATTGGACGCAACAGACTCTTCAGTGGGTTTCCATATTAGACCCCATTTACGTCAACAAACATAAAGGTGTAACAAATTATTTTGCAGCATGCCAAAGTCTCCTACTATCTACTGGCAACAAGACTGACAAAGATGCAGAACTGCTCCCATATACTCATGTTATAAGAGCCATAGTGGTCAGTACCAAAAACCAACTAACCAACAACATCAAATCGCAATGGTCAAACGGGAAAAATAAAAGTAGGAGACTACAAATTTGAGACCGTTGATTTCTCCCATCTGGGGTCGAAAATCCAACAGAGCCTATTTCAGCTTACAAAAACTTGACTGGCGGTTTCGGCCAGGGCAAAGACAACTCATCAGACGCTGCCTCAGCTCTGCCCTGGGAGCAGCGTGACCAAAAGTAGCGGCAGGTGGTATTCGCTCCATTTATACACATACCGCACACAACCATGATGAAAGAATCCTATTCACAGTACTTAATAACGGTCATCCAGCAATACCAGGTTAATGCCAAGAGGAGAAACATCACAACTACCTCTGATTACTTACCCTATGATTCCTTGTATCTTCCGCCGTAGCAAGAACTAGGGTTGGTTGTGTGTGCAAAATCAAGTGGGCGTGAGCTCTTAATAGATTGTGATGCGAACGCTCAGCATATTTGTTGGGGCACTTGCAAATACAATCCCAGAGAAGAGAAGCTTTTTGATTTTATCACTTCAGCTAACCTGATGATCGTGACCGTGAGTCAGAGACTCACAGGTACAAGACGAAGTGTTACTCTAAGACCGCCGTTACATAGAATTTAGTCTGACTGTTGCAGACTGTAACACAAAGACGAAATCCGCGTTAGAAGGTCAATTGGAAACTCTAAATCGCACACCTCTAGAGTGCTCTGAAGAGGCTTGTTTTATTTCCCGAAGCAGAAATGGTAAAATGGTTTCATTGGAACCGAGAACTACGAAGCCTCAGCAAATCAAACAGACGGCTTCTGAGTCGTACTTGTAAAATCGATAAGAATGAAAACTAGTTAAACTTTCAGAACTCAAAACGTGAATAAAACATTCGAAGCGACACTCCTTTAGATAATGCTTTGGGGGAACTGGAAAACAAAGAGGCACTTCACTGTGTAGAGTCATTAAAAGGGATGAGTCGGCCAAATTGGACTCTCTTAAAAAGCTCTCACGAACCCTAAAGTTGAGTCTGTACAGACTCTCTTGGAAAAACACCATCCGGGAAAAAAGTGACAGAAGTTAGATAGAAAGAATTGGCGGCTTCTGCAAACCCTTCAACATGAAAATATTGCAAGGAGAATTGACACCCCCAGCGCGAATGATGAAAAAAATGAAATTGCAATACATGCTACACTGTCCTTTGAAGACTTCAAAGCAGCTAGCATGAATTGAATCTATCCAGTGATGTTAAAGGAGGGTATAGAGTACTTAGAGGAGCATGTCCTGCAATCAGCTCAACATCATTTTTGGTGAAATGTTTGCTACCATAGACCATCTAAGTAAAACCACAATGGTATTATTTACAAGAAGGAGGAAACTCAATGATCTTTGCCTTCCAGGATAAGGAGCACAGCTCTAAAAAAAGTGAAATATCTGGGAGTTATTCTAGATAAGAAGCTTCTTTGAAACAAACAGGTAGAGGTAAAGATGAAACAAGCTCTCACAGCCTATAAGCTTGAGCAGGCGGACTTTTGTCTTGATACGGGGACTTAAGCCTACTATTCGCTTATGCATCCGTGATGTACCGGGTCAATGAGAAAGAAGAGAGTTTTCACTGTAAGCTGTCTTCTTTCTTCCAAGATCAACGAGCTCCTGAGCATGCCATCTAGGTCCAGAAGACGATTGCTCGGAAAGGTACTAACTACCGGATTCGGCGCTAATGACGAAGTGTACGACGCTGTCGGCATGCTTCGCGATGATAGATTTTGAATGGTGCAGACAATGACCCAGCAAAATCTGCTACTCAACAAGCAGATAGACGTTTATAATTACGTCAGCGATCACAAAGCAAGGCCGAAAAAGCTGCAGCAGGCGAGACTATTCTGCACCTGTTTCGCCACAACCCGTAGCGACCACTTCAGCAGGTTCGCGTGAACGGCGGATGAAGTGGACTAAGGAAATGAACCTCTTCATCATCCACTCCTACTACGAAATAATGGTGAGGGCGGGTACAACATCTTACCACCCCTCGTTGCACCAGAGATTCGTCGAGCGTTTCCCGCAATCCACGCACGTGACTGTGCAGCGAGTCGCAGACCAGTACCGCTTTATAACTCGCAGCGACACAATCCCGGCCATCATCAGGAAGCGTGCTCGACTTGAGGTCACCGCGGAAACTGGTGATCAAAAGTCGATGGGGCAAAGGCGATGGCATCAACAACACCACGTCGCACTGCAGACAACAGTTTCAGTACTCGCCGAAGTACTCTTCTCCACCTTCTCCGCTGAGGCTCGGGACGAATTCCAAAGAGCATGTATAGAATTAACCGAAATGTATATATTGCATAGACCAGGTATTCCTATGCTCTATGCACCTCCAGCAACTCCGAAAATTCTATATCAAACCAATGATGAGATTGCATCTCGACTGTGTGTTGATATATCTCTGTTGCAACTACGATCACTTGTGTATTGTGGTGAAGTTACGGCTGTCAGATTGCATGGTCAGAAGATTCGCTTTCGTGTTATTGGTTTGAGTGACCGGAAAGATCCACCATTGAAAATTCGTCTGGAACGTCGGCAGGGCTCACTAAGGCAGGACATTGCTAGACTGATTCAGATCAGTACTGGCAATGCCAGCAGGCGGGTGAGAAATAAAGTGCAGAGGGTTTACAGAAACTATGCCATCCCAATGAGTCACCCGTAGTTGAAATTCTGGACATACTAAAGCAGAAACTTTCTGTCATATGCAGTCGGTTACGACGGTATGGCGAAAGTCATTCCAGACGTGTCCAGAATGCAACATACGCGAGCAACCAGCGGAATTTTCTCAGATCTCTCAACGAATCCCAACAGAGCGTCCAGACGGTGCAGTTTTCGGTAACGGAAGCGAAAGAATTCTGGGGTGGACTTTGGTGGTTACCACCAAAGGCACCCGACATGCCAATACGCTTGGCATGTATTTTCCGGATGTTACCGAAGAGGAAGTTCGATGAGCCATAAACAGCTCGAGGAACTGGAGGGGCCCAGGTCCGGATCGAGTGCAGAATTTCTGGTATAACAAATTTACCAGCGCATACAGCCGGTTGGTGCACAGCATAAATCAGGTCATGAATCGGCCGGAGGAATCTCCATCTTTCTTCACTGCGGGGATTACCCACCTTATCCCTAAGAAGAACACGGTGCAGGACCCCGCAGACACACGACCGATTACTTGCTTCCCAACCCTCTACAAATTCATAATGTCCATTATTAGTGGAAGGGTCAATGCGCACCTCGAGACCAATAGCATTGTGTCCGAGGAGCAGAAAGCCTGCCGAGTTGGATCAAGCGGTTGCAAGAGCAACTCATTATCGACTCGGTAGTTGTAGGACAAACAACTAGAGGCCAAAGAAACCTCTATAGTTGCTATATCGATTATGCCAAGGTGATCGATGTCGATCGCATTGATCCGAAGCTAATAAAGTTTTTGGCGACAATCATGAAAGGGTGACACAACACCTTACCAGTGCCTTCATCGGAAGGGCATCTTCCAGGGGTATTCTTTGAGTCCCCTTTGGCTTTGCATGGCACGGAACCCAACCCCCAACATAGCATAGATGAGCTCCACATTGAAGCTATGACTGAGACAGACTTCTACAAGTACCTAGGAATTCTGCAAGGAACCCATACTCGAGTTGATGATCTGAGGGATGTTCCGCTGTCCGAATGCCTGCGACGTGTAAAGCTGGTACTGAAATCGCATCTCTCGAGAAAGAATAAGATAAACGCATTAAATGTATTCACTATCGCTTCACTGGCTTATGCATTCGGAATATTGCCGTGGACGAAGACCGATCTGGAAAACGCCCATTGGCAGATACGGACTACTATGTCCAAATTCCGAATGCATCATCCAAACTCTGCCGTGGAGCGGATAAACCTGCCTCGTGACATCGGAGGTAGAGGTGTGGTTAACGTGACAGCACAGCATTATCGCCAAGTCGACTCGCTGTGCGCTTATTTTTACAGCAAAGGGCAGACAAGTCCCCTACATGCGACAGTCTGTAGGGCAGACTGTGGACTGACTCCACTTAAGGGGTTAGAGGTAGTCAGAGGCCCGAAAAAATGATGATTTTCAAGAATTTTTTTTTTCTAGTTCATTGCTTTATTTTACAGAAATAAAAACATAGCTTTAATACATCATGTTTTGACTTGATTTCACCAAAATTTAAAAAAAAAAAATTAATAATTTGAAAAGTTATCGCTGTTTGTGTGGAGCCCGTTCCTCCAGAAGTCCCTTGCGGTGATCATCACAAGTCCTTGGAGATTCATCTGAAATCAATCGGATAAGAGAAATTCGTTTTATTAATAGATAATCTTGTGCCTGATCGAAGCTATTTTTTTGTTTTCAAAATTAACAAAATGGCGGCCTCAGGAAATTTTTTTCAGATTTTCGAGAAAAAAACCGACAGTTAATTGTTAAAAAAAAATCCTTCCATCAGGCACGAGTTTTTTATGTTTTCCATAAGCAGTATAAATTTTATTGAAATCTACCGAGCGGTTTTTAAGTTACAGTGATCACCAGTTCAGTTTTGCTATTGATTTATGTAGAGTTATACAAATTATTTATTTACTTACACTGAGTCATCTATTCCTGGGCCATATATATTTTCAGAAGTTCGAAGTTGTCTTGAAACCTTTCTTTAATCACGTCCCATGGTAAATCACTTGAAAAATAATTTATTTTAACACAAAACTATCGACCATCGATTGCAGCTGCTGCTAGCTACCTGCTCTCGAACGCTCCGTAGCGCCCAAGCGCCCTTTGTTAATTGTTGAATAACTCGAAAAGAATTTGTCGGATTCACTTTAAATTTTCACAAAATATTTTTAAAATATTATACTTTAAGAAAATGCAAAAAAAAAATCAATTTTTTGAAAATTCTGACTACCCCTAACCCCTTAACTTGAAGGATCGATCTTTGAATTCTCTGAGTGGGGTGAAGTCGGACCAAGAGCGGATCGATGAGTGGAAGTCGAGGGCAATGCACGGTAAACACGTGAATTGTCTTTGGCAGCTATTTGTCGATTTACATTTGTCGAATAGATGGCTGTGTGCTGGGGAGCTCTTTGCTGAGATGGAAGGGTTCATGTGCGCCATTCAAGACGGCATGGTCGCCACCCGAGCTTATAATAAGCTCATAATAAAAGAATAGGTGGAAAACGACCAGTCCAGCAGGTTCGGCGTTAGAGATGTTGGACCATCTCACTTCTGGCTGAAGCAACAAATTTAAACAGAATTGACAAACTAACATGTAAGAGGACAAACTGATTGAAATACAAGAAATATATCAGCACTCATCTCCATGTCAGATTTCCACTAAAAACTTGCCACGACATCGAAAATGCTGTCGAACAATTCAATCAATGCACCGTCGAAGCAGCTAGACACTCTTCTCCACCGCTGAACAATAGTGGTGGGTTCAGAAAAATATCTTCTACAGAAATCCAGCAGCTGATAAAAAGCAATCGAAATTCCAAGCGGGAATGGCAAGAATATCGATCCCCGAGACTGAAACAGCAGCTCGCAAAAAACACTAAGAAACTAAGAAGTGCTCTGAAAGCAGAAACAGAAAGTGGCTTCCAGCACATCACGAGTAGCCAAGTCCCTATCACAGAAACGATTACTCTCTATGGAAGGCAACCAAAAAGCTGAAGCAGCCGCTACAGACTGAGCCACCATTAAGGATTCCTAATGGAAACTGGGCAAGCAGCAATGCCGATAAAGGAGCAATGTTTGCGACATATCTGGAGGGTATTTTTGACCAAATTCCTCTGGTAGTTATCCAATTTTACCCAAATTGTCCGTTGCTAAACCAGGGTTTGGCATAAGAATGCAAGACGTCTTCAATTGCGTACTGCAGAAAGTTAATCCAAATAAAGCTCCTGATCTGGACAACATTACCGGTAAAATGGTCAAAGAGTAAAACTTAAAAAGTATCTCACCCAGTTATTGAATAGGACTATTCTGCTCGGTTACCTCTCGCGGAGCTGGAAAACATCGCTAGTTACAATATTCCCCAAGGCTGGCAAGGATTAACGCTAGCAACCTCATATCGGCCAATCAGTTTGCTATCCGTAGTGTCAAAGTTTTCCAATTGTCTCCTCCTGTCAAAACCCCCACCTTTTCGTAACGACAAAAAAGTGATTCCCCAAAATCAATTTGACTTCCGCAAAAGGCATAGCACGACAAAACCAGTTCATAGAATTGTGGCAGAAATTAGGGGAGAGGAAGTATTCTTCTGCGGTGTCCCTGGATGTAGGACAGGCGTCTGATAGGCATTTGATAGAGTACGATGCGAAGGTCTGGTGTACAAAATTGAGAAACTGCTTCCCGCTAATATTCACAAGATTCCTGAATCATAACTTAAGTAACCTAATTTCAAGATTTCATTACTTAAAGTAAGTTTCATTTTTTGTAAACGAAAGCTTCATTAATATAAGAAAATAATTAAAAAACAAGTGGGAATACCGGAAGCTCGCGCTTCGGGTATAAAGGTTTTGTGTTCATCTTACCTAAGAAATTTCAACGCACATTTTTCTATCCGTATACAGCTACAAAACTACGAGACATATGTACATAGTACAGCCCAAACAAACAAACTGCCTATTTTTGAATACTGTACACATATAGGCACGTATATAAATTGATCGTACCCATATTTCCGATTTACATCTTATATCTATCTGAATAGGCACTACCCGCAAAGTTCATTAGCACGCATATACTATATACCTACATACACACATGTCTCGTTGGAATAATTGATATTCATATACAAATGATTAAAAACCTAAAACAAAATAATTCTTTTCCACCCAATTCATACTAACTTACTTCGTTGTGGTATTGACGAATTGATATGTGATGATGACGTCATGCAGGTTGTGGAGTGCACGAAATTCATAAAAAATTGTAAAGTTTTACCCCCTATAACTTTGTTAATAAAGTTGGATTTTCTTCAAACTTGACCAAATGATGCATTATGTTCTTCATTATACGCATGCCATGTACTTCTGGGATGAACATAAGGGGGGTGCCGGCTAAATTTCTAAAATGTGGAAATATACTATTATTAACTTTATTTGTGCAGATATCGGAACCGGATATATTTTGAGGCCTAGATTTCGTAGAGTTGCACCACTTTGATTTTTTTCAGATTTTTCGGTTGGATAGATTCTGAGAACGAGACCTGTTACACTTTTTGGTGGTCATATTTTGAGCCCTCACTCCCCTATGTTTCGCCCAATATCAAATATTGAACCAGTCTCCAAAAGTACTAATTGAGACCTTTTATTTGATACCCCACATGGCTACATTCTGTGAAAAGAAATTTTGCACCCTCCTTTCACATGTATGGGGAGCCCCCCTTAAACTTAACACAAAATGACGTCAGTTGCTGCATGTAAAGGGAACGGTAGAGCACATACTCCTACCAATTTTCGTGATAATCGGTCTAGCCGTTTCCGAATAAATCGGCTGTGACAGACAGACAGGCAGACGGACAGACAGACAGAACAGAAATTACGCCTGTCTTAGAATCGGGAATCATATCGTCACTTCCAAGCGGACCATCAAATACTTGGGGGTGGTGATAGACAGGAAGCTCAGCTATAAGCAACACTTACAGTATGTTTGTGATAAATCATCCACTGCTAGTATGGCCCTGGCGAGGATGATGCCGAACGTGGGAGGGCCACGGCATACCTCTACGTTGCTTATAGCCAGGGTGGTGACCTCCATCATGCTCTATGCGACCCCAGTTTGGAGGGAGGCGTTGTGGATGTCAGGGAATGCTATCAAACTGAGTTCAGTCTACAGGAGGACAGCCCTGAAAGTATGCTCTGCCTTCAGGACTGTCTCAGATGATGCAGCATTCGTCATCTCTGGAATGATGCCGATTGACATCTTGGCAGATGAGATGGCGAATATATACAATGCAAAGCCAACCTCTTCCTCATCGCGGACGAAAAACGCTGAGAGGGAGAGATCCATAAATAGATGGCAAGAGCGGTGGGAACGCTCGGGAAAGGGCCGGTGGACGCACAGGCTCATTCCTGCCATCAAGGAGTGGTTGGAGAGACGACACGGTGAGATTAATTATAATCTCACCCAGTTTCTCACGGGACACGGAGGATATCTCCAATACCTTCACAGGTTTAAATTGGAGACCTCACCCGATTGTCTAAATTGCAATGGAGTCCCAGAGGACCCAGAGCATGTATTCTTCCACTGTCCGAGATTTGTGGAAGAAAGGACGAATCTAGAAGAGACTCTAGGAGAGGTGCTGGTACCAGAAAATCTGGTACCGAAAATGCTAGCACATCAAGAGAATTGGGATGCGGTCAACTCCATGATCGCATCTCATCATCATCAACGGCGCAACAACCGGTATCCGGTCTAGGCCTGCCTTAATAAGGAACTCCAGACATCCCGGTTTTGTGCCGAGGTCCACCAATTCGATATCCCTAAAAGCTGTCTGGCGTCCTGGCCCACGCCATCGCTCCATCTTAGGCAAGGTCTGCCTCGTCTTCTTTTCCTACCATAGATATTGCCCTTATAGACTTTCCGGGTGGGATCATCTTCACCCATACGGATTAAGTGACCCGCCCACCGTAACCTATTGAGCCGGATTTTATCCACAACCGGGCGGTCATGGTATCGCTCATAGATTTCATCATTGTGTAGGCTACGGAATCGTCCATCCTCATGTAGGGGGCCAAAAATTCTTCGGAGGATTCTTCTCTCGAACGCGGCCAAGAGTTCGCAATTTTTCTTGCTAAGAACCCAAGTTTCCGAGGAATACATGAGGACTGGCAAGATCATAGTCTTGTACAGTAAGAGCTTTGACCCTATGGTGAGACGTTTCGAGCGGAACAGTCTTTGTAAGCTGAAGTAGGCTCTGTTGGCTGACAACAACCGTGCGCGGATTTCATCATCGTAGTTGTTATCGGTTGTGATTTTCGACCCTAGATAGGAGAAATTGTCAACAGTCTCAAAGTTGTATTCCCCTATCCTTATTCTTGTTCGTGCTTGTGTTTGACCACGGTTTAATGTTGTTGGTTGATTCGTCTTCGGTGCTGACGTTGCCACCATGTATTTTGCCTTCATTGATGTGCAGCCCTTGGGCTCTCGCGCCGCCTGCTCGATCTGGATGAAGGCAGTTTGAACGTCTCGGGTGGTTCTTCCCATGATGTCGATATCGTCAGCATAGGCCAGTAGTTGGGTGGACTTGAAGAGGATCGTACCTCTTGCATTCACCTCAGCATCACGGATCACCTTCTCGAGGGCCAGGTTAAAGAGGACGCATGATAGCGCATCCCCTTGTCGTAGATCGCATCTATTCAAGATAAATTGCGAAAGGCAGAGGAAAGGAGAAAAGCGCGGTCACGTGCGCCGCGTATAGAAGATAGGTGACAAAGCTAGAGTGAGCTGACTCCGCCCCGTGATGTAATACCTTATGGTGGTTCCGCGGGACAGGGAGGGAGTCGGGGGTGGTTTTAGTGGGTAAAAATCCCACACGCTGGTGTGTCCAGACCAGTGTCTTTTTGAAGATTTCCTCAACAAAATAAAAAAAAGACAGACAGACAGATATCGAATCGATTCTAATAAGGTTTTGTTTCACACAGAACCTTAAAAAAGACTTTTCTTGTTTCCGACATTTTCCGAAATTATAGCCAGTTACAAAAAGGAACAAACTTTTCGAGTCATGACGGTTTTGAGCAGGCAAATTCCGATAGACCCCGGGTTTTGAATTCGATAAACCGCAAACAAACTTCAACCTATGCATTTGTAATAGTAAATATGAACTTTTTATTACGAATTCGTCGATCTGGAACTAGCAATGAACCAACTTATTTGAAAAAGTAAAAGTTGCAAATATTTGCTAAGAAGGACTTGGTAAATATGTATGAGCTAACAACAAACCTTTGGTTTGGCAAGTATTAAACTTTTACCCGAAAAAAGTCAACTTCTTCAAAAAACGTAAAAATACCTTAGCATTGGCGAGAGAGAAACCACGCTCATAGTATCTACACACAAAAAACTTCATATACTTTTTGTGTACAGTTCATCAAAAGGAACTTCTCTAGCGTTTTTCGAAAGTTGCGTAATGCTTTCCAGTTGAAAAAATTCCCTCCTCTTCTCACATTCCATTAAATTGCAATAGCTGGTTGGCAGTTATTTTCAGTTGGAAAATCCGTTCCTAACATAAAAAAATGTTTATACGCGTACATTTCCTACAATGGTCGGATTAGCTCTTGTCTGCTTACCTTCGTTCCTTTTGTGGACGAAGGATTTCGTGTTGCTCGCTTGGATCCCTAATTAGATGGGAAATTTAGCTTTTTGTGTTCGAAGGAATAGTGTCATTCAAATATAACTGAGGAGAATATAATTGCTTACAGTCATGGGAAAAACTTTCAATTCATTTGACTGTTAGTTGATAATAGTCAGATTACAGTAGTACAAACAACACACATGCATATGTAGGTGTAAATTTTTACCGACCCCCTTTGTGTAAAACAAAACCTTTTTTATATAAAATCGGTTCTGTCTTTCTGCCTGTCGGTTTTCTTTTATAGAGGCGGAAAGCATCGAAAACCACAGAGTGGGACTTTAACCCACTAAAGCCACCTCTCCAGCTGCCACGCCCCACGGAACTATCTAGAGACATTACATCATAAAGATCTCGCCAAGAGAGGTTCATATACCTGCAATTGCTTCCTCTGTCAGATTAACCACTGCGTTGATAGCATCCACCGTTGATCGACCAGTGTGAAAACAGTATTGATGTGTGGACATGCTTCCTACTTCCGGTACAATATCAAAATCATTTCTATGGTGCAATCAAAGAAAACTCTCAAAGAACGTTTTTAAAAAAAAAGCCCGCGCCATGTAGTCTGACGTCACAACTCGAGCCAAAACACTTCAATAGCCCGACAACTGGCAGCTACTCATAAAAATATAAAACTGTCAAAATTAATTTCCGCGTGAAATGCCAAGGAAAACGATGAAATGTTATTTCGTGTCTTGCTGCACAAATAATTCCACAAAAACCTCGCAAGAATCCAGTTTCTTTCTAGTCAGGTTTAAATTGCGAGGATCTTTTCAATGTGAGTGAACATTTTTTAAACTTTAACCCCAATCTTAATCGAGAATATACGATTGCATTAGAATTTTGGGTCAGTATTATTCAAATTCAAATCAAGTCACAAGGGAAGAGGTTCGAATCCCGCTCAGTGCAATTATCCATTTTTTGGGGCCTGTGAATTTTTCAGAAACGTACGTTCTATACCCGCCCACGTAAAGATGTCAGAATTTGATATATAGCTTATTACCAGTACTGCTGAAACGTAAAGTAAATTGAAGGATTATCTTTGCAGACATCAATTTCCGACTTTCCTGTTAAAAACTGACTGATTACTTGAAAAGTAACAAGTAACAAACGCTAAACCGGATGCTTTCACGTAGATAAGATGAGTCAGACAATCACCGCGGTTTCTTTTCCGCCTTGTAAGAATCCAATTTTTAAACCATTATAATTAACAAATGGGCGTTCCGAATTGTTTTTTTTTCTAACGGATATGGTATTTTGGCAGGTGAAACTAATATTATATTTCGACGCAAAAAAACTCTCCACGGATTGATGCCGGCCTTTTCAAACAGTTCTTTAAAGGAGTTTCGTTAACTTGCACGGTCGCCTTCCACAGCTCTCTCTTACTAGTTTTTAACCTCACCTTTCTTTGTACCATTTACTGCACATCATTCGCGTGTTTGCAATTTCTTCGGTTTTGGTAACCTGTGGTCGTTATTTCCGCGCCTTGGCATAGATTTCTCTTTCGCTGTACCTGTTGATGTGCAACTACCCTTAAATAACTCAGCGAACATTTCCGCCTTAAATATCTTTGAACTTCGGCATGAGTTTTTGTCCCTCAAATGCCTTCTGCTGCTCTCCATTACACTACACGCTGCCTGACGGTCGCTGTGCACTAACTCCCCAGCTGATGTCCCTCGTCAATGCACTATTTAACAATAATAATCGTTGGCGCAACAATCCATATTGGATCAGGGCTTTGAAGTGTATTAGAGCACTGCATTCTAGACCGTAACGGCACACTAGAATACACTGTAGGAGACAATGTGGTCAACATTGCGCTCGCCGAGATTGTTACCCTGATATGACTCAGGTACTCATTCACAGCTGAGTTGACTGGTATCCGATATCTAGTCACAATAACAAATCCCTCTGCCACCAACGCTCAACCACTTAAGCCATCCGAGCACGCACTACTTACGAAGGCAATATATACCACTGAACCTATCCTTCTTTTATGGAGCGTATAAGTACTTCCGAAAAAGCTTCCAGAAATATCAGCCCCCTGTTATTAGGAACCTTGCTTCCCCACTTGGTAGACCATGCATTGAAATCTCCCGCGATGGCAATGAGGGATCGTTCACTTGCGTCTTACGCCAGTTAATGTAACATTCGCTCATATTCCATGCTTGTTGCGCTTGGCAGAACGTAGCAACTTTAGACACAAACACCGTTAATTTTAGAACCCATTACCAGGCGTTGCGATTATTTAGACATAAACATCGTTAATTTTAGAACCCATTACCAGGCGTTGCGATTATTTCTTGGAGTGGCCATTATCTTATCGTCCAAACTGCGTACTTTCATTTTCTGCCGTCAGCCTACGCTCAACACGTCCAACTTCAGCTTTTGGACTAACTGTCCCAAAAGATCGTGCGCGACCTTACAGTGATTGAGATTTATCTGAATAAATTTTATTTGTTGTTTGCTTCTGGTTCCCTTCTAGATAGCGCGCATTTTCCGCTTCCTGTGGCGTGGCCTTTATCATCATCTCTATACAACATGCATTCAGGGTCTTTCTCACAATTTCGTGCCAAGTGTCCTTTTTCACCACACCGTCTGCATCGGTCAGACTTTTGTACCGTGCTTGTTTGTGCAATATCTCTCTTTATGACTGTACTCCAGACATTTATAACACATAGCAAGGAATATTTTCTCCCGAATCCTATGGGTAACCCATCCTATTTTGACTTTGCCAGCTTTCAGCAACTTGTTTGCTAATTGGCAAGCTGATGATTGACGTTTGCGTGCCACCGTATCCCTCTCATAAATTCTATAGTCATGTGTGGTATCAAATGAAAGTTCTCGGTTAGCATTTTTTAATATTGGCCTCAATTTGGACATTTAATGCAAAAATGGGGAGGGTGAGGTCTGAAAAGTGGTCAGGAGCGGGCATGCGTGGCATTCGCGCCCACAAAAACCAGTTTCTAAAGTTGCACTCCCGCGGTATCACCATTTAGGTAATACCTCGCAGGGTGGATATGCCTTACTCACTCACTCACGATTCTCGCGCTTTAAGTTCATTCTGTATTTTTACAATTGCGGAAGGAACCATAAGCCAGTTTTCGTTTGACATCAGGATCTCCGTAACTATAATCTCCGGGCTCAGGTTCCGTCCCTGGTTCAGGCTCTTTCTTCCCATCGCGAACCTTGAGCAGTAAAACATCACATGCTCTGCATCCTCCTGTGTGCCACGGCATGCAGGACTATTCAGCGAAATGTGCCAACCACCATGTCCCGTGAGCAACTGAGTAACGTGGTAGTTAGTTTCTCCATGTTTTCCCCCAAGCCATACCTAAATGTTGGGGATGAACCTGTGCGTCTACCGACCCTTCGAAGACTCGTCGCATCTGCGTTGCCAAAGATCATGTTACTCTGACCTTGCAGCATTGCAGCGCTCCATGTGCCTCTCCATATATCCTGTCTGATATAATAGACTCATTTCATTCGCCAGAATGTCGACTGGGATAATGCCCGTCACCATTAATATTGCGTTATCTGATGTGGTTATAAAAGCACTGCGAGCGCCTTCGCCCACACAGGTGACGCGTAGAGCGGTATCGATCGCACCAGTTCGGCAGCATTCTTGCTAGTGCCGTGGTAGCGGTAGTTGCCGTTTGTCATAAATACACTAGATGCTCCCTAAAGCTCAGTTTGGCATCCATTATCACCCCGAGGTACTTGACAGCCGATCTAGAGATGCCCATAAATCCATCGATGTCCACCTTCACTTTTCTACTGTCCGATAGTAAGACCACTTCCGTTTTTTCACCCACCAGAGTCAATCCATATTTTTCAAACCATGTATTTACCGCTCTCGCTGTCTCCGACGCGTAATCCTCTGGGTATTTTGTCGCAACAATTACATCCAGGTCATCGGCAAAGCCTACAATCGTAGCCTCCTCTAGGACAAGAAGCATAAAAACATGCTATTTCACAGCAAAGCACTCAACACTGAACCCTATAGTATCCCCGATGTCACGATGTACTTTTTGGGAGCCTTATCCGTACCGTACCAGAGAGTTCTCCCTGGCAAGTAATTCCCAGCCAGACTCGCCAAATATCCAGGAACACCTATGACATCATCATCATCATCATCAACGGCGCAACAACCGGTCTAGGCCTGCCTTAATAAGGAACTCCAGACATCCCGGTTTTGCGCCGAAGTCCACCAATTCGATATCCCTAAAAGCTGTCTGGCGTCCTGGCCTACGCCATCGCTACATCTCAGGCAGGGCCTCGTCTTCTTTTCCTACCATAGATATTGCCCTTATAGACTTTCGAGCTGGATCATCCTCATTCATACGGATTAAGTGACCCGCCCACCGTAACCTATTGAGCCGGATTTTATCCATAACTTCACGGACATGGTATCGCTCATAGATTTCGTCGTTATGTAGGCTACGAAATCGTCCATACTCATGTAAGGGTCCAAAAATTCTTCGGAGGATTCTTCTCTCGAACGCGGCCAAGAATTCGCAATTTTTCTTGCTAAGAAGGAATACATGAGGACTGACAAGGACATTGTCTTGTACAGTGAGAGCTTTGACCCTATGGTGAGACATTTCGTGCGGAACAGTTTTTGTAAGCTGAAATAGGCTCTGTTGGCAGCCAACAACCATGCGTGGATTTCATCATCGTAGCTGTTATCAGTTGCGACTCTCGACCCTAGATAGGAGAAATTATCAGCGGTCTCAAAATTGTAGTCTCCTATCTTTATTCTTCCCGTTTGACCTGTGCGGTTTGATATTGTTGGTTGGTTGATTTTTGGTGCTGACGCTGCCACCAAATACTTTGTCTTGCCTTGATGTGCACCCCAAGATCTCACGCCAATCTGCGCCGCTCGATCTGGATGAAGGCAGTTTGTACGTCACGGGTCGCTCTTCCCATGATGTCGATATCGTAAGCATAGGCCAGTAGTTGGGTGGACTTAAAGAGGATCGTACCTCTTGCATTTACTTCAGCATCACGGATCACTTTCTCGAGGGCCAGGTTAAAGAGGACGCATGATAGGGCATCCCCTTGTCGTAGACAGCTGTTGATGTCAAATGGTCTTGAGAGTGATCCTGCTGCTTTTATCTGGCCTCGCACATTGGTCAGGGTCAGCCTAGTCAGTCTTATTAATTTCGTAGGGATACCGAATTCTCTTATGGCCGTATACAGTTTTACCCTGGCTACGCTATCTTAGGCGGCTCTAAAGTCGCTGAAGAGATGGTGCAACGGATATCCATATTCCAACAGTTTTTCCATCGCTTGCCGCACAGAGAAAATCTGATGGGTTGCTAATTTACCTGGAGTGAAGGTATGGGTCAATGATGTTCTGAGCGTATGGTGTTATCCGGCCTCGCAAGATAGTGGAGAATATCTTATAGATGGTACTCAGCAAAGTGATACCTCTATAATTGCTGTACTGTGTGATATCTCCCTTTTTATGAATGAGACAGATAATGCCTCTTTGCCAGTCATCAGGCATTGATTCGCTGTCCCACACCTTGAGCACAAGTTGATGAACCACTTGGTGTAACTTCCATATTTAACCAGTTCGGCTGTAATTCCATCGGCCCCTGGCGACTTATGATTTTAAAGCCGATGAATTGCACTGTTTCTTCTATACTTGGTGGTGGCAGTATTTGTCCGTCGTCTTCAGTTGGCGGGACCTCCAACTCGCCGATGTTCTCAACCCATCGCTCCAATATGCCCATTCTGTCAGATTTCCCTCTTTGTCTCGGCAGGATGAACATCGAGGTGTGTAAGGCGAATACGGGCTCCTTCCCCACTTGCCCCCCCAAGTATGATTTTGATATCATATCTGGGACAGGCTTCGAGGGTTTGTTCTACTGCCTCGTAGAAGGTATCCATCTTCGACTCTGCAGTCTGAACAGAAGTGTAGGAGCGTGAATGTTAATGAGGCTTATATTTTTAAACTTGCCTCACAAGCGCAGAGTGCATAGCCGTTCGCTTATGTTTTCAAAGCCGATAACAGCAGGTTTCATTTTTTGGCTGACTAAGAAACCTACTCCGAACACATGGTTTACTGGGTGGCCACTATAATATATGGTGTAGCGACTCTTCTCCAGGAGACCTGTCCCTGTTCAACGCATCTCCTGTAATGTTGTTACATCAGCCTTATATTGTGACAGCGTATCGGCTAGCTGCTCAGCAGCTTCATATCTGTACAGGGACCGCACGTTCCGTGTTCGTCGTTGTGTAATCCGTCCAGTCCAAGGCTCCTGTTGTGGTTTCGTAACAAGTTATTTTCCGTGTAAGGTTGTCAGCCCTACCCAACCCCCAACCTGGAGGACCAATTGGTACAGTTTGTCCCGTTTTTAGGCGCGGGAGACTCGCCTTCATCCTTCTCCGTCTGCAGCTTTTCGTTAAGAAAGAGCTCCCAGCGGTCACCACGTGGAGGTGGAGATAGAGTTGTTGGTGTTGGTTCAGCAGGCGTTTCTCAGTTTTTATGCTCCATCGTGGGTACCAATCCACGTTCCGACCTGGGACCTATACTACCCTTTGACCACCAGACACCTATGACAACCAATCCGTTTTCAATTCGGCCCCAGCTGCCGGAATTGAATTTTTGGCATCCAGTGCCACCACGGCACAGCAACTACCAGAATTCAGTACGTCTTTTGCCAGGCCCACTACCATGCTTATTGCATCCACCGTAAAGTGGGCGCGTCGAAACCCGTACTGTCGCCAATACCGCTTTCGATGATGGGTAGGAGTCTACAAAAAATGGCTCTCTTCATCATCTTCCCCATTGTATCCAATAGGCAAATTGGACGATACCATTCTGGATCTGCTGGTAGCTCACTGGGTTTAGGAAGAACCAGTAACTTTTGCTTTTCCACTAGGTAACGAATATTCCCTCTTTTAGGCACGCTCAAAGTTGTTGGCGAAAAGGTCCGGACTAGTCTTCTCTACCAGCTTCAGAGCCCTGTAAGGAACGTCATTCAAACCTGAGGCCTTAATCTTACCAATACTACCACATATTTCTCGTTGCTCCTTCTCGATAACTAGAGGTATCCCACACTCGTTGACTTGGACAAGCGTTCCACTATTTTCGTGGTGAGGAAACAGAGTGGTAACAATTTCTTTCAGCAAGCGCGGACAGGTCGCCCGGAGGGATCTTCCTTTTCATAACCTCCCTGTAGGCCCCACCCCAAGGGTTTATATCGGCATCATCACACAACTGCTTCCAACTCGGCAACTTGCACGACATCCTGTAGGAACTATTTTTCGAATTCGATTAGCCTTTAATCTCCATACTGATTGCCTGGTAATCACTGTGAGTGTAGTTCTCACTAACTTGCCAAGCAACTCTTCCGACTAAAGCAGCGCTCACTTATGTCAGGTCCACTACAAGCCCCAGGTCCCTTCCCCTGAAAGTTTATGAAATTTCAACATTCGCTAATACCATGTCCACCTCTATGAATGCCTCAAGCAGAACACGTCATCTCACATTCATTGTCCGGCCCCATTCAACCCAGGTATTAAAATCACCTGCTATGACTATCCGCCAACGACCTCTTGCATCTAAAACTAAAACGCTCGGCATTTGCTTATACTCGCCAAGAATAGCGCTGGATGCAGTATAACTGCAGTATATGTGAACTCCTGCTTAGAAAGCAGTAGTGTATGTTGGTATTTTTATGCACCAAAAGTCTAATTTAACACCAAAACTACTAATGCACGAAAATATTATTCACATCAGTAGCATAAAAGCTTAATTTAATGCAAGACAATTCGATAAAATAGAAGTTTTATTACACTATGTGTAGATATATGTAGATAACAAATAGACGTTTCCATGAAAGGCATCTCAGCGCTATACTGTACACCAAGGTTTAATATTACCATAAAATCATAAAACCAAAGCAAATTAAAATAGAGACACCTTATTGATCCTCAATTGATACACTCTATCCCTTCCTATTAAAAATTTGAAAGGTCGAATTCGAAACAATTTGAAAATCTTAACAATGAGAGCTTTCGTGATTTTGGTGAAATATTTGGAATTTCATCTTTACTATAAATGACTATGTCTATGAAAAAGGTCTCTATGGAACTTGAAAAGGGAACAGTAGGTAACGTTCGAAGCTAATTGAAAAATCAATGGTTTGCCACTTACGTCAACTCAATATCCCCATAAATGGTCATGCAGCGAGAAACAATACCTTCGCAAAATACCTTTCCCTGATATGCCAATCAAACTATCAATTGGCAAGGAGCGACCTAACTTTTTCTTCTAGTCACGAGCAAGTAACTCCATTTGGTACCTTCTGTATCTTTCTCTGACAAGAAACTTTGGAACGTCACAGTTATATTTAAAGCCGATGAGGATCCGACAGTTGCAATTTATAGTAGCTTATAATCTTGTCATCCTTTTTAAAATATTTAAGAAGGGGTTGCATATAATATGATCCTTATCTGCTACTTGAAATTTAGATAAAAACATAATATATTAAGGTCAAACCTCCAGCATGGTCGTCTAAAAGTCAGAGAAGGAAAATCCTTTGAAACTAAAGTCAAATTTTAATGTTGAGTATAACAATAAAAAAAAATCAATTGCCAACCACTTCGTCATCATCATCAATGACACGACAACCCGTGCTCCGTTTTGGCTTGCCTTAGTAAGGAATTCTAAACATTTCAGCTTTGTGACGAAATCCACCAATTCAAAATCCCTAGCACCGTCTGACATCCTAGCCAACGCCGTGGTAGGGCCCATTACGATAGATATTTCCTTTGTAGACTTTCCTAGCTGAATTATCTTCACGTATAGGTGGCCCGCCCATCGGAATCTGTTAAGCTGGCCGTGCTACAGCTTATACCACAATCCGTCGTTCAATAAGACGCCAACAATCTTGTCTGGTTCTGTTATTTACACTTACATACTGGCTCCGTTATCCATTCCTACGATAGAATCGTCTTTCATGCAAGGATAAACATTTGATTACTTCTGCATCCATATACCGCTGATCCCGACTATTATCAGCCATGGAATTCGAATCCAGACTACATCCCATGGTCATGTGCATAGCAAAAATATTAAAAGGGATAATCTGGAGAGGTTCCAAACGAAACAATAAGCAAAACTGCATTAATTTTCACAAAAATATTTAATTCATGGAAGTCAGTTATATTATATAATTAGTACGTCATAGTAGTAAAATCGAACGTAAGGACTCTTAAAAGAAAAGGTGAAATAGTTAATGACGCTAGGAAACCATATTGGCACCGCATTCACGAAACTAGCTAATTTCCACACATTTTCGGCATACAACCCGATAATGGAACTTATCGTATCCCAATTTCTTTGAATGGAAACCACTTCCTTCCCACGTTTTCAGGTTTTAGTGTTCCCCTAATGGTTCCTCTGGAATGTTTCTATCACCGTTAATAAAAATGTTTATTATAGGTTTTCTCCCCACAATTACTTACTACTTAAGCGCATAGCTACTCATTATGCCATTTGTCACCTTCTGCGCCTTCCTCTAATCTACCATCTAGTTCTTCCTTTCCCCTGAAAGCATCGTAAGATATTACATTAGATCAAAGATCGCAAACATATATAGTCCATTTCCGCTAGACATCCCTGGCCTCGTCTGCTTCATCCTGTAACAGTTATTTTTTCCAGCTGAACTTGCTTTCATATCTCCTCAATATCTCACCAACATATTTTCTAATCCTTTACATTAGTGGAAATCCCGAAAGGAAGTAGCTCTTCCTAAAAGAGTCTTCAAGTCCATACTGCACCATCTTCACCAAAAGGGGCCAGTTACCTTGAGCCAACTAGCCCTATCCGCTTAGACTATCTTTTCACACCTTTGTTACGGTCGCCTTTGGTAATGTCCTTCTTGCGATTGAAGGAGAAATCGTGGGACAAAACCTTCGATATGCTGGCTTATTGTGTTCTGAAGCATCACCGCAGACGAGGTGTTTGAAGAAAAGTCGCATGGGCCATTGAAGCTCATACAGATACACTCTCCGGTCACAATGCTGGAAGCCTTTTCGGAATGTATGAGGCCCTAGTGAAATGGGGATCTAAGCTGTGCATACTACTCAACATTGATCGAAGAGGTATTAGTGTGATCGATACAGAAAATCCAGACCGGAAATCAGCCTACTCTCAGTCCACTAAATTTTTCATTTTTGCTACAACAGAAGCGCGTAAATATCCCTTCTACTCTCGCACTCAAGATGTATCTCCATCTTCGAAATTTTAATGGTGACTCCGTTTTCCACCCACCGGAAAAGATCTCAGATTCCCTTAAGTGGAAGCCCCAAATATCCATAGGGTTTCACATGAAATACGCTCTGCTTCCCTGCAAGCAAATACAATAGCAAAGCACAAACGATGGTAAACGACCTTAAAATGTTGCTCCTTTTCGAGACCGCCAACAGCACCATTTTTACTACACACATCTAGAAAACAACTACCTCCAGATAACAATGTCAACTTTTAGAAGCCGTTTTTGAACGGTTTGTAATTTCTCATAGAAACCATCTTTCACCTCTATGTTTGAAGTCTGCGTTACTCTACACATTTGTGACACTTCTTAAACTGGACCGGGATCTAACCAGTTTGCAAGTTATAAGATCAAGCATCTCGGTAGTTGTCAGCAACAGCCCAAAATTTGTAAGATGAAGTTATCATAGCTTGCACTAAAAACCTACAACCCAATATCACAATTGTTTCCGTGTACCTTCCTCGGTGATCCAATGTATCAACCTTTCGCACAGAAATTTTTATATATTGGAACAGAGTTTCTGATCATTAATAATGGGACACCTACCACCTAACATCATCTCATCAACAACACGCGGGCTCACCTCTCAGCCCCGGACCTAGCAATAATTAACAATCCCAGCTTAAGATGGATGTGGGATACGCTGATGATAAATATCAACAATAGCCACCACAGCCCAAACCTAATCTCATCTACTTCCACCAGAATCCTTTGTAGCACGCAGTTTACTAACAATCTAGTATCATCAACTAACCGTCTAGTAAACATAACACTTCTCACAGAAATAAACAGTATAACCTCATGGCTACAGTCTGAAGTGCAGAAAGTCACTTTTCACATTAAAAACTCTAGGAAGCCAAAAGGCTGGTGGAACCCGTCTCTAGAAGGATGAAGTCCGCTATAATAGAGGAAATAAGCCACTCAAATTTTTCGGAATTCTAGACCTTCATGAAATCCGGAACTCCTCGCAGGAAACTCAATCAAAACTCTCATGGAATGACGAATGTAACGTCAAATATCTTGATCTGCTAAGTGCTCAATACCATCTACCATCGCAGCTGCCTCCGTCTGAACCAAGTATGACTGGTGTACCACAACCTTTTTCACTTCCGGATCTGATGAATGCACTATCCAAAAACGTTTCCTCATCCGCTCCAAGGGTGGATGGCATCACCTATGTGAAGCTACGTAGCCTGAATGAGTTAGCTCAAACACAGCTGTTTAAGTTCTTAAATTCTCTATGGATGCAGAAATTGGTTCCAATCTCAGAAGGAACAAACAAGGAACAACAGACGTCCGCAATTTCAGACCAATATGACTGATCAATGTTTTTATCAAAGCACTCAATGCAATGGCTAAAGATCGGCTTTATAATTTCTTAGAAGGTTATGAATGTTTGCCAAGCCGAAACTAAGCTTATAACACATAAATTGCATGTATCAGCCATTTCTTTTGGCATGCCTACGAAAAGGTTGAGCTAAGTCAATTGAACTGTTGGTTTGAATCTCATGCTATTCCTACAGACATTTCGTCGTGGATTCATAAGCACACACTCAAAGTCGGCAACTGCCACACACTTATTCAAAATGGCCTACCGCAAGGCCTTAGTCCTGTTTACTTCAATGTGTATATAGTACTTCTACCCTACTTCTTCGGACGCCAAACAGCAATTTTTAAATTTGCTCATAACCTCCAATTGAAGGCCAATCAATTTATCAACCTAATCAACAGATTAGCGCACCCCATCAACATCGAAAAGTCTACCACCATAATCTGTCAAACATCGAAAGGAAAGGCTTAGTACCAGGATCAGCTGATCTCACATACCAGCATATCAAGTTCCTTGGCAGAAAGATAACCACCTCCCTCATTGTTAAACTTTATTTTGACGATATCTTAAGAAATGCATTAACTGCAACCAACGCTCTGCGGGTAGTGTCCATTGTTAAAAGTGGAATCCTCCCTAACTAAAGCTTAATGGAGTATCGGAGTTTAATCAGACTAAGCCTTGAATATGCTGCAGCGTCCACTGTCAACAACCCAGGTTACATTAACCAAAAGCTGAACAGCTGTACAGCCTCTCAATTGCGGCTTTGTACAGGACTCGCTAATTCCACCACGACGCATGCTATCTTTGCCATTACGACACCAGTTTCATCTACCGTAACCTGGAAACAACTTTTTGGACAAAAACAAAGGCGAGACAACATTCCCTTCAACTTACTCAGCTACTAAATCGGTGTGATACCACACCAAGCCGAAATGTAAATGCATACTCACAAACGGAGATGCACACATAATCTAACAGTAGTCACATCAACCAAAATCAAACTTGTCGACATCATTGGCGTTATATGTGCTTGAGAAAATCACCTAGACGCTGCGAGCCACGCCAAATTCAAAAAAAAACAAACACCTAGGATCGGCATTGGCCACAATTAGGCTTTCTAGAGTCCAAAGGCACAATGCACTCTCCAGAGGTTAGTGAGGTTAATCCCTATTCGTAGCGTTATTTTCATTTCGGCAGCAACAGAATGTCCAACCTTGTATATTGCAAACCCACATATTTCTATACCTTTTAATCGATTTTTACGACAATCAGGAAATACTTTGAGTGTGGTCTTAAAAAGGTTTAAACCCCAGCGCAACTGACAAACTTTCAGGATGTCTTCATTAATGACATATGTCGCTGTGACACTACAACGGTCATATTAATCAGAAAGAGTCAACAGAATGATCTGAGGTAAGCAAGCTGGTTTTGAGCTACCCTGGGAAGTATAATACATCAAATACTTTTTCGAAATTAAGTAAAAATAAAGAAACAATCGGCACAAGTAGGCCGTCCATTGCGCTCGCCCGAAATTATTACCCTGATTAGACTCAGGTGCTCATTCATAGCTGAGTCGACTGGTATCCGCCCGACGTCAAATCACGATACAAATCCCACTGCCACCAATGAGATTTGAACCGCGAACTTCCGTACGACAACCCTATGCTCTAACCTATCCGGCCAAACATGAAGCTAGCAGATAACTCAACTGTATGAATTCCTAAAAAGAGAAGAGAAAGGATCCACCAAGGCACCCGAACTTTGATAAGGGATATTAAGTAAATAGCCTTATATTATGACACTGTAGAAAGGATCAATTGACAAGTAAGGAAATCAGAAAGAGGGGATTCCTCAAATTATTCACTACGAGCTCGGATTTTCCATCTACGGCCTTAGGAGAAAATCATATCATTAGCTAAAATTAGCTGGTCAGAAAATATGAGTTTAACGAAAGTACGAGATTTTGACTGCCGTTTATAGTTCTATGCCCAAAGCGCCAAAGCGACCTTACCTTATATCTGCACATCCACCATCTTGGCAAAAGCGCTTTACGTTGCTAGACTCAACTCATAAGTTCCAACCCACCCACGCTCCTCCGCTTGGCCAATCTTGGCAAGTGAGTTCTCGTGAACACAAATTACATATGCGCACTATCGAAGGCGCCTCTCTCACAATTTTTCCACGATCGGTGCAACCCCTTATCAATCACAGATATCCTCGGTTTTGATGCGCGCCTTGTCCAGTGTAACATCACCACCCCGCGAAGCGTCGTTCATTGTCTTTCATAGTCAGCGAACAATCAGAAGCATGAAGGACGACACTGCCACTGACAGTGATAGTGCCCGTTTCATCTGAGACCGTGTTGCATGAGGCAATGTGAACAATTTGCTCGCGATCAGCATCTCTATGAGACGCTATGAAAACGTAGTCAGCATAAAGCAATGTATAGGGCGCTGGACGTTGGACGTCCCGCGTGAGAGAGCCCGTAACAAGAACAAGCGGGAGTAGCGAGAGGGCGCATCCTTGACGAACACCGATTCATCATCATCAACGACGCAACAACCGGTATCCGGTCTAGGCCTGCCTTAATAAGGAACTCCAGACACCCCGGTTTTGCGCCGAGGTCCACCAATTCGATATCCCTAAAAGCTGTCTAGCGTCCTGACCCACGCCATCGCTCCATCTTAGGCAGGGTCTGCTTCGTCTTCTTTTTCTACCATAGATATTGCCCTTATATACTTTCCGGGTGGGATCATCCTCATCCATACGGATTAAGTGACCCGCCCACCGTAACCTATTGAGCCGGATTTTATCCACAACCGGACGGTCATGGTATCGCTCATAGATTTCGTCATTGTGTAGGCTACGGAATCGTCCATCCTCATGTAGGGAGCCAAAAATTCTTCGGAGGATTCTTCTCTCGAACGCGGCCAAGAGTTCGCAATTTTTCTTGCTAAGAACCCAAGTTTCCGAGGAATACATGAGGACTGGCAAGATCATAGTCTTGTACAGTAAGAGCTTTGACCCTATGGTGAGACGTTTCGAGCCATATATTTTGTCTTGCCTTCATTGATGTGCAGCCCAAGATCTCGCGCCAATCTGCGCCTGCTCGATCTGGATGAAGGCAGTTTGTACGTCCCGGGTGGTTCTTCCCATGATGTCGATATCGTAAGCATAGGCCAGCAGTTGGGTGGACTTGAAGAGGATCGTCCCTCTTGCATTTACCTCAGCATCACGGATCACTTTCTCGAGGGTCAGGTTAAAGAGGACGCATGATAGCGCATCCCCTTGTCGTAGACCGTTATTGATGTCGAATGATCTTGAGAGTGATCCTGCTGCTTTTATCTGGCCTCGCACATTGGTCAGGGTCAGCCTAGTCAGTCTTATCAATTTCGTAAGGATACCGAATTCTCTTATGGCCGTGTATAGTTTTACCCTGGCTACGCTATCTTAGGCGGCTCTAAAGGCGATGAAAAGATGGTGCAACGGATATCCATATTCCAACAGTTTTTCCATCGCTTGCCGCACAGAGAAAATCTGATGTGTTGCTGATTTACCTGGAGTGAAGCCTCTTTGGTATGGGCCAATGATGTTCTGGGCGTATGGGGCTATCCGGCCTAGCAAGATAGTGGAGAATATCTTATAGATGGTACTCAGCAACGTGATACCTCTATAATTGCTGCACTGTTTGATATCTCCCTTTTTATGTATGAGACAGATAATGCCTCGTTGCCAATCATCAGGCATTGATTCGCTGTCCCATACCTTGAGCACAGGTTGATGAACCACTTGGTGTAACTGGTCGCCCACATATTTAACGGCTGTAATTCCATCGGCTCCTGGGGACTTATGATTTTTTAGCCGATGAATTGCACGGACTGTTTCTCCTAAACTTGGTGGTGGCAGTGTTTGTTCAGTAGCTCATCGAAATACTCAACCCATCGCTCTAATATGCCCATTCTGTCGGAAATCAGATTTCCCGCTTTGACTCTGCAGGATGAGCATCGAGGTGTATAAGGCTTCATCCTGCTGACTTGTTGGTAAAACTTCCGCGCCTGGTGTGGTTGCTTCCTGTACTTTTCGAGTTCACAGACTTGTTGGTTCTCCCAGGCTTCCTTTTTTCCATCTGTGAAGTCGCTTCTCCGTTCGACGGAGTTCGTGATAAGTCTCTGCGCGTGCCTGCATTCTTTGAGAATGCAACATTACTCGGTATGCGGCATTCTTCCGTTCCGTTGCTAGCTTACATTCATCGTCAAACCAGCCGTTCCGACTCCTTTTGCGGCTGGGGTCAAGTATGTTTGTGGCCGTATCCATGATAACGTTCTTCAGGTGATTGTGAAGATCATTTGTTTATGCTTCATCTCCAGGTCCTCTGTTGACTGCGGTTATTGCGGCATCCATTTCCCTCTTATAGGTGTCGCGGAGGGTTGTGTTGTGGATAGCTTCAGTGTTCACGCTCACCTGATTGTCAGAGGGGATTCTAGGTGGTATTGTTATTCGAGCTCGGAACACCATGCCAACGAGATAGTGATCCGAGTCTACATTGGCTCCGCTATATGTTCTGACATTCATCAAGGCTGAGAGGTGGCGGCGTTCGATCAACACGTGGTCAATTTGGTTGAAAGTGGTCCTGTCTGGAGAGACCCACGTATGTTTGTGGACCGCTTTCCGCGCAAACCAGGTACTTCCAACAACCATGCAATCCACCGGCTTAAAAGCCATAAGTCGCCCTATCATGTGTCCTCTTTAACATGGCCCTGGAGAAAATGATTCGCGATGCCGACGTAAATGCGAGAGGCACCATCCTCTTCAAGTCCACCCAACTACTGGCCAACGCTGACGATACTGACACAATGGGAAGAAAAATCCGAGATGTACAGTCTACCTTCATCCAGATCGAGTAGATAGTGCGAGATCTCAAGCTGCACATTAATGAAGGCTAGACGAAGTACATGGTGGCAATGTCAGCGCCAAAACCAAAACCGAAAGAACGAACAACATCGGATCGCACTGGGCAAATTAAAACAATGAAGATGGGAGACTACAACTTTGAGACCGTTGATGATTTCTCCAATCTACGGTTAAAAATCACAACCGATAACAGCTACGACGACGAAACCCGCGCACGGTTGTTGGCTGCCAACAAAGCCTATTTCAGATAGAGATAATGACGCATATACTTTACTTCGGCCTACATATATTTGGTGGGTATTCTGATGCAGTTTTAAATTTTCTTCTCGTTAATAATTACTCATAGGAACAGGAACTCGATCTCGTTTCCCCGAGGTGGAATCCTGATTCGTCATCTATGTTTGTATTCATCTTTGTGTTGTCCTGTTTCTGTAAGTTATCACTTGCACCGCATTAAATGTGATAACAGTGAAAGTCAAGCATAGAGCCACCAAGGAATGGAAAAGTAATGTGAACCAAAGCACAGATGGTATATGTGATTTGTGCTCCAATTTTAATATTTGTAAGCCCTTTCGCCACTTAGTGTTAAGTAATAACATCAAAACAAGTAGTTTCTCCTTTCCTTACAAGAAAATTTTTATTATGCATAACATATATGTAGATATTTCGGGAGCCACTTACCCCCTTTATAAGTAGGGGAGTTAGCTACTTACGGTAACTAAGCACTGTTGAAGGGAGTAAGTAGCTCCCAAATATGTTCGCATATGCCTTATAAAAAATTTCTTGTAAGAATGGGAGAAGCTACGTGTTTTAATATTAAACAATCTTACAAGGATCAGAAAATGCTATCTACTCTTAAGTATTACGTACTTCCAACAAACGAGTTTTATACTTCGTCCGGGCAAATTTCGAACCTATATAGGTGTGAAACATCTGTCAGTCCAACATCGTCCATCAAATCCATGCTGTCCACGCCAGGACTTCTAGCATGAGTACTCCGCTATACATAATTACCCACTAAAATGGGCCTAACAGCAACCCTTGCGGTTAACCATATATCGTTCAGTATACTTTCAAACCTTTGTCTAAATCACAGCACAAAAACTGGAAATTGAGATTTCGGTAATAATACGCACCTGGCATTCGACGAGTCGAATTTGGTGGAGGCCTCGAGTATTTTACTACATACTGTGGAATTAAGATCCTTAGCTATGCTAGTCACAAAATTGACTACATTGGTCACTGATCTCACGTTTTGAAATCCGAACTGATTTCCAGGGGACCATCTTCGTTTTTGGCAATCGGGAGTAATTTGTTGTAAATCATTCCTTCGAATAAGTTGCCAGTATTATTCAGAAAGCATATCCGATTTCACTTGAAGACAGCTCAACCGAAGTTGTGTTTGGCTTTGGCAATAATTACTAGCTCCTGGTTCTTCCACGGTGAGATTTTTAATGACAAAATGTGATTGAGCGATGGTCCTGAGTGCCCGAGGACGACCAAGAGGAGTAAGCTATCCCAAAATCCTAAAAAAGATGGCCAAATTGACCGTGAAGGCCTGTCTACAAATATTGAAGCTCCATCGAAGTGCTCTGTCGACATGTGCCTGCATGCCTCTGCGGTAGCCAGGATCGGGAATGTAGGAGGTTCTTTGAATACTTCAATCATTCGAGTGTCGTTATACAAAAAATCACGTGTCCTTTACCGATACATGGGCCCGCATCGGATCCTAACTCAGTCGACACTGGACGAATTAATCAAACCGCGAGCTAAATGGAAATTGAAAATAAAAAAACATAACGGCTTTTCCGCGCGCGTGGAGTCAAAACACTCCAGACCCGAGTACCGCGATCAAAGGAGAAAATCCGCGACAGAGCGGATCCTCAATCGATGCTTCTCTTTCCGCAGATTTATGGTGAGGCGCATGCTTAGAGGCTGCCACCTGCCTTGGCAGCCTCAGGCCATTTTATTTGAGGATACTCTTTATAAAGAGAGTTTTGCTAGGTTAAAGAGGAGGACTTTGATCGAGGATGTGATCCATCGTGGATTCTTCCTTTCGATCGCGGCACTCGGGTGCGGAGTATTAGGGCTCCACAGGTGCAATCGTTTTGTGTGAAACAAAACCTTATCAAAATCGATTCAATATCTGTCTGTTGGTTTTTTCAGGTTTTGCTTGCAAAATAAAACTTTATTAAAATCGATTCAATGTCTGTCTGTCTGTCACACGCATTTTTCTCAGAAACGGCTATACCGATTGACACGAAATTTGGAGAGAAGGTGGGAACTGTAAACGCCCAAACATGCTATGAGTGATATCCTTCTACGTTGAGATTAAAGGGGAGGGGGGTTCCCCACACATCCTAAACGCATGTACATGACGGGCTACGTGCAAATGGGATAGTTCTGCACTCAAATATACTCACAGAAGAAGCAAACAAAACCTTTCATACCTGAAGCACTGAGCTTCCGGTTCCCGCCTTATTTTGTTTTGTATAAAGATAGAAAACATTGTGTGATACTTTAACCCACTAAAACCAACTCCCCTCACCCGCTATGCCCCACGGAACTAGCTAGAGACATTATGTTGTGGTGTGGGCTAAATCCCTACCAACTTACTCCTACGGTGTGTATTATACCCCCTCCCCTACTGCTTTTTCGTAAGCGTTCAAAACTTCAAAGCTCCTCCTGAATGCAGCTCATGGTGCTACTAACTGCATTCCACCCTTCTTGGAATTCGAGCATTTGCAGAATGATTGTCTCCACTTCTCATCAAGAGACGCCCTTTTCTCTCATTTTTAAATCTCGGGCACAGGAGAAGTATGAGGTCGGGGTCCTCGGATTCGTTTAGACATTCAAGACAGAAGAGAAAATCGTAGCGTCCAAAACGTCGTAAATACCTACGGTATCTACCATGCCCAGTCAGAAACTGAGCCAAGTAATAGTATAATATTTTGAATCTGCCTGTGCACCCACAACCCCTTGTGGCAACTGTTACAGCTTTCCTGCCACTCCCTGATTGTGCGCGTTATCTCTTCCCTTCATCAATCTGCAGCATTATGGTCACTACGTGCTTTCCAGTTGTATAACCTTCGCATCGTATCTGTCTGTCTGTCACACCCGATTTACTCGAAAATAGCAATTGATTCAAACGAACTTTGGTGAAAAATTATAGTCTCTGAATCCCCTTACATATAGCAGGTGGCTCCATTTTGAATTGAATTTCAATGAAGCTCCCCATACATGTAAACATTTTTTTACAGAATATGGTAATGTGGGGAATCAAATGAAAGGGCTTTTTGAAAATCATTTTTTTGGATGAATCATAGCGGATTGATTGGAGTGCTCAAAATGTATGCCACAAGAGCGAAACAGGTCTCGTTCTCAAAATCTACGTAACCGAAAAATCTGAAAAAGGAAACTGATTCATCTGTATGAAATCTAGGACTCAAAATACATCCCGTTCCAATAAATACTCAAATTAACTTAAAAAATTTTGTGGAAAGATGGGAATTGTAAACCGCACATGACATTGCTATACGTGCAACTTAATGGCGGGTCCCCATATACTTAAAAGAGGAGTGCAACATTTTTTCCGTCAATTATAGTCATGCCCAGTTTCCGGTATCCCGACTTGTTTATTTCATTTTCAGGTTTAGCTCGCGTGATGATATGTCGGTAAACTCACGCGAACTCCCGTGTTTATAAATTTTCAGGAATCGGTGCGGACCCACGTAGTCATTACAAATAGCACCCAACGTGGAGCTTGTTGCACTAAGTGCGTGTTCGCGTTCGATGCACGCACATCCAACCGCGCTGGAGCCAACCTTCCAACTTATAAAGCAATAAATCCGTGGAACTCAACTCGCAGAATATCTCCTTAAGGCCTCATGCCACAGTCGCATCAATCAGTGCGGCGCCCCAAAGGGTCAAGCTCAGCGGAACTTTATTGACCTGGAAAGAACGCGGAAGGAAGGCAACATTGGTCGCGTGATAAATGATCCCTTCATGATATTTTGTAAGTTCCCTGAATCAAAAGCGCGCAAATGAATGGATGATTTCTATATTCGAGCAAAACAAAACAAAGTTTTCCAGACGGTAGTTGGAAATGTTAAAAAAAACTTGACAAAAAAGGCAAAAAGAAAAACTGTGAAACTAAAAGTACGATCTCATATACGCTACACGACCCAACACTATATTCGGCACAACTGCCGCGACTCGGCATGTCTATATTGCACTAGCGCGACGGCCAACTGCAAACAACTACATATTTTGACATTTTAACAGGTGGAAACAAATCAAAATTAAAAAATCGTAACAGTCACCTGAGTTTATAGAAATGACACGTGACACTGCAAAATATTCTCTGTCAGGCAACTCAGCTGCATTGCGTCGCTTGGCTGTATATCGTGTCACGCAGTGTCGCTCAGTTGTGTGCTACCTACAAAATCATATAAAGATATTTTGAAAGGCAGAGCAGTTTCTGGCCACGCCGCGTAGCGTACCTTAAAGATAAGAAGAATAGCAGAATCAAAATAAATAAAAGATAAACTAAATCCAAAACAAAAGAAGGTGATCAACAGGTAGTATAGGTCCCGGGGCGAAACGTGGATTGGTACCCACGATGGAGCATAAAACCTGGGAAATGCCTGCTGAACCAACACCAACAGCTCCACTACCAAACCCTAACTCCACCTTCATGTGGAAAATTTTTCTTCACGAAAGAGAAGGATCAGGATGAGTCTCCCGCGCCTAAAAACGGGACAAAGTACCAACTAGTCCTCCAGGTTGTGCGTTGAGTAAGCAACTTATTACGAAGCCCAGAAAAGAGCCTTGGACTGAATGAATTTTACAACGACTAACTCGGCAACGAAAACGGAATAACGATTTCCACATTTTCTCTTGGAACTTGTGCTTCCTGTACAGAGAAGGAGCGATGCAGCTGGCCGTACCATACCAATCTAGGGCTGATGTAACAGCGTTGTAGGGGATGCGATGGACAGAGAAAAGTTTCCTGCAGAAGAGCCACGACACCATATATGACAGTGGTCATCCAGTAAACCTAGTGCTCGGAGTAGGTGTCCAAGTCAACCAAAAAATGAGACCTCCTGTATTTAAGCTATAGGTTGGCTCCCATAGCTTACATAGGGATACTAATGATAACGGATCACTATCTCATTGGCATAGTGCTCTGGGTTAACATTGAAGCCATCAACAACACCGCCTCACACCTGTAAATGGGAAATGGATGTCGCAATAACCACAGTCAACAGAGATCCTGGAGATGAAGCATCAACTAACGATCTTCACAACCATCTGGGCGGATTTGACGATGAATGTAAGGAAGCAACGGAAAGGAAGAATGCCTATACGGCATTTTTCCTTTCCCAGTAATGTTGCATTCTCAAAGAACGCGGCCACGCGCAGAGACTTACCAAGAACTCCGTCAAGCGGATGAAGCTACTTCACAGACGGAAAAAGGAAGCCTGGGAAAACCAACAAATCTGTGAACTCGAAAAGTACAGGAAGCGACCGCACCAGGCGCGCAAGTTTTACCAACAAGTCAGCAGGATGAAGCCTTATTCATTTCGATGCTCATCCTGCTAAGACAAAGAGGGAAATCTGATTTTCGACGGAATGTGTATATTGGAGCGCTGGGTTAAGTATTTTGATGAACTGCTCAATAACGAAAATATCGGCGAGTTGGAAGTCCCGCCAACTGAAAACGACTTTGCTGAGGACCATCTATAAGATATTCTCCGCTATCTCCAGACAAATCAGCAACAGATCAAATTTTCCCGGTGCGGCAAGCGATAGAAAAACTGTTGCAATATGGACATCAGTTGCACCATCTTTTCATCGACTTTATGGCCGCATATGATAGCATGTCCAAGGTAAAACTATACACGGCCAGGAGAGAATTCGATATTCCGACGAAATTGATAAGACGGACTGGGCTGACCCTGACCTTTCAACATCAACTACGGTCTAAGACAAGGGGATGCCCTATCCCGCCGGGATTGGAATAACAAAGGTTTATACTGAGTGTATGAGGTGGTCTATCTAATACCTCTGCAGCAATTAAGGGGTACGGGGCCCCAGTTCTACTGCGTAGCTCCACAATAAGCTCTGCTCGCGATATGGGCACAACCATAACAACCTTGAAACTACCACAAGAGGCTAACCTGAAATAATCCTGCCGGGAGCACATCCGCCAAGACTTCTTCTGGAGCATATGCGGCAGACAGCTATCCCGGTTCAGATAGTACCAAATGACCTTCGGAAAGCTTCGTAGAAAGAACCACTTTAGATACACTGTCCTTTGAACATTTCAAAGCACCTGGCATGGATGGCATCTATCCGGCAATGCTAAAGGAGGGTATGGAGCATTTAGAGTGACCTCTAAGAAATATTTTTCGAGGATGTGTTGCTCTGGGCTACGTGCCTTCTTCTTGGCAACAAGGTAAGGTAGTTTTCATACCGAAACCTGGGAAAGATAACTATTCTAATCCAAAGAACTTCAGACAAATCAGCTTGACTTCATTTTTGCTGAAAGGTTTGGGGAGACTGGTGGAGCGTCCCTTTCGTGGAAACGAACTTAGGTCACACCCACTTAGTGAAAACCAACATGCTCACCAGCATAGAAAGTCCTGTGAGTCTGCTGTTTATTCTTTGGTCACAAAGGTAGAGGATGCAACTTTTAATGGTGAGTACGCGATATGTGTGTTCGTGGACATCGAAGGGGCTTTTGACTGTGCGCCTTTTCAAAAACGTTGTGATGCCGCCAGAGAGCATGGTGTTGATGGTGCTTTAATTAAGTGGATCCATGCTATGCTAACGCAGAGATTCGCAGAGATGAGTGTCGGTCGCAATCTGATCGCAGAAGCAACGAAAGACTGCCCCCAAGAAGGTGTGCTTTCGCCACTTCTGTGGAGTATGCTGATCGACTCACTGCTATGCGAACTGCAAAATTTGCCAATACACGCTCCAGCTTATGCTGATGACGTGGCTGTACTTGCTGTTGATCGGGATCTTGGAACGGTGTGTAGGAATATACAGCGTGCCGTTGATTTGATAGACAGCTGGTGCCTTAGACATGGTTTGTCAGTTAATCCAAATAAAACCACAATGGTTTTATTCACAAAAAGGAGAAAACTGGATGGACTTTGCCTCCCTGAGATGAGGGGTACTACCCTTCAACTCTCCGAAGAAGTGAAATATCTGGGGTCACTCTAGATAAAAAACTTCTTTGGAACAAACATGTAGAGGTAAAGATGACACGAGCTCTCACAGCTTATGGGCTGTGCAGACGGACCTTTGCCTCGACATAGGGACTCAGGCCTCATGTGGTAATGTGGATATACATTGCCACCATTAGGCCGATGTTCGTATATGCATCCGTAGTGTGGTGGGTTAAGGTGAGACAAAAAGGCTTTCACCGTAAACTAGCCGCACTGCAAAGAACTGTTTGTCTGGGTATCACTGGTGCCATGAGCACGACATTCGGCACAGCTCTGAATGCACTACTCAATTTGCAGCCACTGCATATATTTATTCAAAGCACTGCAATGAGAGCAACTCATAGGATAATTCGATTAGATCTATGGGAAAACAACGGATGTGGGGGGCACAGAGCATTGGAAGAGTTACTGGGGGACTGAATCCAGTTCTTACAATGCCTTCCGATTCTCGTGTCCCCATACATCTGTTTGGTAGAAGATATGTAGTTACCCTGAAGCGTAGAGAGGACTGGGAAGACCCAGAGGAATGCGTGACGGGATATACGGAAGTCTTCTACACCGATGGCTCAAAAACAGAAGATGGTTCTGGAGCCGGAGTTTACCTCTCGAATAAAAACGAGAAGTGGGCTTTTCCTTTGAAACAATATGCAACGGTTTTTCAAGCCGAAATTTATGTGATCTTAAGGGCGGCAAACTGGGTGATTGACGAGCGGTTAAAGGGCAGGCGCATCGCAATCTGCAGTGATAACCAAGCTGCATTGAGGGCGTTGAGTAGTCCTTTGATCACCTCGAAAATCCTTCAGGAATGCAGAAACCGTTTGAACTCTATCTCTAGATTCAATACGGTGGAACTACTCTGGGTACCTGGTCACTGTGGCGTAGAAGGAAAAGAAATATCGGATGCTTTAGCGTAAGAGGGGCCAATCTCCCCTATCCCGTGACCGGAACCAGCAATTGGATTATCATTAGCATTGGCTAAGTCTGTTTTCAAAAACTGGGAACAAGTTTTCCACAATAACAGGTGGCAGAGCCTAAATGCTGTTCGACTCACCAAACTTTTCCTGCCAGAATCGAACATGCGTACCGCAAAGTTTATCCTGTCGAAAGGCTGGAGGACATGCAGGTGTATTGTGGACATTCTGACAGGCCATAATTCACTAGCTGGGCATATGTTCAGAATAGGAATTACCGAAGATGATACGTGTCCCTCCTGTAATGAGGAAGCGGAATCCACGGAGCATTTCCTATGTGAATGCCCCGCCTATGGACGCATCAGGCATCAGATCTTTGGTGCCGATGTTCTCCAATTGCGACGGGTAGCATCACATCCACTAACGGAAATCCTGCGATACGTTAACGAATCCCGAATATTCCGTTAGACGGGGGTGGCGAGTACAATAGGCCAACACGGCCTGAGTGCTCAGAAGCTGTAGCTTCTCCCCCACCCCCCATTGCAGACTTGGATCTGATCCTGATCGGGGACGAAAGGCAAGGACAAGTGTATCATCTGATTTGTTTACTTCTTCCAATACACAAAGAATATCCGCAGTTTTTGCAAATATGGTAAGGCAGAACAACGTCTGCCGGGTTCAGCTAGTTATACATAAAATGTCAGAGTCACATTGAAGTGAAACGTTAAACATAATTGATGATAATTACCGTTGTGCACAAGAAACACAAAAGAATCTTTCATATTTGAAATGTTGAACTTCCCATTTCCAACTTGCTGAGACAAAGCTAATTGGAATTTGTGGGCTTCTGGTGTCCAGTATGATTGTCACATCTTAACTCAGCCATCGAGACAGTGTTGACCTCTTGGCTTTCGATTCATTACTATTTTGCTTAGCTTCTGGTTTCCCCTCTAGTTCCCTTGGACGTTTCCTGGCTGAGGCTTTTTCCCACGATAAGGTTGACCATCGTCGGGAGAGAAGATATTTTGCTGCTTTGCCCTTGTGTAGTTATTTCAGTTATTAGCCAAATTGTGTGCTTTCCAAACTCAAAGCAAACGTTTTAAACTCTCAACAATAATTGACATAGCCGAGGGTTAAAAACGACGGCGTGGCCTTCCTTACATAAAAGCAGTATTCATATTAATGAAAATGATTTCATGGAGCTGAAACGATTACTTCTTCACTGTGTTGTATTTGAGTTGGAGGTTAGCTTCCCTGCCCCCTTAACTTGATATTAAATGTATGAATAGAACAATCAACGAAAATTTTGTGTATAAGTACAAAGTGTAGACAATCTTTTCAACCAAATCGCATACGAATCCAATCATATTAATTCGGCCTATTGAGTTCCAAGCTAAAGTCACGTAATACAATTTTCACATGAATAGAACACGGCATTGCTGCTCATCAGCATTAACGAGCCGAATCGCCATATCCTGTTTCGCAGAAATCGAGATGATTTTCACGGCAACCGCTTCGAGCTTACATCCACGCAAATGCTGGTGAACCTACGTTAATTAATTAAATATCCTGCGTTGAAAGAAATCCATTAGCTCCGCCTCAAGCTACAATCTTCTTATCCATATGAACGCATAAAATCTTTTAAGAAAAGATTACTCCTTCTCAAATTTGCTTGTAAACAAGGTCAGTTTCTGGCCCGAACCAGGTCATATTATAAGTGGATTTTATGTACTCCTTATCTGAACGTGTATCTGCAACGAAGAATGTACTCCTGCCATTTCGCATAAGTACCAAAACTCTATCGGGCGTAAGTCCATTTCAAAATATAGAAATGAAAATGTCAGACGTTTTATAATACGCAATTAATCATGCAAAAAGATTTTCAGCCGTTTTTTCAGTTATTCATGCTTACACAGTATATAAACAAAGCCAGGGAATTTATTCGGAACGACCCAAATGGATTTAAATTATATCCTAAAACTCCTCTTCAAGCTCTTCTCCTTCAACATTTGACACTAACTGTGCTGTCATCCCTAAATGTATCTTTACTGTTTTACTTAGCTTTATTTTCAAAGCAGTAACACCCATAAATTTGAGGAACTTCCACAAGAAACGAGAAAGTCAAATGGGAGTAAGAAATCCAAAAAAGAAAGGAGCGGCTAAATATTCCTTGCAATGTTCAAAGTGTTAAACCGGAAGGATTTGGTGAAGGAAGGGCCGGGAACTTGTAAATCTTAAAGTAAATAAAATACAACTTTAGTGCGTTCCTTACTAAGTTGTTTCGAAAGGATTGCGAAAGAATGAAAGAAAGGTAGCCAAGGATTCTTTCGAGGATTAAGTTTTATCAGATTTCAGTGAGAACCTTTTTAATAACCCTTGAAGTGTTTTCAAAAGGTGGAAGGATTCCTTAGGATTACCATGGGCTTTAATTATGTAATGGTGACGTTTTGGCGTGGTATTGACCTTTCCAAGTGAACAATGGAGATAGCGTTATCTGTCATTAGTAGCTGTTTCAACTTTTTGTAGGATATCTATTGATAGCTGTAAAAAGCAATAAATGCTAATCACGCACGAGTAGGCAGTCTGTAAAAGATTAGTAAAATTCCTTAAAATTTTATGGGATGCCAAGTTTGGCCATTCAAATTTTGAAAGCTCAATTCAGGTAATGCTGCTAATGGAATATCATTTCAATTAATGGCTGGCGTAAAGTAACTTTTAATAGGTTAAACTCGTTGGACAGTTTTATTTTTAGTATTTTTTTTATTTTCTCTGGTGTTTGATTAGGCATGTGAGATGAATTGTCAATAGTCCGGATCCTTGTAATTGCATATAAACTATAGTCTTTTCACAGAAACTTGTGGGAGCCTTTACCGAGTATAGCCAATGGTTTTTATTTCGAAGTCGAGTCCAAATAGAACTAGTACGAGTGAAGCTACGTTCCCAGGAACGGAAAGACTACTTTCTAGAGACATTAGCTTTTAAATTTGTCCAATGGGATCTATATGGCAAATATATGAATTTTGGTAGATGATGTTTAGTTGCAAGCAGTTCCTCCTTTACCTGCTTAAATGATAATGGCGACCGGTTGATCTTTCCATGGCGTGTATCAGTTAAAATATCGATTATTGCAGATTATATTCGTCTTAAGTTAGCAGCGACAATTTTTGTTTGGACTGCTGTTGAGTAGAACAATTGGAAGAGTTGTAGTTGAAATTCGTCCTTTGGTTGTTTGTGAAAGTAATGAGTTAACGAATCTAATCTTCCCATTTCTCTAAACATTCCGGAGGCTTGATAATTGATCGCCTCACCTAAAGTTTCCTCTAGGTTTCTCCTATCGTCCCTGAATCTCGGACTGTGGAAGAATGTGTGCTCTCTCTTGTAGATATCCCCTATATTCCGTCAAAAACTGGGTAAGATTTTAAGTAATCCTTCCATGTCGTCTCCCCAGCCACTCCTAGATGGTAAGGATCAGCATGTGAATCCACCGGTCCTTTCTCGAGTGGTTCCGGCACTTCTGCCATCTATTTACACATCTCTTCTTCTCAGCGTTCTTCGTCTGCGACAAAGGAGAGACTTACTTCAGATTGTACATACTCGTCATCTCCTCTGGCAAGATGTCAATTTGCATCATTCCGGAGATGACGAACGCAGCCTCGTTTGAGACGGTTCTGAAGACAGAACACACCCTTAGGGCTGACCTCCTACAGATTGCATTCAGATAGCATGAAGCAAAATCAAGCCCACCCTGGCAATAAGTAGTCTAAGTGGCCCTTCCACGTTCCTTGCCGTAGCCATACTCGCGTGGATCCCTTGTGGCAAGTATATTGCACGTGTTTTTTAAAACTTAACTTATCTATCATAACTGCCAAGTATTTGATGATTAGCTTGAAAATGATGATGTGATGGCCGACTCTAAATGGGGCGTAGTTTGGCTTCCGGCGCTTTGTGATGAGGACCGCTTCCGTTTTTTTCTTCGCAAATGCGGGTCCAGCGCTCCGTAACCAGACCTTAAAAGCACTGATTGCTTCGCAACAGTATAACTAAGCATCCTTTAGATACTTTGCGACTACAAGTACTACAGCGACTATATCTTCGGCGTAACCCACCACCGTGGGCTCCTCTGGAGCCAGAAAGTTAAGTACATCATTGTACATAATATTCTACAGTATTGGGCCCAGTATGGAGCCATCACCGGTGTCACACCAGAGCATCCGTTCTTGCAGGTAGCTATCGACAATAGCAGCGAGATAGAAGGGAACCCCAATTGTCGCCCGGCACTTTCGTATAAGGTTCCAATCCGCTGAATTAAATACATTCCTTATGCCCAGGATCACTACCACGCAATATTTGCTGGTACCAACCCCTTCCGTGAATTGCAAGCCAGTAACCATTTTTATGGTATCGATGGTTGATCTGGCTTTACGAAACCCAAACTGCTGATCTGAAAGGTCTCCTTGGATGAACCATCCTCCTAGAGACTAGCCTTAGGCAGCAGTACCAGCTTCTAACGCTTCCAAGCTGTAGATAGTACCCCCACGGACATGCACGCTTCGAACAATTCAACAATTGCATTTTACGGTGAGCTTCAGGGCTTATTATCACTTATCCTGCAACAGATCTCCAACAGCTCGAACGTGGTTCCTCCAGAAATTTCCATCACATTCAGAGACTTTTGAAATGTCTCAGTCCCCTTTTTTGGTGGGGGAATAACTCCCGGCTGATTTCCAACAGGGCACATGATCTGTGGGGATGGCCGACCTCTCAACCGTCACCATTACAATTCTATAGGCGCTACCCCACGGATTTACATCCGCTTCCGAGCAAAGCTGCTTAAAACATTTCCTCTTGAATTGATAGACCAGTAGCTTACTCCAAAATACAATTTTAAGTTAAGTTTTGCACTGATGAAAGGAGTAAGTTGCTCCCGAAATATATATATACATAATCAAATAAAATTGTAGTTTGGAGTAAGCTACTGGTCTATCAATTTTAGACTTAACTGCAAATAGAAGACAACATTTAACGTATTTACTCTTGATCCACTGAATGGCAAGCTTGTTATTTTTGTGGGGTTACCTTGTAAACTTGCTCCTTTTTTCCTCCTATGCGATATCTACCTATCGCCCTCTCAGCTATTCGTCTGGGCCGCTGGCTGGCTTATTGAAAGCTGGCCAATTCACTAATGGAGCCTTCTAGTGGGGAATGAGCACCTCCTAGGCATGGATGAGTCACATGCCTTGGCAGGCGATTTGTGTGACATGTAGAGCTCTCTATGGAACCGCCTGCCTTAGTAAGTTGTATTAGTCACACTTGCAAGAAGCTTTCTTCGTCCAATGCTTTCCCAGACCAGCCTGATACCCTTCTCGGCTTTAGGTATCCTGTTTTCCTGGCCTGTGTTCAAAGATTGGTGTTGCTGTAGTCCGTGGTAACGTGTCAAGATATACCACTTAGTAGTGCAGAGCTACTCTCCCTGTTTCCCAGCTCGACGGCCCACGCGTTATCTAACATGTCTTCAAATTCTGACAATATGAGACTGGGTGGGGGCAGCAGCTGCACACGTACATACTGCTTGGTATACAGCTTGGTGATCGTATGCCCATATCGCCACTCCACCAGCCAAGCCCGTGACCCATACACATCCGTCACGGTTTGTGTAGGGTTCACTTATGATGGCAATTTCCACTTCATATTTATGAGTAGTTTTTGAATAAACCTCATTTTTTCATTGCAGTCAATACTTTCCTGAACTCCGGGCATTTACCACTTCCGGCAATATGCCGATAATCCTTTCCTTTCTTTCTTTCGCACAATAACCATTTGGCGTCCCTACTGCACTCCCTGGCAATATGTTCTATCTTCCTACCCCTTCTACATCGATCGGATCGATCAATGCCGCTGGTGCATGCTTTCGTGAAGTGTCCAAACATGTAGCACTTGGCTCCTTTCTAATGAAACCTGCTCTCGTTGGCGACAGACATCCTATCCAATTCGGACCTTTCGGACCGATAATAATTTCTGCACTGCCTCCACTGGTAGTCGCATTCTGGCCGTTTGAGTATTACCATAGACTTTTCTCAAGCTCACGATGCATTCTTCTTCCAGTTTCTCCAATCTAAATTGTTCTTTCAACGCAGTGCATGTTTCTTCTCTGGATATCACTTCATCAAGATCCTTGTACTGTATGTAGATTTCAGGCTTTTAAGGTCGAACTGTGTCATTCTCCCCAAGCGAGTTCTTCACTTGGGGACGAAAGCCTTCAGTTTTGCTCAAGTTGAGTTTATTAAGCTCAAACATGAGATTCTGAGACCTTCGGATATTGCTGACATTTCCGCCCAGATCTTTTAGGTCGAGGTCAGACTTCACCTTATTTAGAATTCCCGCGTACCGCAAATTGTCCTTAGTGAAGATTACAATTGCCAAAAAGCGAAAGTTAATAATAGCATATTACTATATTTTAAAAAATTCCTGAAAACCCGCTTAAGTTCATTCTAAAAGTACGAAACAGTATAACTGATAATATAAGACACAATTCTGGAAAGTTTGAATACAATCCAACTATTACCAACAAAATTATAGAAAGTCAAACTTATTCCACGTGAATTCATTGTTCTCCAAGCCATGTGTGACGCCATCATCATTTAAAATGAACTCACACCAGACTCTATCTACCGGGCGGCCGCACTAATCTGAGTAGCAACTCGCTCCGCTCTTCACTGTGGACAAACCTGGTGCTTTCGAACAATAATTAATACCCTTTCCGGATTTGAATTAAACCAAAATAGAGCAAAATGCCACCTGTAGCGGGCGAGGCAGCATATGATGATCCACCACCACCATAAAATTTTTTTGCGGGTAGTATGCCAGCGACATTCAACTTTTTACTTATGTATATATGTACGCTTTGTAAATGCAGTAAAGTGGAAATATTCAAATGCGTGCTCCCAATTTAGATAGGTATATGCGCAAATATATATGTACTCACCAGCATGCGGTAGTAGGCATGTTTACTTAGGATGAACATAATATTTATGTCTTCAATATGTACATATGTCTATTTGAAAGTTTGGAAATAGATGAAGGAATATTTTTTATTTGAAGCTATCTTCGAAAGGAAAAACATGTAGAGATAATTCCTCTCATAAGATAAACACAACACTTTATACCAGAAACGTCCAGCCTCCGGTATTCCGATTTCCACCCTACTCCGGACACTTGGTTTACTATATGGCTACTATCATATATGATGTAATGGCTCTTCTCTTGAAAACCGGCCCCTATACAGAGCATCTCCTGTAAAGCAAGGTAGCTCCACGAGAAAATGCGCAAATCGTTTGTCCGTTTTCATTGCCGGGTACGTCGTTGTAGAATCAGTACACTTCGAAGTGAACTGTTGTCAACCCTACACAACCCCCAATCTGAAGGGCCAGTTCATACACAAGTTCATGTACAATTTTCGCTGTTTTTAGACGTGGGAGACTCGACCTCATCCTTCTTCATCTGCAGTTTTCCATTAGGAAAGAAGAGATGGAGATAGGGTTTGGTAGTAGAGCTTGGTGTTGGTTCAGTAGATGTTTCCCACTTTTTGTGCTCCATCGGAGTACCAATTCACGTTTAGTCCTGCGACCTATAATCCCTTTGACCGATTGACGATGACGAAGGACCAAAAGGACGGCGGATGACGATTTCAAAGCCTCGCGACTGCATCCAGATCAGGCCTATCACCAACCAAAGCGGCGCAACTGATCACGGTGAGCCAACTCCGCTTAAAAAAAAGTCATAACGAAGTAATTTCTTTTCAAATTGGGTAGACAAATAGAGAAAGTGAGAGAGAATGACACCTTGAAAAAAGGGACCCTTTTCTAATCCCCGCACTTCCTGCTTCTGCGACCAATATCCAAACTAATACCTGTTTCGGAAAGTATTAATCGAGGCTTTCCATTTGATCCTCCACAGCTATATCCGGCGCATCTCTTTTTTGCATATATGTACATATCTAGACTCCCCTTAAGTTCACCCTAGAACAATGTCAATCATTTATGCCAGGTTTTGTTTACCACAAAATCTTAAATATCGGTTCAAACCTTCCTAATTCTTCTTAATATTTAAAAATACTTTAGCCCTAGATAGTCCTGCAGAATGCCGAAACGCGCCGTCAACGATAACGCTCTATGCCCCATTAAGATGTGAACCGCAACCATATACCGTAGGTCAAACCCATAATCGAACAAAGAGTGCAGCATGTTTAAAACATTTTCATAAACTTTTTTTACGAAATTTACATCGAGCTTTTACATATTAACCTAACCCTCACATGGCGGGGTACTATCGGCGCTTATGTTGAGTATAGTAGTGGACGAACTACTGGACGTGCTTACAAATACTGGAATACAGGTCCAGGGTTACGCGGACAACATTGTTTTAATCTGTAGAGGCAAATATGAAGATACCCTACGTGATAGAATCCAAACTGGACCAAGGGTTACTAGTGTCTGGTGCAGGAAGTTGGGACTGCGGATCAATCCAGCCAAAACCACCATAGTGCCATTCACTAGGAGGCGTAAGCTTGATCACCTGAAAGCCATAAGGTTACATAACATGGAGGTGAAACGAAAACTCTGAGTTCAAATATTTGGGAATAACCCTAGACTAAAAATTACCCTGGAAGACATACGTCGGAAGCAATTGTTGGAAAGCCGCGAGGGCTCTGATGACTTGTAGATCCATAGCAGGAAAAAAATGGGGTTGCAGCCCGAAGATACTACTTTGGATATATACAGCAATAGTAAGGCCAATGAATACCAATGGAGCGGTAACCTGGGCAGAAAGAACTGAACTCAGCACACAAGCCAGGGAATTGCACAAACTCCAAAGACTTGCTCGTGTGTGTATCAGTGGGGCAATGAGGACATGCACAGCGGCATCCCTGGAGGTTCTTCTAGGATTAACACCTCTTCATCTGCACATTCAGATGCAGGCAAGGAGGGAGCACCAGTGAGGCGGGGAGCTGCCTAAACCTGAGGAAGATTGATATTCTTTCTAGGCAGTATCCCGAATTACTGATACCAAGGGATAACATGATAACAAAGTTTCAGTTTGATAGGAAGTTTGAAACACGTTGGAGTAGTAATTCAAACTGGGAGAGCGTGGCTGAGCCATAAGGCTTAAACCAGCAACTGATTACTTGGTACACTAATGGATTCATCACAGGAGAGGGAGCGGGTGCCGGTGTCATTGATCCAAAGTAAACGTACTTGGAACCAATGAGTAGGTACACTAGCATATTCCAGGCGAAAATATACGAACTACAGGAGGCAGAACATTGCTATTCTCACCGACAGCCAAGCAGCGATTAAGGCATTTAGGTTCAACCAGATGAACTCTAAACTGACATGGGAATTCCTTGAGAGACTGAATACCCTCGGCTCGGCCAGCAAGGTCTGAATACTCTGAGTTCCAGGCCATGTTGGGTTGGAAGGCAATGAGGCAGCGGATGAACTAGCCATGAAAGGAGCAGGGACGTGTTTACACGGACCAGAACCGTTCTGTGCAATCAGAAATTGTTTCATGGCTACGACATTAGGAAATGAAGAAGAACTGTTGAGGGAACTATACTGGGCCGGCAGTCCAGGGTGCTCATTGGGGGATACGAATCCATGCGCATAAAGGATTACTTAAACCTCACCAAAAAGAACCTCCGAATCATAGTGAGAATTCTCACTGGTCACTGTCGACTAAATTATCACCTAGGATATTTACGGACACTGCCTGCAGGTTTTGTGCGTGATTGGATATAGAGAAGTCATTCCGAATTCTTTCAGTTAAGAAGGATTGACATGAATTTGGGGTGAGGGTAAAGCATGGCAGAAGGAACAAAAGTTGTATAGCGCCGATGTGGATTCTCGAAATAATCTCAGAAATCGATTAAGTGGTTGATTCTAAGCAAAAATGTTTCGTGAAAGTTTTTCGTACGAGTAGTAGTTTTCGAGTTATTCATGTTCAAACATGGCGTTTTTTATCGGAAAAATGCATGTTTTCCAAAGGTTTTTCGCAAATAGCTCGAAAACCGTGCATTTCATCTAAAAATGATATTAAGCAGAAGCAAAGCATATCAAATAAAAAAGAATGATTTTTAATATTTGTTTGTAGGTATGATATGTACAAAGTTAGATAGAAAAATAAATTAACACAAAAAACATATTCAAAACATGAACCACACTTTGTCCGGTTATGCGTTTGAACCACTGTATATAACTAGTCTTCCGATTCAATCGAATACTCTTCACTTCGATTTTCATTCTTTCAAAGCACTCGTATTACTAATAAAATTGATCGAACATTTGGTGCAACTTACAGGATGTAAATAGTTTTAAGAAGCAGCAGCCTGGGGATGCCTAGACATCCTAAAAAGTGGAAAGTCCCCATACGCATCTGTTTCATTTCGAAGTCACAGGACTATCTTTCATAAACGAGCATGACATATACAGTGGAAATGCAAACAATAAATAACTCAAACTGACGAGAGTGCCTTGTAAATGCTGCGACCAAAAAAATCCTTGTTGCACTGAAATGTATACATAAAGGCATCCCGCTCCCCTCGGTCACTTAACACTTGTAGAAAGCTAAACATGAAAAATTTAATTAAAACCTATTCGTCGAGCGCATTTCTGAATTATTCGGTTAATTCAAGGAATACTAATGTGAAATAGAGCGTAGCAATCCACTTCGGTGCGTAATTAGAATGGAGCGAGTAAGCCCCGGAAAATTTATTTAAAGCAGCTGCTTCCCTCTCTTCTACGCTTACAAACATTTCCGTCTTTGCTCATTTCCTGTAAATTCAAAAATTAAATGAAATACGCGGAGAAATCAGGAAATGTTAGGAGTGGATTAGAGTGGAGCACAGGATGCCGAGGTCGATAGTGGGATAAGAAGGTAGCCAACAACAGAAGGAGAAGCAATACAATTCTTTAATTAAAAAGTCGTTTCCTAAAATCGAATTTTATATGAAAACCTGTCTAATTAGAAATTCGTCTAAATTCTCAGAATCTCATTCAAAATGTCATTTTTCATTTGGAAATCGCAATTTCTGGAGTCAAGGAAAATATCTGCGACGGACTGTTGTAAGTCACGAACCATCATTCACTCGCATTTGATAAGAAATTCTGAAGACATAATCTTATTTAGTGGAATCACTGGCGCAATAAAAATCTGCAAACCTCCGAATTCGAGAAGAATTATTAAAATTTAATGATTATCGGTAGAATATACAGGGTGTCATGGTACACATTTTAATGGCCGATAGTACGACTTGTCTGAGGAAAATAGATCCATGGAATGGGCACACTACCTTTTACCATTATGGTGTTATAGCGTTTTTCGTCAATTATGCCAAAAAGCTTGACCTTCTCAACAAAATCACAATTTTCTACTCCCTCAATCCATGATAGATTTGATACCATTTTCGGAAACTACATAAAATTTCCTGCAAATATCATCGTCACTTCAAAGATATAAATTTTCAAGCTTTAAAGAAATTTCAGAAGCAATTTTTCATTTAGATTTCAATTCATTTATTGTTACGGTAGTTTAAACTTACAAAGTTGATAAAATTTGCCCCATTATGTTAGCTTCCCAATGACATGTATATATGATGAGCTTAATTATGGGAAATTTACGAATATTACGCATTAAATCGGAGAAAGCGTAGTCTTGATATGGAGCAAATTAACTTCGACCATGGACTTGCGTTTCATCGCTGATCTGCTGTAGCTTCTTTGTAAATAATCAATGACGAACACGTCACGAAATGGTATGCTGGTTTCTTCGATTAAAACTCCATACGAGAGACTCAGGCAGCGGAATATCCAATTTGGTTAATCCGCCCTGTTTACGTGAAGTATTATCCGTCCTTAATATGCGAAGTAGCTATCGGTAGAGCGGATGATCTTAAAGAACGGTTGCGCTTGCTCCGAGGATGCAATAATTTCGGTCAGACAAACAGATAGATGGATAGTAGAATCGTACCACCGGAAGAGGATTCCTTTGCAGTCTGACTGGTTAATCTCCTGGAATTGTCCGAGGATAATGACTTGGCAGCTGATTGTAGTTTCTAAATTAGCCTTGCGGTTTCGTCCAGGGCAGAGGGGAGGTAGCGTCTGACGAATTGGGAGCAGCATGAATTCAAAAACACAACATGAATATGATTTATATTTAGGAAAAAATTGGCGAACAGAAATTCAGTCCCACCCGCCCGGGAGGTTCCGACTAGTCCGAGATGCCACCAAGTGGATGGCGGAATTTAGGACTCCTTCAATTCGTGAATAAAATTTTGGTTTCTAAAATCACGGCTTACCACGGATTCGAACCTTCAAAGGGACGGGTGAACGCTCTCCGAATTTGCGCAAAAACAAAAACTCACTTGAACTAAATTTTGATTTCACGGTATGAAATAAAACTGTAACTCACCAGATCCAAATAACAAAATCCCCCCGCCAGTTTTTCAAGTTTGAATTTGAACTCTCTGCCTGCTACGACCGCGAATCTGCACTCTTTCCAACAAGAATCAGGAAACAACTTCCAAACACTGCACCGCATCACTTCACTCGAACCAAAAACCAAAGATTCTAATGCCGCTGGAGAAACGCCAATCAATTCACCACGCTATTTATTCAAAGAGCCAAAAATAATCCCATTGCTTTTCTACTTTTAAATTTTAGTCACAACAAAAGTGCACAATGCTATCCCAAAATCGATTTCTTAACCTTTCAATATTTCTTGAACAAAGGAAATAAAAACACGAAACCTTAACTGTACATGCTTACATACCAAACCGAAAGCTAGACGCTTCATGTATGAAAGGTTTTGTGTATTTCTTATATAAAAATATTTGCCCCATTAGAACCTAGTATGTAATATATGCATTAATTATGTCAGATTACCCACTTTCGCGTGATACTAACGTTCAAAGTCTTCGATTTGCACAGAAGCGACTAATTATAAATTTTGTTAGTAATAGCGCGATTTTCACCAAACTTGGCAGGATCATGTTATGTGTCATAGCTTACAAGCCTGCTACAAAATTTCGCGGTGCTAGAATGAACTTAACGGGAGTTTTGCAGCCAATTACTAAAAATTATAATAATATACTATTATTACCTTTATTTGAACAGCTATCGTTATGTAGGGTATTTCGGAGTCTAGGCACCGTATAGTAGCAGCTTTATGATTTTTTTCACATTTTTCGGTTGAGTAGTTTCTGAGAATCGAAAAATCGACCATTCCGTCACTTTAAGCAGTCGTGTGTCCCGCATTCAACAGACCAACAATAATTACGCGGACGTGAACAAAGTCAATCCACTTCGTCGTGTTGATAGCTGCTGTGCGCGACCATCAAACGTTAGGAATGGGTATGGGGAAAGGCAACACTATTCTATTCTATTTTGAGATGTTCGCACAAAGATCTCAATTAAGAACCTTGTAAATGGTAAAAATACAAGTAATTAAGAGCAAGGGAAACCTTGTTCCTTGAGGATGATATAAACATCTCCGTAATGGAAAATGGTAGAACCAGATATTAATTATGCATTTGGTCGAAATGACTTAGGAAACGTAAGTAGGCCAATACATGCAGCGACAGCTTTGCATGTGGTTCCACTAACTGCAAAAGCTTTAACCGCTACTAGCCTTTTCCGAGCTCCGTATATATACAGTATGGAAAATTCGTATTCGTACACCCTATATTTTGCGGGTTTTTGGGTTATTTCTGAGAAATGATAGAAAATTCGTTCAATCTTATATAACAATTTTTTACATAAATATGTATGTAGTTGTTATAGAACATTAATCTTAAATTTTATTTACATCCGTTTGTTCAAGAGAACAATTTCCAAATTCAATCGAAGCAAAATTCGTATTCGTACACCCCGACTAGCGGCTTGAACTCAATCCCTGTACGATATTAATCATTTTGCACTGTAAAATTCTAACGGTAAATTCTTGAAAAAGTGTGGTTGACAGTTCGAGCTAAAGTGTTTTGGGAATTACAAATGAAGAGTTAATTCTTTAACAAATTTTCCAAATGAGTCGAAAAGGTAGTGAATTTTCGAACAGTGATCGTAAGATAGTGATACAGCTATACAAGGATGGTAAATCCTTGAGACAAATTGCAAAAATTATGCATAGGAGTCACTCGACAATTCAATCTGTAGTAAAGATTTACAATTCGTCTGGTAGAATCGAGAAGAAAAAAAGAAATGGAAACAGATTAATTTTGTCAAGGAGACACCAATCCTTTGTTCGGCGTGTTGTTCGACAGGATAACACGATAAGTGCAGTGAAATTAGCAGGACTTTTGCAAAACCAGTTCCAAATTAAAATTACACCCCAAAGTGTTCGGAATTATTTGCGTAGATTCGGTATACAGAGCCGGACTCCCGCTTCTAAGCCATTTATCAATAATGTCAATAGAAGAAAACGGTTAAACTTTGCAAAAAGATATCTAAACAAGTATTTTCGTTATTGGAAACGAGTAATTTTTTCAGACGAGTGCAAAATTAATCTAAAGTTGTCGGACGGACGGGTTCGTATATGGCGAGAACAAAATACGAGGCTATATCCAAAAAACATGCTTCCTAGATTTAAGCATGGAGGTGGTTCGTTGATGATTTGGGGATGTTTTGCAGCTTCTGGTGTTGGAAACTTGCATTTTATTGATGGAATAATGAACGCGAAGCAATATGTGCAAATTCTTAAAACTAATTTACATCAGAGTGCACAAAATTTAGGAATTCGTAGGAAGTATATATTTCAACAGGACAATGATCCGAAGCATACGGCACTTCACACGCGGCTTTGGCTACTCTACAATTGTCGAAAGTGTTTAAACATGCCTCCACAGAGTCCTGACGTTAACCCAATAGAAAATTTATGGTCTATTTTCAAGAAGAATCTAAAAAATTACAGTATTAGGCATAAAGAAGACCTGAAAACTGCCTTGCAGACCGAATGGCAAAATATTTCACCGAACTTAACCCAAAAATTAGTTCAATCAATGCCAAATAGGCTTAGAGCAATAATAAAACAAAAAGGATTTCCCACGAAGTACTAAAACTATATTTCTAGCACATTTTTTGAAGTCTGTAGGTGTACGAATGCGAATTTTGTTTTGAGTTTTATATGAATTACTGTTTTTATTATTAAGTTTAAAATATATTTTATACTTGTTATTATGTACATGAATTAACCTCTTCATTTGCTATAATAATATACAATTTATTTATCTCTTAATGTTATATTTGACTTAAAAATAACAAATAATAGGTAAAAAAATGGGTGTACGCATACGAATTTTGCATACTGTATGTACTTAAGATGCGATTTGACTATTTACCAAACTCTTGGTTTTTCGTAAGATAAATTCCAAATTGCCTGTATAATTCTTTTTAGCAAGGATGTGGTCCGAGCATGTATAATCCACACTCCTGAAAACTGCTGCTACTTGCAAGCTGGAGGTTATCTGGATGATAATTTGAAGTTTTCGTTCAGAGTCCGAGTTTCTTCGTGCTCTTCTAACATAGCACTGGTTTTTAACTTGCTGTCGGTCGTGGCCCTTAGAATATCTAAGTCAAGGTAATCCTTCCAGCTCCCATTTTTTTGGCGATTACTTCTGAGATCTCGCTAAGATTTTTGCCAGATATTTCCCCAATAGCACCCTTATTCGAATTTTTCTGATCCACGTGCACTAGTATGCAACCGAATCTGTTTCTGATGATTAAATTATTCTCCCTAATTGCCTCCAGTGACCACTCACTCACCCCGATCATGCTGTCCTCCTCATAGTGTCTGAACGCTTGCCTATATTAAGACGACCCTCATTTTAAGAAATAATGATGTCCAGGAGCCAGATAAACTATCGCACTGTGTACCCTGGTATATATTCCTCAGTATATGTCGACGATTAAGCTCCCCCGTCTAATATACGTTTGGCCTTCTATACATATGCGCGACAATAAGGTTCTCGATTTGTGCTTGGTTCTTACGAGTGAAAATTTACTCTGCAAACGCCTTCGGTAAAATTACCCATCTAATAGCCTTGATTACGCTAGCGAAAATAAAGCCGCGGTTTGCGACTTATATTCAAGGCTTCTCCCCTCCTCCTCCCTTTGATTCAGTATCGCGGAGACATGACACTGCTTAAAACTGTATTGGGTATTGGGTACCACATCCAGTTTTTAATTTAAATGTATGGCCATGCATAGCCACGCAAATGTCTAGCTTTAATTGCCTAAAACTTTCAAAAATGGATTCGTGCTATTCAAAATAAATAGGATGTCGTTTTACTGTATATGGTACTGAAGGCACAAACTCCTGGATATATGAGCAGTTTGTATACTTTATCTAATTACGCTCTACTCTTTACTCCACCATTTTATTCTACCTAAATTTGTATTTCGAAAAGCTCAACGAATTTATCTTCTGAATTCAAATAGATAAGTAGGCAGGAAAGTCGAGTATTATTACCCCCACAAATCCTATTATCTTATTGCTTTCACGAATTATCTTGTCGACTGCTCCCAGGACAATGCCAAATCAATAGTCAAGTAAATTTGGAGACAAGCCTCGTTGTCTTTGTGGAAGGATTATAGCGCATTAAACTTGTAGTAAATATATTGTTCTTGCTGAACATAATACGAATTGATCCTCTTCAACTGAATTACCTCTCCCCACTCCCTTCCCGGCAAAGCTTCCACAGAGTACATATCTATTAAGCCAATAATTGGCAATGTGTCATCTATATCAACTGTAACAAGTGATTTGAGTTGGTCATGTTAATAACAATCCTCATATAGAGTTATAAACATCAACGTCAAGGTGAAAAATTCATTACAGGCCACAAGACGTCACCGAGTATATGGCCAATGTGTTGCTGACACTTTTCTCTGCGGAAACCACGTCAAAATAGCCATCAACCATATATCCAGTAATAGGATTTCCTATAAACCTACTAGAGTGGTGGAAAATATCCTTCTTGACGCCTCGTTCCGCCCCGTTGCCGTAATAACATTGCGGGGTATCTGGCTGCGTACAGTATCCAACTATGTAGTTCGATATCTTCAATATGATTAAGTAGTGTTAGAAGATGTCGACTTAATGCAAAGAAGACATTTACTAGGTGGCAAAGGGAAGCAAAGAAAAACTTTGGTACACTATGATACACATGTCGGGGGATTCGGGATCATTGAAATTGTGTGACTGTGCCCCGACACAACTGATATGATAGAATGGTTCATAGGTTCATGACGTGGTTAGGAAATGTAAATATATTGCAAATATATATCAAGGATTTCAGCACGAAAAGTTTTCGAGGATAAACTGAAGGAAAACTTCGCACATACTTTTCCCCATAATATGGGTAAGATGTTCAGCTCGAACGCACGATTTTGTATCGTTCGTGGACACGTAATCCGACTCCATCATACTCTATCCCAACGTTTGAAAATTTTTGTAGCCAAGTACTTCCATGCCTTCCGTACCTGCTTATGGATGTACAACGTACAAGCTTCTGAATTTCAAATGAGTGTGATTTGAATAAATCAATAATTTGCAAACAATCCTATCAAGTCTTTATCTTTCCAGAACAGAACTGTTTTGGTTACAGCCAATGTGCAACTGTTTGTGCTTTTATGATTTTCAAGCTCAGACGAAAGATGCACGAAATGTGAGAGCCACACAACAAAGTGAACTTATCACTAAAAGAGGCTTATATAGTAGATACTATCTTTCACGTTACTGCTGACTTTGAACCGAGGAGAATTTAAAATCAATGGAGATAATTTTCATTAAAGTGTATCAATGGCGTCGTGGAAACTATTGCATTGTTCATTATTGAAACCAAAGATTACTTCGAAATTAATTGTTGAAATTAATTTAATTTAATTTTTTTTTGTTTAAGAACTGAGGAGTACAAGTCCACATCCACTTGATGTCGGACTGGACCAAATGGAGAGCAACGTACGCTAGATATAATTCGCACCCTTGTTGTGTTTTGCGAATTATAAAAGGGAACATATAACACCTGCAAGCCGCTTCGGTCCCGTTGCTCCCAGGGCAGAGGTGAGGCAACGTCTGATGAGTTGCCTCTGCCCTGGTACGAAACCGTAGCCGTTTTCGTCCCTCTTTTGATAATTTAATTTCATCTAACCAAAACTGCTCTTTCTTCTTTTTCTTCAGCCTTTGTCCCGTTCACAAGCGGGGTTGGCTCGTTGTGATCGGTTTCGCCATTTGGCTCTATCGAATGCCTGATCTGGGTGCAATCTCGAGGCTTTTAAATCCCCATCCGGCGTATCAAGCCACCGTTGTTTAGGCCGGCCTTTTAGTCGTTTACCATCGACTTCAATGTTCAAACCAATCTTGGCAAGTGAATTCTCGTTAGCACGAATTGCGTGACCACAACATCGAAGACGCCTCTCACGCTACTTTTCCGTAATCAGTGCAACCCCATATCATCATTTCATAAGGCAGTTCTCCATTGGCTGATAGCGTTGACCCGAGCTGTTTAAATCGCTCAGTTCTGGACAGATCACTGCCGCTGACAGTGATTGTGCCTCGTTCATGGGGATGGGTCGTCAAAAATTCAGTTTTGTTTAGATTCAATCTGAGACGGTGTTGCATGAGGCGATCATTCCATTTTTGAACAAGTTGCTCAAGATCATTTCTGCTATCAGATGCTAGAAAAATATCATCCGCATAAAGCAGTGTGTAGGGCGTTGGACGTTGGGTATCCCGTGTGACGGTGTCCATGGCAAGTACAAAGAGGAGTGGTGAGAGGGCGCTTCCTTGATGAACACCAACAGAGACACGGAGAGCGGTTTTGATACACCCGCCATACTTCGAACTTCACTTTTCGGATCGTGCTAGTTCGTGTGGCACAGGGACAGACGCTTTCTCTAGATCCAGAAAGGCAATGTAAAGAAGGCGATGCTTCTTACGGTGTTTCTCCATGAGTAATCGCGAAGTATTGCGTCAATAGTTCCGCAGTTCTTGACAAATCCGGCTTGATTCACGGTTATTTCAACGATTTCGCGAATACGTTTGTCAAGAATGCGTTCAAAAATCTTCATGGTATGGGATCGGACGGTAATTTGAACATTCTGCTAGACTACCTTTCTTTTTCCATATTGGAACAGTGGTACTTTCTTGCCAGTCAGATGGTGTTCTTCCTTCCTGAATTACCCAATTAAAGAATTCACTGAAGCACAGTGTTGGATCGAAGCTCTTCGCTATCCAGAGCTCAGATGCGATGTCATCAGGTCCTGTGGCTTTCCCCGATTTCATTCGTTTTATTGCCCCCTCGACTTCAGTCCTTGAGGGTTTAACGTGAGCACCTGTCTGGACGACTTAATCCCACTGTCTTCTTAAGACACGGATTGGTTTTGTAACCACAATCAGAGCCCCGCTGAGACAAGCAACAGCGGTACCAGTCTATACCAAGTGTATTTAGCATTCATACTGGTGGATGCAAGAATTACCTAAATCTCTACCGAACTAAGAAGTACGGCACCCGTGTTGAAACGCAACACCACGCCGAAGCCCGAAGGTCTCTTCTCTCTTGAACACAACCATAACCCCCATGATACTCCCACTAGGGGGCCAACCGCAAACAACCGAGTTGTACTCACATACAACGGGAGTTCACCCGAAGTATGAGAGTCCAGGGGCTATTCCGGTTCCCATTGTACCAGTATACCCCTGGTAAGGTTTCGTGACCAATTTGCCACTTCAGATGAGTCCCCGTGCAGACTCGGGTCTGATCGCCCTAATTAAACCTTTGGAGCATTCGCCTACTGCATCACGGCCAGCAAGCGAAAGTGAGTACTGCGTCTCCCGGTGCCACCACTATGGAGGTTCTCCTCGGCCACTTGGTTTTGGTTTGGCCGACAGGGTTGCCGCCCCGTCTTCCTCACCGCCACCTCTCAGCACCAGTTGCGCTGACATGAAAGTCCTGGGGGGTTTAACGTGAGTACCTGCCGTGAAGGCATAATCCCACGGTCCTCTTCGGGCACGGATTGATTTTTAGACCACAATCAGAGCCCCGCCATGCAAGCATAGCGGTCCTGGTTTATACTGAGTTCAGGCTCAGCATTCATGCCAGTGGATGCGAGGCCTATCTAACACCTCTGCCGAAACTAAGGAGTACGACACCCAAGTTGTACAGCGCAACTCCACGCTCGAGCTCCGTGGAGATCTGCCCGCGATGTAGGCATAACCACAACTACCATGAAACTCCCACTAGGGTCCAACCACAAATAACCGGGCCGAGAACACATCCTCCAGGAATACTCCTGGAGCATATGCTCTCAGAGGGCCATCCCGATTCCCATGGTACCAGATAACCTCCGGTGAGGCTTCGTGGCAGAGCCACTTCAGATGAGTCCTTTGGAGACTCGGGTCTGATCGCCCTCCTTGAGTACGTGGGGACGGAACTCCCCAACGGATTAACTGGAATCACAGTTGCGCTGACAGTGAAGCCCATGGTGTTTTACGTAGGCACCTGTCGTGAGACTTAATCCTACGGTCCTCTTCAGACACGGATTGATTTTGTGACCACAATCAGAACCCCGCTGAGACAAGCAACAACGGTACCAGTCTATACCAAGTGCATGGCTTAGCATTCATACTGGTGGATGCAAGAATTACCTAAATCTCTACCGAACTATAAAGTACGGCACCCGTGTTGATACGCAACACCACGTCGAGGGCCGAAGGTCTCTTCTCCCTTGAGTATAACCACAACCACCATGAAACTCCCACTAGGGGGCCAACCGCAAATAACCGAGCTGTCCTCACATACAACAGGAGTTCACCCGAAATATGTGAGTCCAGGGGCTTTCCCGGTTCCCATGGTACCAGTATACCCCTGGTAAGGTTTCGTGACCAATTTGCCACTTCAGATGAGTCCCCGTGCAGACTCGGGTCTGATCGCCCTGATTAGGCCTTTGGAGCATTCGCCTACTGAATCACGGCCGGCAAACCAAAGTGATTACAGCGTCTCCCGGTGCCACCACTATGGAGGTTCTCCTCGGCCACTTGGTTTTTGGTTTGGCCGATAGGGTTGCCGCCCCCTCTGAGCACCAGTTGCGCTGACAAGTGAAACTGGTCCAAATGTCGGCAATGATTGTGGAAGTGGAGGATGAGCAAATTCTTCAGTTGAAATCTGCTCGAAGTATTCTCGCCACCTATCCGTTGCGGCTCGACGGTTGGTAAGCAAAGTACCATTCTTGTCATTAACGCAACAGAAGTGTTCGATATCCTGTGTACGTTCATTAGGGCTTTTAGCAAATCGATCGCCATCCCGAGTGCCCAGTTTATCGTAAAGATTTTTGTAATGGTTCGCTTGGGTGACAGCGACCGCTTTCTTTGCTTCCCGGTCGGCATTTTTATAAATTTGCCAATTAGCAGGCGTTTTATCGTTGAGAAATTTGTGGTAGAGGCGTTTCTTTTGACGGACCTTCATTTCAACAACATCATTCCAAAGCCAAGTATCTCGGTTGATGTACCGCTTACCCGGTTTGGTGACCCCGAGGGTTGCAGAGGCTGCTTTGTGGATCGTGTCTTTCATTTGGTTCCACGATTCTTCCACATTCGTACTGGTCGGCAATCGTATGAGTGAGATCGTTTCTTCTTTCTTCTCACCAAATCAATCAAGGTCATGTGTGTCCACAAAATCGATTATACGCTCGCCACCCTCGTTGCGCCCTCCGAACCCCTTTTCCCAATGGCACCTGTTACCGTCTGCCTTTTAACCTACATGACCATTAAGGTTGCCGGCAATAATAATATAGTCGTCAGCAGGCACGTGACAATTCATTTCATCGAGAAGTTGCCAGACATCATCTTTCTCGGCGTCAGGTCGACCTGTCTGTGGTGTGTACGCGGTGAAGAAGTGAATAGTGCGATCAGCTCATATAATGGTGAGCTTCATCAGCCGATCATCAAATCGTTCGACTTTTTTAATGGCATCACGGAAACCCTTTGAGGTGGCAATGTCAACACCATATTGAGTGTATGGGATACCAAAATAGAGAAGTTTATAGCCAGGGGGCGGGGGGTGGTAGTCTGAATGCCAAGGTGTGCTCTGACGACACCTTGCCCGGACATGTGACATGGATATGGCAATCGGAACGAGAATGATGGGAACCTCCCTCCATTGGATCTCTACAGTTTCCACCTTCTCATAGTTAGTGTCTTCTGGATGTGCGTAACAAGACTGAGGTCAGCCCCAAAAAGGATAATCTAATCGCCGCTTACCGACGCTTGTGGTTTGCGATGCGGCTGTCATTCAACAGTGGGAGAGCTAAATTACAGATCGATCGGCGGATACACTGAGTGACCCGCTTAAGAATATCGATGAGGGTTGGGCACGATCAAAAATGTTCTGCTTTCGGGCGCGGAATTACTGCGCCTATGATCGTGAATAACTAGCCGCAGACATCAAGTACTTCCGGTTTTCCCTTGAAGGCAAGCCATTCATCGTGTTCATGAGCCATAAGCTTCTAACTTTTGCCTTAAGGCAGAATCCTGACAAAGCGTCGCCTCGTCAATGTCAGCACCTAGTCTACATCAGCTAGTTTATATCGGACATTTAACATGATTCCGACAAGGGACCTAAACCATATGTTCCGGCCGCCATCCGGGCACCCCGGTGTGAGGCCGCTAGGCATTCTAAGAAGAAATTAGGTGTATTCTCTCTGTAAATCTCCTTGGATTCAAATACCAACGGACGACAGACTATCCGCAGCCCAATGGCATGCTAGAACGTTGGCATCGGATTCTAAAAGCAGCCATTATGGCGGGTGATGAGTCGTCCTGATCGCAGGCCTTGCCTTTCGAGGAGGATTGGCACCAACAACGCAAAGCTGTACGAAAGTATTGAACAAATGTTCGGCCCTAGTTCTGTTCATTTGCAGACAAATCACAGAAAACATGAATATGTTGAAGAATCCAATACAATGATTTAGAGAAAAAACCGACTTTTGAAAAATTCAATCAAATGTCGGAGGTTATCTCGCTTATTAGACCAATATATGGCTCTGTTCTTTTACAGAAAGGTGTTCCTAGATAAGTATAGAGATGATCTTGGTTCTCAGATCATGCAGTTTCTGCTTGATATAAAGCAAGTTTTGTGGAGGGGTGGTAGACGGAAATTTGCAGGATGGCCTCAAATTGAATGAGATAGATCCGCTCTCCTTCTCTCCGGATTAGGGAAAACGGCATTTGCCCCTGCGAAGCGACCTCGTCTCAATCAATGTGCGCATAACGCAGAAGAATTGCTGAAGATAAGAATAGAAGTATTTTAGGACTCTTGCGGGTCACTACACACCAAGAGAATTTTGGAGTCATTAAATACTTCGGGAGTGACGAATCGAGCGGGCCCCTCTTCGGTGTGGATGAAATGCCTTAGACAATACCTTCCCGTGGTGCATTTCGAGTATAAAAGAGCAATAAATGCTCTTTTATAGCTAAATTTGTCTAAAAGTTGTGAGGAAATCAGAATCTGGCTGTGAGGTTAGTTATTACAAAGTGATACTTATATACTATGATATCGAGGGAGTACAGTAAATTCGCACGAAAATGAGTAGGAATGAGTAAGATTTTCAACAAAATCAAAGCTACCTTCGAGTTTTTTAAGCTATATTTTTAACAAAAGAATTTATTAAGTTGTTTGGTAATTAAAATTGAATAACAAAATACAATAAAATGGCGGTGATCGAACTGAAACTCAATTTGACGAAAAACTAAGCAAGATATTGAAAAGTTTTCAATATTCCGAAAGTTAACCGAGATGTCGAAATATTTTATCTTCGTTTCATTTTAATTTACGAAAATCCATCATCAAAACCAGTGGCTACCGGGATCGGGACGAAGTACATGTTTTGGTTAGGGGCCAATTCGAAAACTTCAACCTTCGATATTTCGAAAACGGCGGAAGATATCTAAAATTTTTACTTTTTATTTTAGTTCTATTTTGGCATACGTAAAACGTAACGAAATACAAGTTTCCAATATGGACCGAAAAAAGGAAATATCGATTTTGTTTCTATTTATTTTAGTTTGCTGCCAGCCTTGCTGATCTGGTGTATGGGGAGAATCCACGATTACCCGGCGACCTGGTCCTTGACAAGAGAGATGGCCTTGGAGACAACGAATTGTGGTGGGGTGGTGGGGGAGCTTGTAGTAATTTATTACTACACTAAGAGTGTCCAAGAACACATGAAGATGGAAACAAAGGATTGTAACTCTCCAAGTGGTAAGAAGTCACAGACTTCGAATCCACCCGCGACTCTGCGAAACCAGGTCGTGGCCGAGGCACGGATTTTGGAGGCCTCACCTAATTCATGTTCCCCACGGAGAAATTTGTGGAAGACAGGCCCTTTAGTTCAGGGGAAAACCTACACCCGGTGTCTACGGCACGGTCAGCCAAAAAGGATAGTACAGCAACTCCCTTAATGAGAGGAACTGGAAATCTGACTACAGCCGGTCGATCGGTGACTCTGTTACCTACCTCTTTTAAAATACGGGAGAGGAAGGCTCGGCAGAAGGAAACTTCAACCGCAAAGGAGAAGGAACTACTTGCCTATCAGAACCTTCTCCTCCGGCTGTACCCGAAAAACGGAGGAAAGAGAAGCTAGTAATGTGGACGCAACTGGTCTAACGCCGGTATGTGAAAATGGATCCATACAGCCCAGACTCCGTGAACCTGGGAGTGCTTCTAGCCGGCGACAACGGAAGGCACTGCAAAAGAAGGCGAAGTTTCTTAGGAATAAGGACATGGACGTTGCTACACCACCAAGTGTGGCGATATCCAAAGAAATCAGACACAAAAATGCGGACCTTTCAGTGGAAGGTGAGGACAAGCTGGTAACCCCGGTGAGATCCATACTGAATGCAGCAGACTTTTCAGTTAGCGGCGGTTTTTATATTACATTGCACTTGTGGCTACAAACATAAGAGTTAGTCAAATCAACCTGCAGCATGCCAAAGCTCCTTCCTATCTACTGACGGGAAAACTAGAAAAGTTGCAGGACTGTCCTTATATGTTTCTGGTTCAAGAGCCATGAGTTCGTTTTAACAGAATCTATGGTATTGGATCAGTCAAAGGGATCAGGATCTTCCTCGATGAAAGATCCTCGAGTCCGAGGACCTGCGTTCTGATGTCAAAATTGTTGCGGTCAACTTACAATACCAGGTTAATGGTAAGAGGAGAAACGTTATAGTTGCGTCTGCCCCCTTACCCTATGATTCTTTGTACCCTCTGCCGACGCAAGAACTAAGGAATCTGGTAGTGAATGCAGAATCAAGTGGCCTTTAACTTTTAATAGGTTTTGATGTGAACGCTCAGTACATTTGTTGGGGCAGTAGCAAATGCAATCCGAGAGAAGAGAAACTGTTTGATTTTATCACTTCAAATGACCGCGAACGTAGGGTGCGCCCCTACGTTCGTGGGGCAGAAGAAGTGAAGTAATTGACCTAACAATCTGCACTTCAAAGTTGATGAGTTGATTACACACTGGCGAGTGCTAGAAGAGGTCTTACTGTCAAATCATCGATACCTAGGATTCAATCTGACTATTGCGGGCGAACAGTCTGCAGTAAAAAGGCGGAACCCTAGGAAAACGAATTGGGCAAGGTTCAAGGTTCTTCTTGGCAATAAAACACAGTTCCCTGGGCGACTAAGGACTCCTTTGGCGCTGGAATATGAATTGAAACTCTGAACTGCACACTTTTAGAGTGCTATGAATAGGCTTGTCCTATTTCCCGAGGCCAAAGCGGTAAAACGGTTCCTTGGTGGAACCGGGAACTGCAAAAACTCAGGAAATCAACCAGACGACTTCTGAACCGTGCTTGCATAAGTAATAAGAACGAAGACTGGTTAAATTTCAGGAACTCACAGCGTGAATATAAGAGGCTCGATAGATGTTCGAAACGAGGCTCCTTTAGAGCGTACTGTGAGAAACTGGAAGGCGAAAGAGAGATTTCAAGGCTGTGCAGAGTCCTCAATAGGGATGAGTCGGCCAAGTTGGGCTCTCTTAGAAAACCCGACGGTACTTTCACGAGCTCCAGACTGGATTCAGTACCGACCCTCGAGGAAGTATACCACCCGGGAGAGCGGGTGAGAGAAGTGGCAAGGGAAGAGTTGACGGATCTTGCAACCCCTTCAACATGCAAGTGCTGCAAGGGCAATTGGAACACTGCGAAAGCGGTTGTCACCCATGAAAAGATGAGAGCTACCAGACTGCCCTTGAACATTTCAAAGCACCTGGCACGGATGGTATCTATCCGGCAACGCCAAAGGAGGATATGGAGCACTTAGAGCGACCTCTAAGAAATATTTTTCGAGGATGTGTTGCTCTGGGCTGCATGCCATCCTCTTGGCAAAAGGTGAAGATAGTCTTCATACCGAAGCCTAGGTACGATGACTATTCTAATCCAAAGAACCTCAGACAGTTCAGCTTAACTTCATTCTTGCTGAACGGTTTGGAGAGACTGGTGGAGCGTCACATTCGTGGAAACGCACGCACTTAGTGAAAACCAACATGCTCACCAGCATAGAAAGTCCTGTGAGTCTGCTCTTCATTCTTTGGTCAAAAAGGTAGAGGATGCAACTTTGAATGGTGAGTACGCGATATGGGTGTTCGTGGACATCGAAGGGGCTTTTGACTGTGCGCCTTTTTAAAAAACGTTGTGATGCCGCCAGAGAGCATGGTGTTGATGGTGCTTTAATTAAGTGGATCCATGCTATGCTAACGCAGAGATTCGCAGAGATGAGTGTCGGTCGCAATCTGACCGCAGAAGCAACGAAAGACTGCCCCCAAGAAGGTGTGCTTTCGCCACTTCTGTGGAGTATGCTGATCGACTCACTACTATGCGAACTGCAAAATTTGCCATTCGCGCCCAAGCTTATGCTGATGACGTGGCTTTGCTTGCTGTTGATCGGGATCTTGGAACGGTGTGTAGGAATACACAACGTGCCATTGATTTGATAGACAGTTGGTGCCTCAGACATGGTCTTTCAGTTAATCCAAATAAAACCACAATGGTATTATTCACAATAAGGAGAAAAGTGGATGGACTTTGCCTCCCTGAGATGAGGGGTACTAACCTTCAACTCTCCGAAGAAGTGAAATATCTGGGAGTCACTCTAGATAAGGAACTTCTTTGGAACAAACGTGTAGAGGTAAAGATGAAACGGGCTCTCAAAGCTTACGGGCTGTGCAGACGGACATTTGCCTCGACATGGGAACAGGCCCCATGTGGTAATGTGGATAAACGTTGCCATCATTAAGCCGATGTTCGTATATGTACCCCTAGTGTGGTTGATTAAGGTGAGGCGAAAAGGTTTTCACCGTAAACTAGCCGCACTGCAAAGAACTGTGTGTCTGGGTATCACTGGTTCCATAAGCATGACATCCGGCGCAGCTCTGAATGCACTACTCAATTTGCAGCCACTGCATATATTTATTCAAAGCACTACAGTGAAAGCAGCTCATAGATTAATTCGATTAGATCTATGGGGAAACAACGGATGTGGGGGGCACAGAGCATTGGAAGAGTTACTGGGGGACTGAATCCAGTTCTTACAATGCCTTCCGATTCTCGTGTCCCAATACATCTGTTTGGTAGAAGATATGGAGTTACCCTGAAGCATAGAGAGAACTGGGAAGCCCCAGAGGAATGCGTGACGGGATATACGGAAGCCTTCTACACCGATGGCTCAAAAACAGAAGAGGGTTCTGGAGCCGGAGTCTACCTCTAAAAAACGAGAAGTGGGCTTTTCCTTTGAAACAATATGTAACGGTTTTTCAAGCCGAAATTTATGTTATCTTAAGGGCGTCAAACTGAGTGATTGACGAGCGGTTAAAGGGCAGGCGCATCGCAATCTGCAGTGATAACCAAGCTGCATTGAGGGCGTTGAATAGTCCTTTGATCACCTCAAAAATCCTTCAGGAATGCAGAAACCGTTTGAACTCTATCTCTAGATTCAATACGGTGGAACTACTCTGGGTATCTGGTCACTGTGGCGTAGAGGGAAATGAAATCTCGGATGCTTTAGCGTAAGAGGGGTCAACCTCCCCTATCCCGTGACCGGAACCAGCAATTGGATTATCATTAGCATTGGCTAAGTCTGTTTTCAAGAACTGGGAACAAGTTTTCCATAATCACAGGTGGCAGAGCCTAAATGCTGTTCGACTCACCAAACTTTTCCTGCCAGAATCGAACATGCGTACCGCAAAGTCTATCCTGTCGAAAGGCTGGAGGACATACAGGTGTCTTGTGGGCATTCTAACAGGCCATAATTCACTAGCTTGGCATATGTTCAGTATAGGAATTACTCAATATGAAACGTGTCCCTCCTGTAATGAGGAAGCGGAATCCACGGAGCATTTCCTACGTGAATGCCCCGCCTATGGACGCATCAGGCATCAGATCTTTGGTGCCGATGTTCTCCAGTTGCGACGGGTAATATCACATCCACTAAGGGAAATCCTGCGATACGTTAACGAATCCGGAATATCCCGTCAGACGGGGGTGACGAGTACAATGGGCCAACATGGTCTGAGTGCTCAGAAGCTCTAGCTTCTCCCCCACCACACACACACACAAGACTCAACAAACTCTTCATTACCTGACAACTAACTAACTCGATTTGAATTTCTGTTTTTATACTCTAAGAAGTAAAGGATGCAAAATGCCTACGATGTATTTTACATCTTCGGTAATCTGAACTTCCCTGAATTGAATTTATGCTTAAACTAAACGAGTAAACGTTCTCTTACTACCTTTGGCTTGCATTGCGACCCACATTCATTCCAAGAGCTCTCAATCAGCCGTTACAGAGTTGTAAGATCGTCGCGAAAATCTAGCTCCACACCAGGGACCGGGAAAAGTAACGGGCCAGCACCCATTCATATATACATACTATAAGACAGAAGTCGTAAAATACAAAAATGTTGCTTAAAATTGAAAATATATTAACATCATAAATTTTATTTAATATGCCAAGTTAAAACTACGACACTAAAAACTTTCTTCCAAATAACTGAGCTTTCTTCTCGAATGTTGGACTTTTTATCGGCGTATTTATCTTATAGAACGAATTCATGGAATATTTGATGTAAGTTTCATACATTTCATTAAAGAAGTTTTTGATTCCCTCATCGTTGCGGGCATCATGCACCATAATGAAGCGCATTTGGCTGGCTGTGACGAATGCCGTAACAAACCACTGGTTGAATTTATCTATCGACTTCAAGTGCATGCTGTTGGACTTCCATTTATGCTCGTCAACCAAATCCAGCGCTGCATGGGCGATAAATTGATTCAAATGTCGGTGGTCTTCTTTCTGAAACAAAAGCAGAAATTCTTCACCACAAAAAGTTTGACGGAATAAATGTCATTAAGAAAAGAAAGGGGGTTATGTTGGACGATTGTTTTCATAATGCATGTAGGAAATCCTAGAATCACGACTATAGGTTTGAAGGGAAAAGGATTAGGAGAGAACAATTATTTACTCACTGCCAGATAAAATGGGAAACTACCACTTCATAGCGAAGCAATCTCACCTTAACTTCTTTATTCGCGCTTGTAAATTCCATTTCAAACACAGGGTTATCATTATGCCCGACAATCGCGAAGTAATAACTATTAGACATAACTTTATTGGTTCCCGGATCTCAGCAATCCCGCAAAAATCCAATTTGAAGTCCCCAAACTGAGTTCCAGACTCCGCTTGAGAAGTCAAAACAATCAAGTGACAGATTAGAAAAACAGTCCACAACGTACAGTGATACTCAAAGTATGTAATATTCGAGCCACAAGTTCCACAAACAGCTTCAGGACTTCGTGGGTAACAACAACGGCAATACCGTTGCAAATTGTTTAAAAACACCAAAGTTTACTTGATTTGGTGCATCTACGTGAAAAATTCAACTAATGAGCGCCAGAAAACTATTTTGATAGCTGAGTTTATCATATAAAATGCTCTAATTTGCAGCCTTTTATTTACTTACAAACAAAACAAAATCGCATTTAGCGCGAATCCGCCCGGCCTGCTCTCCACACGCACTCACTATGCATTGCATAGTGACAATGCGCCGTTACTTCGTTTATGTGCTTTATTGAAAAACTTTCTGTCGTATCAGAAATTTTGAGAAAAATCGGCTTACTTCTACGCAGTAAAATGTCATACGCTATAATTGAACGAGATATATTGTGGTAATTTCAATTATTCAGGAACTCCTTCGTTTTTAAAGTGTCGCAGTGACATCGAATTTACGTAATTTCGCATTATCCTGAATTTTGCAGATTCCAGTTTGAAAACATGACGCACTCAAGCATTTCCATAGAGTCGGAATGCTCGGCTACGAGTCGGTCAAATTCAGATTTGTGTGACTGTTCATCATTGGAAGGATCAGTATCGCTCCCCAAGCGAGCCACATACTCCGATTTTTCGCGCAATGGAAACAGAGGAATAGTTGTAAGTTGCCATTTTTCCTGGGTTTATATATGCAAGTTGTAAGGTTTTACCCCGTCCTGTGTAGAGCGAAGGGGATTCGTTGTGGTGCGCCGAATACGCGCAGGACATCTTTTCCTACCTACGTCGAATCGAGAACACGCGTAGAGCGATTATGTACAGATCGCCCCAGATCTATTATCGAGCAAGCTTGATAGCATTAATTAAGAGAATCGCCGAAACAGAGAAGTTGGGACGGACCACTGTTCACTTAGGTAACGATTTCAATAAGTTTCAATGTTACTGAATATCCTTACGATCGAACAGAAGTCGGGATTAATATGCCTAAATATTTCGAAGTAGTCCATCCACATCGTAATCATGTTTAGGGAAAACTAGCCTTTTATCATTGCAAATGACGTGTTCTTGGTATGCCATCATCATCATCAACGGCGCAACAACCGGTATCCGGTCTAGGCATGCCTTAATGAGCAACTCCAAACATCCCGGTTTTGCACCGAGGTCCACCAATTCGATTGGTATACCATGCAAGGCATAAGAGAAATCTTAGATCATAAGGTAGTGTCCACCAACCATTTGCTTATTGAAGTCACTCAAATGTATTTCGGGATGCATAAGCGGCACTTTTACGGCACACCTCCCATATAAATCGCACCCAAACCCGTCCAAAATTAACTTCTCACCTGTTAAACATTCACTCCTTTGGTGAGTCACGTCACGACACCACATCAAGCTGTATCTTAATTTCCGCGAAAGGAGATTGTGATTCCCTTCTAGAATAAGGGATTGGGGATACACTCGCAATATGTCCCATTTTGAGAAGCGACATACCCATACCTCGGATACCGTGGATTCTCCGTCTATAGTCTTCAGCTATGGTGCAATGTATGCAATCTTTTCAATGGTCACAAACTTGAAGAAGGATTTCAGGCAAAGCAATTGGATAATCTAATCAACATGTGTGTGGTTGTGCCGTTCAACCGGGCCACCGATACGATGCTTTCGGTTTCGATGGCGATATTTCATTTTTCTTACAATCCCACTTTGTATCCCCAGTGACCAAATAGCAAAAAACACTTTCGACTCGAAGAGAAACCAGGAATCAACTATTCTGCGCCAAGTGCTCTTGGGGTGACGCATTCGTCGACCATCTAGGACGAGTTGACTTCACTGCATGGCGTAGCCGGCAATAAAATTGTCGCGTTTCCTTAATGTGTGGCTTATCCACTACTACTTCGGCCTTCCGATCACATCGCGCACAGGTGCCAGGCCTGTGCATCGACCAAGCTCTTTTATAATAGTATCAGGCGAGTGTAGCAGATCTACAGAAACTGCAGGTGCCGCGTTAAATAATTCTTCGGGAAAACTATCGAATCCAGCGGTTTTATTACATTTGCGTGCATTGATGGCTGAGATAATTTCTCCTCTGCTTGGGAGAACAGTCCGTACCCGTATGTCACGGTGACTAGCCATTTCATCCACAAAATTCGGAGCTTCACCAAGTGTGATACAATTAACAACCGTGGTGAAGTATTCTTCCAATCTCTTTAGCTGCCCGTCATAATGGATGGAGTGTCGACCGTTAACGCCCTCCAAGCCGATTGAAAGGCTTTTCGTGACGCGGTGCACACTCCTGAAATCATTGCATCTTCCACTTTCCTCACCAGCGCAATAGGAAACTCCCTTTTGTCACGCCTATTCGGAACGCGACCGACGACCTGCGTAGCACCCGAGAAAAGAGCGTTTTGATACCGGTCCAATGCTCATCGATATTCCCAGGCGAGTTACTGAGTATATCCGGCGTCCGATCAGCAAGATAGATCTCCCACTATCGATCGACGATCATGACACGAATCGGAATCTTCGTCCATTCTTCCTGTAATACAAACGTTAATTCCGGCGTTTCAGAAAATACCTAAATATAAACAAATCGATTTAACCCTTCCCAATGATTCACAATAGGGTTTAGATCGGATCTCTGGGACTACCATACTATTCGATTAATTTTTTTGACTCCATCTCATGCTTAACCTAATTAGATGATTGCTTTGGATCATGATCACCTTAAAAAATCGAATGCTCAGTTAATTTTCCGTGAGCGTACGGGAACATATTTTATGTAAAAATATGCCAGTAAGTTTGGACCGTTACGGTGTCCTCAACTTGCGTTAAAGAACTAACTCAATCGTGCAAAAAGCATGATTAAATATTGAGCTAATAAGAAAATGAGTGAATTATTTAAGTCATACTTCCTTCGTCGTGGTTTATCTATAGTACTTGGGACTTCACTTGCCGCGATAACTTTATTTCTTCAAAATCTTGGAGATTTTGCCCCGAAATTCGCTGGGTCGTGGATTTCGACATCTGAATATTGTAGTGGTCAAGCCACTGATTTTCGAATTTCTAAACTGGGTTTGGTCGCACCTTTCTTGACGATTCGTGCTGGAGGTAGCTCAGACCTTTCTTCTAATTTGAATGACCGTGCACTTCCTATTTGCTTTCTTTAGATAGCAGTATTTTCCTATTTGGCATGAATTCTAAATACCACTGAAGGGGAGAACCCAAAACATTCCCGTTTTGTTTTTTAAGGTTTTGTGTAAAACAAAACTTTATTAAAATCGATTTACTGTCTCTCTGTCACACGCACTTTTCTCCAAAAAGGCTAAACCGATCCAAAAGAAATTTGTGAACAGATAGGAACTATGAAATCCCACGCATACAGTGAGTGTCATAAATTGAGGTGGAGTTTTAAGGGGGGGATGCAAAATTTTTTTCCATCAAATATAGTTATATGGGGTATCGAATGAAAGTTCTCAATTAGTACTTTCCGAATTATTATTATTAGTTTTGACGTGAATTGTAAAGTGCGCGAGTAAGGAGTCAAAATGTACACATTTAAAGTGAGACAGGACTCATTTTCGGAAACTACCTAACCCAAAAATCCGAACAAAAAATCAGGGGGGTGTGCTTAGATGAAATCTAGACCTCAAAATATGTCCCATTCCGATATCTGCTCAAATAGACTTACTAAGAGTACATTAACAACTTTTAGAAATGGACAAAAAACCCCTTAAATTCATCCTAGGACTTCCAAACCAGCATAGAGGACAATATTTCATATACACTTGCCAAATTTCATGGAAATCTGGCCATTAACGCCAAAATTATAGCAGCTCAAACTTAGCAATTCCACGCAAATTTACTGCTTCCAAAGCCATGCAAATAAGATGCTGACATCATAATTAGCGAGAATAATTGACATTCGCGTGAAATATTAAAGTAGTATTTATGATGAATCTACTTCTCCCCAGCCCTTTTTAAGGTTTCGTGTAAAACACTTATCTGAAATCTAAGCCTCGAAAGATGTCGCATTCCGATATCTGCTCAAATAAACTCACTAATAGTATGTTACCAACTCTTAGAAATCAACTGAAAAACTCCCCTCAAGTTCATCCTAGGAGTACTAAATTTTGCACCGGCATAGGCATACGCATGTCAAGTTTCATGAAAATCCAACTATTAGTGTCAAAGTTGTAGCAGTTCAAACTTTCAATTTCCTGCGAATTCACCGCATCCTAAGCCGTACAAATAATATGCTAACGTCATAATTAACGAGAATAATTGACATTCGAGTGAAATATTAAAATTCCATTCATGAAGAATCTAGTTCTCTCCAGCCCTTTTTTGTATTTGTTGTGTGTTAAGTTCTTCATATTAACTAATCATATTAAATTCCGAATGTGAAGCGTGTAAGGTTGACTATTATCAATACAGTGCTTTCTATCAAATGATTTATTTAAATCGCTTTCTAAAAAATAGAGGCCAACAGAATTTTTAATTATTTACCACGGAACTGTCAGGCACTCATCGCTCCTCACATTTTCTTTTCTTCAGCTTTTGTCCCGTTCACAAGCAGGGTCGGCCCGTCGTGATTGTTTTCGCCATTTTATTTTAAGAAATGCCTGATCTGAATGTAGCCACCAGGCTTTTAAATCCCCATCCAGCGTATCGAGCCACCGTTGTTTCGCCGGCTTTTTGGTCGCTTACCATTGACTTCGATGTTCAGACCAATATTGGCAAGTGAATTCCGAATGACGTAATCATACCATCGAAGACGCCTCGCCCGCAGTTTTGTCCACGATCGATATAGCCCCATATCGATCGTGGATATCCTCATTTTGGATGAGATCACGCCACTAGTCCAACACAACATCTTCGTCTCCATTACCGCAATACGCCGGTCATTGTCTTTTATAGTCGGCCAACACTCAGAACTATAGAGAGCGACAGGACGGACGACATTGCGGTAAATTTTAGATTTGAGACGTTCGCTGATACGTCGATCACAAAAAAACACCAGTTATGGAACGCCCCTTCATCCAGGTTGCGTAAACGCGCAGAGGGGGGCAGGTCACTGCTGCTACAGAACTGAACGATTTAAATATTTCCAGTCAATGCTATCAACCAATGGAGAGCTGCTTTACGCTGTTCACACAGGAACACACAAAACCTTTTATACCTGAAGCGTCAAGCTACTGGTTTCCAGACTTGTTTCTACAATACAATGAACATTTTTACATCACTTGACAACATTTCATTATCAGACATCTGAAATTAATACTAATTATGAAGATTGTTTTCTTGACTAACTTTAGGAAAACAGTTGATTTTTTTTTATGATAGAAAATAAAATCTTCCGATCTTCAATTGACTGACTGACTGTGCCAGCAATAAAAGATAAAAAATCGGATAAAAAAGATTTACATACTATCCTTTTATAGGCATTTGATTTTATATCAGTCAGCTGTTTCCATTTTTTACCCCTACCGTATATACATATGTATATGGTTGTTGTTTAACCCTTAGTGGGGTATAGCGCGTCAACCACACCTACGCGCCATCGTGCCCGTCCCACGCAAAAGCGCTTCAGCTCCCCCAGGACTTTCCGAGATGTAGTCCAGTCATTGAAGCTGAAAATCGAGTGCGACCTTCGTATTCTTTCAGTCAAAATCGATGGACATGAAATTTAGGCTGTGAGTAAGAAGAGTAAGAGTAAGAAACAAAAGTCATGTATCGCCAATGTGCGCTTCCTCCCGCGGAATATGACATCCCTTGTCGGGGGCGGACTTTTTTTTTATGGATCGCTTTCATTGTCCATGAACCGCCTGATTTGATTCTTCCTATGTTGGCGGTTCAATGTTCACATTTTTCTCGACCATAATTCGTGTAGGTTCTGATGATTGAGTTATATGCTAGAGGAGTCTCACTTTCGCTCCTAATGATTGTGTCGCCTTTGCTTTTACAAAGGAAGGTTTTGTATTGCTACCGACTCCCCTAATTTGTAGGCTTCTCTGCTGTTGTTGCTTGAATTGCTGTTATCATATTCCTTTAATTCCTTATCAAATTGATTTGGTTTCTTCTGTTGCACGTCAGAAATTTTCATAATTTTCTCTGCCCTTGTCTCTTGCTCTATATATTGTCTGTATGTGTGGCTGTCAAGTGCTTCCTGGCAGTCGTCATCAAGCCAATAATTCCTCCGGCGTTGGAGTTCATATCCAACCACTTCTTCCGGGGTTAGTTTGAATATGCGTTTTAGCTCATACCTTACCGATGAGGACATTTATGAAATGAACGGAGTCAGTAATAAATGATAAATTCGAAACGAGCACACAGGGTGGAAAGCCACAGGACCTGACGGCATCGTATCTGAGCTTTGAAAAGCGGAGAGCTAGAACCCAACACTGTGCCTCAGTGAATTCTTTAATCGGGTAATTCAGGAAGGTAGAACACCATCCGACTAGCAAGAAAATACCACAGTTCCAATATGGAAAAAGGAAGGTAGTCCAGCAGAATGTTTAAATTACCGTCCGATCCGGTTACTTTCTCATACCATGAAGATTTTTGAACGCATTCTTGACAACCGTATTCGCGATATCGTTGAAATAACCGTGAATCAAGCCGGATTTGTCAAGAACAGTGGAACTACTGGCGCAATATACGCTGCGCAGTTACTCACGGTGAAACACCGCGAGAAGCATTGTCCTCTTTACGTTGCATTTCGGGATCTGGAAAAACCGTTTGACCGTGTGCCATATGAACTCATCGGCTATGCTCTACGACAACACTTAGTGCCAGAAGAACTCGTGCGCTGTTGTTTTCGTAGCGTCTAATAGCAAAAATGATCTCGAGCAATTTGTCCAAAAATGGAATGATCGCCCAATTCAACACGGTCTCAGATTGAATCTGAATAAAACTGAGTTTTTGACGACCGACCCCCATGAAACAGGCACAATCAGCGGAAGTGACCTGCCCAGAACTGAGCGATTTAAATATCTCGAGTCAATGCTATCAGCTAATAGATAACTGCGTTATGAAATTGCTTCACGCATTAACGCAACTTAGATGAAGTGTCAACGAACATCTCAATTCTAAAATTTACTGCAATGTCGTGCGTCCTGTTGCTCTCTACGGTTCTGAGTATTGGCCGACTATAAAAGACAATGAACGGCGTCTTGCGGTAATGGAAACGAAGATGTTATGTTGGACTAGTGGCCCGACATGTTCACATCCGAAAACAGAATATCCGCGATCGACATGGGGTTGCACCGGTCGTGGAAAAACTGCGAGAGAGGCGTCTTCGATGGTATAGTCACATAATTCGCGCTAGCGAGAATTCACGTGCCAAAATTGGTGTCAACATCGAAGTCGATAATAAGTGACCAAAAAGCCAGCCGAAACAACGGTGAATTTGATACGCTGGATGGAGATTTAAAAGCCTCATGATTGCATCCAGATCAAGCATTTGATAGAGCCAAATGGCGAAACCAATCACGACGAGCCGACCCCGCTTGTGAACGGGACAAAGGTTGAAAAAAGAAAAAGAGTTTGAAGTTTTCAACAAAAGTGGTTCGGGAAAACATCGCAGCCATTACCCTCTTGATCTACAGATTCATCCACATCGTTGTAAGAATCCACATGACTGAAAACTTTGCGAAGGTTTCTTTCTCTTCAGCCTTTGTCCCATTCAGAAGCTTCATTGGTTGCGTCATTTTGGTCGGAGGCCTAACCTGGATGGCGTCGCAAGGTTCTAGAACCATCATTTAGTATATCACGTCATTGTCGTTTCGGCCAGGATTGCTTCGCCTCGTCTTCGATGTTTAGATCAATCTTGGCAAATGAGTTCTCATCAGCGCATGTTAAATACCCACACCATCGAAGGTGCCTCTCTCACAACTTTTCCTCATATCGGATATGATGATGGTGTGTTACGCGACTAGTCTAATGCAACTTCGTCTTTATTACCGCGTGTTCATTGCCTTTCATTGTTGACCAGCAGTCAGAACCATTTTCGTTGATTCGTCGATTACAAAAAACGCAAATTGTACAACGCCACATCATCGAAGTCACACTGATACGTGAAGCAATTTTATAACGCAATTCCCCATTGGCTGATGACATTGGTCCCGATATATTCGATTCGCTCAGTTCTCGGCAGTCTCGGAGTCTGTCACCGAAAATTTTGTTTTATTCAGATTTAGTCTCAGTGCGTGCTGCATGAGGTGATCATTTCACTTTTGGACAAATCACTCAATATCATCTTTATAATGATACGCCAGGAAAACATAATTTGCACAAGTGCATAGTGGGCTGGACGTTGAAAGTCATGTCTGATAGTGCCCACTCCAACCACAAAGAGAAGTGGCGAGATAGCACTTACTTGATCTGAAGCAATTTAGCCCAGTTTCTGCAGGATATAGCCACACGCATTTTCTAGGTGCAAGAATGCAATGCATATCTCTCCACAAGTAGAGTTCCGCAACTCTTAACAAATCCGGCCTGTTTCATGATTATTTGGAAGAAGTCGCGAATACAGTAGTGAATAATCATCATCATCAACGGCGCAACAACCGGTATCCGGTCTAGGCCTGCCTTAATAAGGAACTCCAGACATCCCGGTTTTGCGCCGAGGTCCACCAATTCGATATCCCTAAAAGCTGTCTGGCGTCCTGACCCACGCCATCGCTCCATCTTAGGCAGGGTCTGCCTCGTCTTCTTTTCCTACCATAGATATTGCCCTTATAGACTTCCCGGGTGGGATCATCTTCATCCATACGGATTAAGTGACCCGCCCACCGTAACCTATTGAGCCGGATTTTATCCACAACCGGACGGTCATGGTATCGCTCATAGATTTCGTCATTGTGTAGGCTACGGAATCGTCCATCCTCATGTAGGGGGCCAAAAATTCTTCGGAGAATTCTTCTCTCGAACGCGGCCAAGAGTTCGCAATTTTTCTTGCTAAGAACCCAAGTTTCCGAGGAATACATGAGGACTGGCAAGATCATAGTCTTGTACAGTAAGAGCTTTGACCCTATGGTGAGACGTTTCGAGCGGAACAGTCTTTGTAAGCTGCAATAGGCTCTGTTGGCTGACAACAACCGAGCGCGGATTTCATCATCGTAGTTGTTATCGGTTGTGATTTTCGACCCTAGATAGGAGAAATTGTCAACGGTCTCAAAGTTGTATTCCCCTATCCTTATTCTTGTTCGTGTTTGTGTTTGACCAGTGCGGTTTGATGTTATTGGTTGATTCGCCTTCGGTGCTGACGTTGCCACCATATATTTTGTCTTGCCTTCATTGATGTGCAGCCCAAGAACTCGCGCCGCCTGCTCGATCTGGATGAAGGCAGTTTGTACGTCTCGGGTGGTTCTTCCCATGATGTCGATATCGTCAGCATAGGCCAGTAGTTGGGTGGACTTGAAGAGGATCGTACCTCTTGCATTCACCTCAGCATCACGGATCAGTTTCTCGAAGGCCAGGTTAAAGAGGACGCATGATAGCGCATCCCCTTGTCGTAGACCGTTATTGATGTCGAATGGTCTTGACAGTGATCCTGCTGCTTTTATCTGGCCTCGCACATTGGTCAGGGTCAGCATAATCAGTCTTATTAATTTCGTCGGGATACCGAATTCTCTCATGGCCGTGTACAGTTTTACCCTGGCTATGCTATCATAGGCGGCTTTAAAGTCGATGAACAGATGGTGCAACTGTTGTCCATATTCCAACAGTTTTTCCATCGCCTGCCGCAGAGAGAAAATCTGATCTATTGGTGATTTGTCTCTTTGGTATGGGCCAATGATGTTCTGGGCGTATGGGGCTATCAGGCCTAGCAAGATAGTGGAGAATATCTTATAGATGGTACTCAGCAACGTAATACCTCTATAATTGCTGCACTGTGTGATATCCCCCTTTTTATGTATGAGACAGATAATGCCTCGTTGCCAATCGTCAGGCATTGATTCGCTGTCCCATACCTTGAGCACAAGTTGATGAACCACTTGATGTAACTGGTCGCCTCCATATTTAACCAATTCGGCTGTAATTCCATCGGCTCCTGGCGACTTATGGTTTTTTAGCCGATGAATTGCACGGACTGTTTCTCCTAAACTTGGTGGTGGCAGTATTTGTCCGTCGTCTTCAGTTGGCGGGACCTCCAACTCGTCGATGTTCTGGTTGTTCAGTAGCTCATCAAAGTACTCAACCCATCGCTCTAATATGCCCATTCTGTCGGAAATCAGATTTCCCTCTTTGTCTCGGCAGGATGAGCATCGAGGTGTATAAGGCTTCATCCTGCTGACTTGTTGGTAAAACTTCCGCGCCTGGTGCGGTTGCTCCCTGTACTTTTCGAGTTCACAGACTTGTTGGTTCTCCCAGGCTTCCTTTTTCCGTCTGTGAAGTCGCTTCTCCGCTCGACGGAGTTCGTGATAAGTCTCTGCGCGTGCCCACGTTCTTTGAGAATGCAACATTACTCGGTATGCGGCATTCTTCCGTTCTGTTGCTAGCTTACATTCATCGTCAAACCAGCCGTTCCAACTCCTTTTGCGGCTGTGTGAATAATGCATTCAAAAATATTCATGGTATGGGGTAACAATCGGATCGGAAGGTAATATGAACATTCTGCAAGATTTCTTTTTCAATATTGGATCGGTTATGTTATCTTGTTAGTCAGATGGCATTCTAATCCTCCTCCACAATTGAAGAACTTACTGAGCCAAATTGATGGGTCTCAACACCTCCCTTTCCAAAGCTCAGTTGCGATGTTGTCAGGCCCTACTGGTTTCCGCGACTTCATTCGTTTGATTGTTTCGTCGACTTCTCTGGCGCTACAATATTCCGGTAATCTGTATGCCGCTCGTCGATCGGTAAGCAGAATACTGTTCTTGCCATTAGCGCAACAGAAGTGTTTGATATCTTATGTACCCTGACGTCGACTTTCGACAAGTCGATACAGATCTATCGTCGTCCTGAGTATCGAACCTATTATAAAGGTCTTTGTACCGGACCGCTTTCTTTGCTTCCTGGTTTGCATTTTTCTAAATTTGCCAATTGGTTAGTATTTTATCGATGAGAAACTTATGATAGAGTCTCACGAACCTTAATTTGGATATTGTGTTTCCAAAACCAAGCATCTCGATTGATCAACCTCTTACTAGGCTTGGTCAACCCGAGGGTTGTTAGGCCATTTTGTGAATTATATTTTTAACTTGATTCCATGGTTTTTCGACATTCGCGTAAGTGTGATCAAAATTTCTCATAAAATCCTTACAATTTAATTCGCGGTGGGTCAGTGCGTTCCCCACATTGTTTTATCAGTGGCTTTATTCGCAAAGCAGCAATTTGCAGCCGATCTTGAGGTGCGATGGTCTCATAGGGAACGGCTTTGCTTTCGCAAAGAATCGCACTGTAAAATGTTTGATAAACCATATATTGACAAGTAATTTTTACAAAGTCGACTATACGCTCGCCACCCTCATTCCGTGTTAGAAAGCCTTTTCCCCCATGGCACCTGTTACCGTGTGCCTTCTCACCCACATGGCCATCAATATCGCCCACAACAACGATATAGACAACGGCAGGCACGTGAAAGGTCTTTGTGTCAAGCACTTGACTTCTTTAATGAGTGCATGCGTTCTATGTCGCAGCTTTTGCATCACACGATCGAGTTTCTTGTGGAGCGCCGGTATCGACCTCATGCGAGTTCCTCCGTTTTTTCAGTGAGGCTACCAACAATTATCGTGCAAACTTACGTCCTGTGTCAACAACCCTTGCTCATGTTTCAATAGAACCGGGACTCGTCTTGCCGTGCCGACTAAGGAAAACACCCTAATATTTGTCTTAGGCTTTTTATTCATCATATGTGTTTTACCGACATTGAATGCGTTTTCTTGGTTGAGCTGCCGCGAGACCTATCACCAAGGAAGCTAAGTAGGATTTAGGATAGTGGAGCAACTCTCACTGCATTTTACTTATCTCTTTCTCTGATCTCAGCATTTTATTTTTATTTAGCTGGGGATAGTATAAGTATATATATTTATATATAAGTTATACAATAACCTTTTATGAGTTAGCTACCACCATGCAACTCCATGTAAGCACATAGAAGACACATATAAACATCTAGCGACCCGAAACCAGCATCACTGACTTACGAGAATGCCGTTTCAGGCGTTATGTTTGGCAATTTTAGCGTTAAAGTAACAATTTCGATTGAAGTATGCCACCATTTCAAATTGTTCAAATTTCAGCTGTTTACATGCTCGACGTATTCATGGATACATATAAAATTGTAACAACTAAACTGAATTTAGTGGCATTCGTGTGCCTTTTGGTCGCCGCGAAAATTGAAGAACGCGATCAAAATATACCGAAAATATGCACCCTCAACTCTTACACAAATGATCAGTACACACGCACTGATTTCAAATCTTTAGAACGTATGATTTTAAGTTTTTTCAACTGGGCCGTACTAGTGCCAACAACAGCCACATTCATCGAAAGTTATGTACACGATTCAGTTACTTCTGAAGAGATACCCGAATCATTACTCAAATGTGAGTTTGGGCATAGTTCGCGAATGGAACCTGAAGAATGTGCAATAAAAAATGTCAGCGATACATGCAAAAGTTTAGTTTTAGAATTTTTAGAAGTCACATTGTGTGGTGAGTATTGTCTTTCAATTTCGTCTTGGTAGTAGATATATGTAGTAAGAAATTTTCTGCAAAATTTAAATTGATCTCAATTGCAGAACGGCGGCTCGTTCATGTAAAGCCTTCGTTACTATCAGCCGCCTGCTTAGCTGCCTCCCGTAAACTTTGTGGAATTAACACAATCTGGCCTCAACGCTTGCAAACTTTGACGGCATACAGCTATGAAATGTTACAAGAGTACGTTGAGTCGTTGCTATGTCTACGGAATTATCAGAATCAAAAGTCCATCGAAAAAGTAAAGAGAACTCCCGATTCAGGGTGCATAACAGATTCGGGATCAGAGACGCCTCATGATGAAGACGACTTTCAATATCCTTTACCGGTTAAAAAGCAACGGCTTACCTACTAATATACAATGGGGCAGGAACCTCACAATCATATGGTAATTACACAAAAGAAATGTGAAGCAAAGATGTACACTGATTAATTTTCAAAACAACGCATTTTTTCTGTTATTTATTATGTTGTTTATTTGAATTATAGAATGTACATATTATGATATTATTTTGTTTTTCCTTCAGAATATTTGTAACAAGACAAAGAATGTGTTTGTCACCAATAAAGATTGAAAAGTGTGTTACACTTAAAAGTTGTTTTTTCATTAAATATGTGAGAGGTTCAATTGTGAAAATGTCCTGTATGGCATATCCAGCCATGGAATTGTTACGCCTCCTTAATGTGTGACATATCCATTGCCACTTTCGATCACACCGCCCACGGGCAACTGACCTATGCGCCGACCTAGTTATTGTCTCGAAGTAGTATCAAACCAGCTAACCCCGAGGATACGACGCAGACAAGTGTTTACGAAAGCCTGCAGCTTTCGAGTAACAGTGGGGGTCACTTTCCAGATAGCAGGCAGAAAGAGCGCTTGCTAGATATACAAATTGGTCCGCGCCTTCGATGCTCTAACAATTGATGCAGGAAGAGTGCGGTGGTCCGTCAGATGGAGAACGTTGCTTTTGTACGAGTTTATCTTCAGTTTAACTCTACTTGCTTCTTTTCCAAATCCAGGGCCATTTGCCCAAGGTCAATGTCCCGGTGAGAGCAAATAAATGTCGAGATGTTTGAGGGAAGATCTCATAGTCCATTGCACTTCTCCACGTCCTCCGGACAAGACAGCATGGAGAATGTCACCGATAACAAGAAGAAATAATATCGGTGGCAAGATGCAATCCTGGCGGACTCCACTTTAGAGCTCAAATTCCTCTGAGAGTTCATGCGCATGCGCCACGTGATATTTTACCCCATCATGTCGGTCTAATAAATGCTATTAGTTTCTCCAGAATGCTGAGTAGAGCACGCCAGATATACTCCGCGCTCTCTAAAGCTTTTTCTCGATGCTAGACATCGGCATCTCTTCATCAGAAGCGAAAATCTAAACTCCGCGAACTTATCCAAAATGATCCTCAAGGTGTTGGTGTGATTAATACAGGAGAATGAGGAGCGGAAATCAACCTGCACTCTGTCGATCAACCTTTCGAATTGTTTTTTGATGCATTCCAGAATAATTTTAGCTATTATTAAAATAAAAGTTGACTTACATATATTCCAAATTCAAATACATTTTAAAAAACCATGTACCAACATAAGGTAAAACAGGATTTAAGTTTCATAGTAAGGAAGTTATGCTTACAATGCAAAAGTACAAAAGACTTCGATGTTCAGACCAACCTCGACGAACGAATTATGTGACCATACCATCAAAGACGCCTCTCTCGCTATTTTTCCAGGATCGGTGCAGCCTCATATCGCTCGCCAATGTCCTCATTCCGGATGTGATCAAAACGTGTCACGCCACTAGTTCAACGCAACATCTTCGTCTCCACTACTGATTGTGCCTGTTTCATGGGGATCGGTTATCAAAAATTCAGTTTTATTCTGATTCAATCTAAGACCGTGTTGCATGAGGCCGTCATTCCATTTTTGGGCAAGTTGCTCGAAATCGCTTTGCTATTGGAGGCTAGGATGTCCCGTGTGGCATTGTCCATAACAAGAACAATGAATGAACGGTTTTGTTACACCTGCCATGCTTCGCATTTGGACCCAGCGCACGAGTTCTTCTGGCACTAAGTGTTATCGTAGATCATACCAGATGAGTTCATGTGTTACACTGTCAAACGTTTTCTCTAGACCCAGAAATGCAATATCAAGAGGGCGACGCTTCCTACGGTATTTCCCCATGGGTAAACCCGCAGCGCGTATTGTGTCAACAGGCAACAGGGGAGTTCTTGGCAAATCCAGCGTGATTCATAGTTGTTTCACCGATTTTGTGAATACGGTTGTTAAGAATGGAATACCTTTCTTTTTCCAATTGGAACTATGGTAATTTCTTGCCAGTCAGATGGTATCCTACATTCCTCATTAACCCGATTGAAGAATTCACTTCTTCGCTTTCCAGAGCTCAGATGCGATGCCGTTAGGTGCTATGACTTTCCCCGATTTCATTTGTTTTATTGCTTCCTCGACCTCAGTTGCGTTGACAGGTGGAATTGCGCCAAATGACGGCAATGCTCAAAATATTCTTGCAATCTATCCGTCGCGATTCGACGGTCGGTAAGCAAAGTACCGTTCTTGTCACTAATGTAAGAGGCCAGCCTTAAGGGCTCAGCCCTTGATAATCCGCGGTCGCCACTGAGAGAGAGACTCAATGAAGGGCCAGAACCCAATAGTCGCATTGAAGTCGCAATCGGGGTTGTTCATGGCTACCTTCGAGCCATCAAGAGCGCAATGAAGTCTTCAAGGTGAAGTATAGACTCCATCAAAAAATTTCGATTGAAAAAGTGTGCTACAACTGCCAAAACTTCGGGCACATCGTCCTCAATCACTCCGTTGTGCACAGGTGTGTGAAGTGCACAAAAACCCATGTGTGTGGGGAATGCCCAAGACCCGCGGCAGAAACGCCACACTGCTGTAATTGAGGACAGACATCCCACCAACTACCGCGAATGCCCGGCATACAAAGACATGGTTCCCAGAAGGGCAAAAAAGAATGCCGATGCAATGAGAGCCAAACAGACGGTGATACAGATGTCACGAAGTTTGGCTCAACCAGGCGTATCTTACGCCCAACCAAATAGGAATACTTTTCCTAGATATGCAGCTCCTCGAGCTTCGCAAGACAACAAATTGGAGTTCAAAGACTTGGTCAAAACTCTTACTTCGGCTCAAACCAACGAACAGCGACAATTCGCCTCTATTCAACTTGTCATGAATTTATGAAGCTAAATATTATCACATCTCCGTGTTCATGCTCCCTCAATAATCACCTCCGCCTCATAATCACCAATTGGCAGGTTGTTGATACCACTCAAAGCCCATACGCATCTGGCGTCCATCAGTCGTTTTTAAGCGAAGAGCAACACGATTCATCCGGACTGCAGTTTTCTCCGCCAACGCAATACGAGTTATAACATGATTCGGGTAGACAAATCCCATGCCGGCAGCAGGGGATTGGCCCAGCATCAATTGACTATGATGCGTTTTTTGGACTTGGCTAACCGCAAATTCATACTAGGTTATGCAAAAATTACAGCGTCAATTAACAAATTGCAGCGGAAGGAAGAAAACACTAGTTCATTTGGAGCGATGAATGTGAAAAGGCATTTATTGAACTGAAGGAAAAGCTGACCTCCTCCCTAGCATACCAGAATTTTAAGGTGGAATTCACTTTAGTAGCGGATGCTAGCAGTGAAGCCTTAGGGGCTGTATTGAAGCAGCTGTGAAGCCGATTCTAGTAGGGCACTTAATGAGGCCTACAAAAAATAACAGTAAGACGGAGAGAGAGGTTCTGGCTATGCAATGGGCGGTTAATAACTACCGATGCTACCTGTTGGGAAAGCCATTTAAGATTGTAACGGATCACGACCCGCTTAGAGGACAGTTGAAAGTGAAAGACACCACCATCAGCATCTTAATAATAATAATCGTTGGCGCAACAATCCATATAAGATCACGGCCCCGAAGTGTGTTAGAGCACTTCTTTCAAGGCCATAACGGTAGCCTACAGTACACGGGGCAACGTGAACAGCATTACGTTCGTCCGATTCCATTACCCAGCTGAGTCGACTGGTATCCGGCATCCAGTCATGATAACGACATCAAGATTCCAACAAAATTTAGCGGAGTACGATTTCAAGGTCATTTATAAGCCAGGATACTCAGCAGCAATAGAGATGACTTGAGTGAATCATCGGGCTCTTGTTTCATGGTGACACAAAGCAGGGGGCACAGGAGAAGCAATGGTCTGGGAGATTTGCCTAGCCCACCAGCGGATACCATTAAACAGATTGTCAATAAATAAATCAATAAATCTTAGAGGTGTACAGTGTTGTTTGAGTTTTCAATGATGTTAACAGAAGGAGCGTTCAACAATACACCGCACGCAGAGATACAAAATGCCCTAATCCACAAGGGAGTGGGAAACACCCTGGCTTTCTGGATGGGCAGGGTGGCAAATAGTACTTAGAGAGAAGAGGACAAATATGAGGAGGAGGATGGGCTAAGAATTACAAATTTTTGGTGCGTATCAATCCAGCAAAAGCCACCATAGTACCATTCACTAGGAAGCCCAAACTTGGTCACCTGAGGGTCAATAAATTACATGGTAAAAAGGTGAAACTAGAAATAGAGGTCAAATATTCGGAAATTATACCACACTAAAACTACTCTGGAAGGCATATATCGAAAACCTTCGAACTCCTCAGATCTCAGACGATACCTTGGTAAGGTTTACGTCAACAGAGAATCTGTGCACTCTCTAGGCGATTTTTGAGGATTCTATGTACAATAGGCCTAGCAAAAGGTCTGTGTGCTTAGAACTGCGGTTCCCCCTACTAAACTAACTAGCTGCATGTCAACAGTAGGAAAAAAATGGGCATGCACCCCGAAAATACTACGTTGCATACACATTGCAATAGGTGGTAATCTAGGCAAATAGCACTGAACTCAGCACAACAGCCAGGGAGTTACACAAAGTGCAAAGGCTGGCTTCCGCGTGTATTACTTAGGTAATTAGGACATGCACAACATCTCTGGAAGTCCTTTTGGGATTAACTCCTTTCCATCTTCACATACGGATGCAGTCAAGAAGAACGATGTTCAGAATTTCCGGGAGTATCAGCGGAGTGGGGAACCGCCTCAATCGAGGGAAAATTGACATTGTTTCTAGGCATATTCCGAATTATTGATGCCAAGGTATAACATGATAACGACATTTCAGTTCGATAAGAAATTTGAGACACGCTGGAGTAACAGGACAAATTAGAAGAACGTAACAGTGACCTACGGCTTTAATGAGTTACTGATTACCTGGTACATACTTCGAATCAATGGGCAAGCATACTTGTATATTCCAACGGAAATATACGCCATAGATAGATGTAACTTCTTTAAACTCAAAAGGAACTGAGGGAATAGAACGTTTCTATTCTACCCGAGTAATTCCAACCGGATGAATTTTAAACTGGTATAGGAATGCCTTGGTAGACTGACCATGCTCGGTTCCCATAATAAGGTGTGGATACGCTGGGGCCCAAGTCTAATTGCAGGCAATGAGGCGACTGACAAACTGGTTAGGAAAGAAGCAGGGACGCCGCCACATGGACCAGAGTGCATCTTTGAAATCGGAAATGAATTCATGGCTACCACATTAAAAAAACGAAGAGGAACGGCTGGAGCAGTTCAAGGTGCTCAATCCGGGGTACGAATCCAAGCGCTCGAAGGAATGTTTAAACCTCACCAAGAAAAGTGTCCGGGTAGCTGAGTGGTTAGAGCACAAGGCTGTCGTACGGAAGGTCGCGGTTCAAATCTCGCTGGCGACAGTGGGATTTGTATCGTGATTTGACGTCGGATACCAGTCGACTCAGCTATGAATGAGTACCTGAGTCAAATCAGGGTAATAATCTCGGGCGAGCGCAATGCTGACCACATTGCCTCCTAGTGTACCGTTACGGTCTTGAATGAAGTGCTCTAACACACTTCAAGGCCCTGATCCAATATGGATTGTTGTGCCAACGATTATTATTATTATTATAAGAAAAGTCTTTGGATATAGTGGAAATATTGACTGATCATTGCCGACTAAACTATAGCCTGAGGAAGCTAGAGATACCTAGGGAAACTGTTTGCATATTCTGTGAGGACAGTGATGAAACGTCGATACATGTTCTGGGACAGTGTCCTCCACTTGTAGTAGGTTGGAGCACCTGCAAGAATATTAAAATACCAGATGCCAAGTTGAAATTCTTGGAAGTAGGGAACATATTAGTAGTATAATTAATCGGTATACCACACCCAGTAAAAGGCGCCATTGTTCTAAGGCGCGGTGTAGCTTCCCTTAACAATATTATTATTATATGGATAAAACACAATTTTAAAACTAATATATAGTTTATTTCCTCTCTATACATATATTTTTCTCTTATTTACAATAGAATGTATCCGAACTTAGTGAAAATAATAAATAAATTGGCTCTTTTATTGTAATTAGTCTCTTTTGAAGTTTTCCGATTTTTTTCCTATCTCGCGCGAACTACATAATTAAAATTTAATTTACATAATAATAAAAATTTGTTATAGACATTTTAAAATGACGATTAGTTGATTTTTCACAACATACTTCAATCAATGGAAGCTATCATGGATATCAACAAAGTACAGCAGTTACCTGTTGCCTAGTTAAGGGTTCAAGAGCAAACGGACTGATCGAAACAAAGTGCAGCTGAGTCAAATATGTCAAGAGTTTCACTAATCCTAGCAGAGTCGCAAAAACTAGTGAGCAATTCCCTCGTTTGCAATAAATACTGGTCGATATGTGTTTCAAATGGACAACTTTTGAATTAAAAAATCACAAATGTTTATGTAAATACTTTACAAATAAATAAAGTAGGAAGTAGGTGGTGTAATATTCAAATAACGAATGCCCATATTCTATGTGTGAAGAAATTGTCTCAATCTTTAACATCTTGTAGGTAAAGTAGTTGTTCACATTCAAGTGATTTGAGGATTACAACCAAAGCGAATAAATAAGTAGTTAATTTTTTGAGATTTCTTGTCAGTCTCATTGTGATTGCTGTACCTCATTATGTTAAAACATGCAATCAATACCCCCGAAAGTTCATGAAAAATTCAAATTGCTTGAATGAACACCCTCCTTCTTTTTGCTTTCTTAGTAATCAGCTTCAGCGCACATATTGCGTGGACTGTTTTATATTTCACTTTGAAAAGATCCGAAAGAGCTCTTAAAGCTTTGGGTCTCGTCAATACACCTTAGACCTGATTTACACTGAAAAAATGTATAAAAACGCTCTTAATAAGAAAGCATTCAAGTGAATCGAAGCGGGGCAGAAACCTATGCATTCAGTCGTTGATTCTCTCTTTTAAACATGTATGCAGAACGTCACCTTGTACCGGCCATAATGCTTCCATTGAATGAATAAATTACATTTAAATGAAATTATTACGAATAACATGATCGAGTTCTTTTGTACACATACATTTCGACAATAATAATTACATTATATATAAATTCTTCTAGAAAACAATCAGTTCACTCATACATTTCTCTCTTTCATCTCACTCGTTCCAACACATTCACTCACGGCTTTGTTTTGTATTTTTCCTTCCCTTTTTCATATCTGCAACAGCATGTACATATGAAAATATCTTATTTGCAAATATAAATGTATAAAAAGCTGTTTTCTCTCTTTTTTACATTTCTCCCTTAAATTGTTGTAAACCATTGAATTTTCCCGGGATCTCATAGATTTCCCTCACAGGGCTAAAGAAATAACATTACTTATATGTCTACTTTGGGTCTATACTGAAGTCGTAGTGGCGGATCCCGAAATCGCCACCGTGTCACGTAGACAAATTTGAGCGTATGATCCTTGCCGAGGAGTTCATCATTGCACAAAATATCAATCTGAGGAATAAATAATACGAATCCATTATGTTACATTGTTCAGACAAACTGATAGAAAAAACACTTACTTCTCGATACTTTTCCGTTCCATTAAGCACTTTTTTCGCAACGAATTTTTTCAAATGTGTAATCGTTGCTTGTGAACTGCACCGTATGAAGCGTCGCTTGAGATGCTCAAAGTTGTTGGTAATGCATTCAAGGCAAACGTTAACTTGCTCGTCCTGACGATGATAATCTGATTCAGCATGCGCTTCATTCGCTTTATCATTGTCATCCACGTCGTGATTTTGTGGCAAATCTTTTGGACAGGGCATATTTCGCGCCTTGTAAAACTCCCTTTCCCGGCGCATCTCATCTGAAAATGGAAAACATTCGTCATATTTGTGTTTTTACTTTGATTATTCGAAAGCTGATATTTGAAAGATAATATCTCCGCAAAATACTAATAACCTTGATGTCACAGACTTGCAAGAGATGTGTTGAATGGGGACCGACCTTTTGGAGAAGAGTCTCTTTACCATATGGATTAGAATTCCTAGTCATCCAAAAAAAATAAACCTGCTGTTATCGGCTCTGGAAATGCACTCTACGCTTACGAGGCAAATTTGGAAACCTAAGCCTCATTAACAGCCACGCCCCTGCAACGCAGATTGCAGAATCGGAGAAGGATACCTTTCACGAGGCAATGATATGTCGGCTCCCGGAGCTTGCATAAAATGGATAATAAACTACGAATTATTCAGCTAGCGCGACACATGAAATGATGGTTGGAAGTATCTAATTTGCGCAGAAAGAGATCCACAAACAAACGTGGGTTGTTCAGACAGTACCACGTGCAATCAAATTGACCACGTGTTAGTTGAACGCCACCACCTCTCCTTGAGCCTTGATAAATGTCATAATAATATCCCGTTGACATTATGCGACTGGTTCGAATAACAACACTGAATCCATTCACAACGAAGTTCCCTGTGACGCCTAAAGCGGAAGTGGATGTCATAATAACCGCAACTATCAGATGTCCTGTAGACGATGATTGCAAACTAGCAACGGAACGAAAAAGTGCAGTATTTCGGGCAATGCAGCAAT